>NC_133652.1:109229446-109541710 GCF_009905375.1 Apium graveolens
TAAAAAGAAAGCATTTGAAGCGGAAACCTCCCGGTGGTTTGGAAATGGATGAAATGAAAGGTATCACAAATTGTAAAGGATATATGTGAATGTACGACTTGATTATTATTTGATTCTTAACCAAGTAGATCAAAATATATGCAGCATTTGAGATTAATTTTGGTTATTAATTTGGGATCTCTGTAATTATTCATAATAAAATAGTGAAGGTCATAATTTGGGTTTTTTTAAAATATATTTAAATTGCGGAATATATTTTTAAAAATACATTCCAACATTAACATAAACATTTGCAATCTCAATTATAATTTCGAGGAACCCCTCTGCAACCTCATTACAACTTTTAATGTTTTTTAAAAATAATCTTGAAAATATGGATATTCCTGATAAATTCCCTATTATATTTTTTTGCAAACATAAGTCTTTTATGTATTTTGTTAAAATACAATTCTTTTTATAAAAATATGAAGAAGTACAACATTTGTGATTTTTTTGAAATAACGCATTATATAAAATTGCAACCGTAATTGTAAATCAATAACCACAATACAATTTCAAAATTTAAAAATTAAAATCATTGGGTCGCGTGATACATTAATTAACAAATTGAACTACTTAATTTAAAAGTAGCCTTTAAAAAAGCTTCAATTATTTTCAACAAATGAAAAAAGGAGGTTACATTGTGGCTGATTTGGCTCAAACTCTATTTCCGCAATTTTTTTTTAAAAGATACCAAAATTGGACAAAAAACTTAAATATTTGTATTTTTAATAACCCATTATAAAATTAAAATTATTTGACTAATCTATTCTAGTAATTTTCATTTGTTTATTTGATTGATTAGTTTATTAGGTAAGTTAAACTTCCCGGCCATAAAAACTTAATGTTAAGAAAATTTTATAATTATTTTCATCTAAAAATGTTTGTAAGGAAAATCTTACGAGAAAAGACAATTAGTAATAATGATTTAAAATTTTAATATAATTATTAAAACTTCGACCATTATTTCTAAAATTAAAATAAAATGCACCCATACAATCTATTTACAAATTTTGGAAGAGACATTTCAATAATTTTGTGGCAAATTTTAGAGTAACCAGAGGACTTTTCTTTGGTGTATTGACAATGGAATTTTTATATTTGTCTTAGTCTTAACCATGAATCTTGATCTTGTACAATCTGATTTACAAAATTATCAGACAACATTTCAACCATCGAGTGGTGGACAATTAGGCCCAAATGCAGATTGGTAGGCCTGGATTTACAAGAGTCCTAAAAACCAAGCTCTTGGTCTTTGGGCTTTTCTTGACAAATATATAGCAAGAGCGGGCTTATATTCGACGGGTACTTTTCTGGAGTTTTTTAAGTTTTTAACTGAAATTGAAAATGTGGGGTCGCTAAACTGATGAATCGGGTCGCTCGTTAAGTCAAACAAGCTGAAATTTGAACGAACTCGGCTAGTTTAAATAGACGAGCTGATTTGCCTCGTGAGCTCAACACACAATTTTTTTTATTAAAATTTGATTTTTAGATAATGAAAATAAATTTTAAATATAATTTATATGTAAATTTGAAACGAGATCAGAGCTACGCCGGGTCGAGTTTTGAGTTTCGGGCAGAGCTCCAATTAGCATGTACTCGGATCTTTGAATACCAATCTGCACTACATACATTTGAACACCAACTCATCTGCCAGCGCTAAAACTTGAACATTTGAAACATTGTCACCAGAAATTAGCAGACACATATAAGCCTCTGAGAATACCCCAACAATAGTAAGTAGAATGTCTTTGCTCAACCTCATTGATCACAAAACATTGTATGACACAATTACAATAGAAAAGTACAGATAGTGATAATTATGTGACATGATCATTTTTCGACAAATTATTGAACTTTTATGATCTTTAGAAAATATTGCTCTAATCCGAAGCTTCAGTTGATGAAGGCAGATCTCTTGATGCTATTCTTCTGCACCTTGAGATACACAGTTGAGTTATAGTGCTTCTTTTCCGAATCATGGTCCATTAAAGAAAAGACCTCAGACAGTAGAAAACACTCACCTTGCTTAGAACCCCATCCATGACGAAATATTGCTGCTTTACAAGAACAATCCTTCAAACAACTGCTCTTACACTTGTTCACATTAGTGTTAGCAATGCTAAAGTTAAATGTGAAGTACGCCACATCTTTGAGCTCTATAAAACTCTGATATTTTGAAGTTGAACACTTCAGGGGGGTTATTTCAGCACAGCCGAGATTAGGATACTTTCTTTGACTTGTCGAAAATATCTCACAGTGCTTACTGCTTGATCCAGGACAACTACATTGTCCGTTCGAGCATATACCATATTTCCCACACACAAGAGGGTAACCACAATCACCTGAAAACCCTGTAAGAACATCTGCTGAAACTTCCCATTTGTATTTCCATTCATATACTCTCAAATGCCCGTCTGATTCTAGTCTCATGTACTGCTCTGATGATGCTGGTGGAATATGAATGGTATGAGTTGGCTCGCTTGGCTCTGACGTGTGTAAATAAAAATTCAGGCTTCCATTTAGGAACTTCACATAATTTGGCTTGTTACCTCTTCTCCACACCAGAAAGATAAAAGTCATAGTATGGTTGAGGATTGGATTGTATATAAGCAAATAGGCCTTTATCATTCACCACAAGAGAGTATAAACCAACTCTACTATTAGTCTTGGAAACACTTGCAATTAGCTTCTGCCCTTCCGTGAGCGTCTGTCCCGGAACCAAAGAGTCCGTTGGATGATCAAAAGATTGCCAAACCACTGCCTTTGTTTGTTGAAAAAGTATAAGATTTCCCGTGTCAGTTAAGTTTAAACCAGCAACAGATTTTCCAGCAGTTTTAGAAGACCAAGCTACAGAACCATCAGCATCTCGCAAGACCAAATCACCTTCTGAGGTGAGCTGCAAGTCGCCGTTGATTTTAACAGGATGGTCTCGATTAGCTGACCAAACAACTTGCGGAAATGAAACAGTAGGGATACAATATGGGAAATGCTGTTTGTTTGAACAAGAAAGATGGCGAAAAGGTAAGAGTCACATTTTCCATTACAGTAGAAGCCACAAGCAAATCTCTGGCCTAATGTTCCTCTTAAAAGAACCGGTGTTACAATTGAACCATCACCAAAGTGAACGGTATGTGGAGGAGCAGAAAGATGATTGAACCATGAAGTAGAGAGTTTTGCTGTTGGATAATCATATGGTTGAGCAGATATCAGATTTTGAGAGTGAAAAATGAAGAATATAAAGGAAAGAATGAGAACACTTGAAACAAAGTTGACGCCCATGTTGAACAATATGATCAATGAACATAGGGTTTACACAAATTTATAGCGAAACTAGTGTCTTTTCTTCAACTCTCTAGTACACTGATTTTGATTCAGTTCACTTGTTGAACAATAAAAATTTAAATATGCAAATGTTGCTCACAGTTTTCAAGGCGCACACAGCATGCTTGGTGCATTTTACTATCCTGTTTTCTTTTCTACTAAATCCACATGTCTTGGTAATCAGATGTATCCCAATCCAATCCAGATACAGTTCTCGTTTGAAATTTAAACACTCACGAACACATTTGCCTGCAATGAGCCTCGAACCCGCACCTTTGTTTATCAAGCACGAGAGATATACGATAGGCTAAACCTTGCACAGTTGCCATTTGCACATCATACAATTTACCTGACAGACGAACATAGGGGATAAGATAAAAATCATACAATAGTTCTATCTTCCCCCGTTCAGAACATATATTCCGCATACTAGAATTATCATAATGGCTTTATTATTTATAGGGATGGTGCATGCACGAGAGAGTGTCTCGGCTTTGTTCAACGAAAGACAAAAAATGGTGCATTTAGTAGTATTTCTGGAGATGCGCTTTTATGGTCTATATCGTATTCAACTCTGGTGTCAGTACAGATTGTTGTCATAGAGTACTAAATAAAGTAATCTTGATAAAACATAATATATACATTATTTATGTGACATTTTTTCGACAGATTTATGTAAGCTATGGAGATGACAAAACAATTTGTTATAGAAAGACATTTTTTCTTACTCTTTGCAAAACTTTATTGGCAGTAAGAACAGATAACGAATTGGGAAGAGTTAAGACATAGCCAGGTCACTTGTGTATGTTCTGCACTTCGAGATACACACTTGAATAATGGCCGAACTCGTTTGGATCAAGGTCCATCAAAGACAAGACATTGGACAGTAGTGAGCAATCCCCTTTCACGGGATCCAATCCATACTGAAATTTAGCTGCTTTACAGGAACAATCCTTCAAACAAGCACTCTTACACTAGTTGACGTCGACATTAGCAATGCTGGAGTTGAATACTTGAATGTAAAGTAAGTAACATTCTTGAGCTCTAGAAAAGCCTGATATTTTGAAGCTAAACAACTGAGATGAGTTATTGCTGTACAACCAAGGTTAGGATGCTTTTCTTTTACATGTCTAAAAATATCGGGTTCCACTACTGCTTGATCCAGGATAACTACATTGTCTGTTTGAGCAAATACTATATCTCCCACACACAAGAGGGTAACCACATTCACCTGCAATCCCTGTGAGATGATCGGCTGTAACTTCCCACTTCCGTATACTCTCAAGTGTCCGTCAAATTCTAGTCTCATGTACTGTACTGATGATGCTAATGGAATGCTAAATGTTGATATGGCCCTTTTTTCTCCGATGAATGTGAATAAATACTAAGACTTCCATTCAAGAAATTTACTTAATTTGTCTTTTTACTCTTCTCTGTACTTGAAACATAATAATTTCACTTAAGGAGGACTGGATTGCTCGTAAGCTTTATCATTCACAATGAGAGTATAAACCAACACCAGTGTTCGTCTTAGAAACACTTGCAATTAGTTTCTGCCACTTACTGCTTAACTTTTTAAATTCATTTATTCACTTGGTAATGTTGCACTAAATTGCTCAAATTACTATTCTCCCGCAAACTCTTAAATTGAACATATGTACAAGAAATGAAATGACACAAACAATTAGTGGAAAGTTATTTACTTAATCACCGAACAAAACATACATTTCACTTATTTATTAAGTAACTTATTAGTAGAAATACAGCAATACTTTTATTTATAGGATTTTGCTCTTTTTAGGGATTGGGATTAGGTGTAAGAAGCCTTAGCAATGAAGACCATGTCACTTGATGGCCTTCTTTTGCACCTTGAGATACACAGTTGAGTTGTGTTCTGTATCTTTCGGATCATCGACGAGCAATGAAAATACCTCAGACAATAATAAACATTCCCTTGACGGAGGATCCGATCCAGTACGAAATACAGCTGCCTTACAGGAACAATCCTTCAAACAAGCACCCTTGCACTTTTTCACATCAACATTGCCAATGGTGTAGTTATTTGTAAAGTATGTAATATCCTTTAACTCTACAAAATCCTGATATTTTGAAGCTGCACAATTGAGAGGAGTTATTTCAGCACAACCAAGCTTAGGATACTTGGTTGCACTTGTTGAAATATCCGACTCCACTGCTGCTTGATCCAGGACAACTACATTGCCCCTTTGAGCATATGCTATATTTTCCGCATGCAAGAGGGTAACCACATTCCCCTGAGAACCCTGTGAGAAGATCTGCTATGACCTCCCACTTCTGTTTCCATTCGTATACTCTCAGATGCCCGTCGAATTCTAGTCTCATGTACTGTACTGATGATGTTGGTGGAATAGCAAATATTTCCAGTGGCGCCTCTTTCCAGGAGTGTGGATAAATACCGAGGCTTCCATTCAGGAACTTGACATAACTTGGCTTTTTACTCTGATATGAAGTAGTTACATAATTAACGTAATAGTCCTGAGAAGGATTGGATTGTATATAAGCAAATACTCCTTCATTAGTCACAAAAAAGAGTATATGCCAACTTTACTATTTGTCTTGGAAACACTTGAAATCAGTTTCTGCCCTTCTGAGAGTGTCTGTCCTGGAACTAAAGCGTCCGTTGGATGATCAAAAGATTGCCACACCACCGCTTTGCGTTTATTTAAAAGTACTAGATTTCCAGTGTTGGTTAAGCTCAAACTATCAACGGATTTACCAGCAGTTCCAGAAGACCAAGCTACAGAACCATCAGCGTCTCGCAACACCAAATCACCATCTGAGGTGAGCTTCAAAGTTGCGTTGATTTTAACAGGATGGTCTCGGTTGGCTGACCAAACAACTTGTGGGAATGATGCACTAGAGGATACAATAAGTGAGGCACTGTTTGTTTGAACAAGAAAGATGGCGAAAAGGTAAGAGTCACATTTGCCATTACAATAGAAGCCACAAGCAATCTTTGGCCTAATGTACCGCGTAAAAGAATGGCTCTCACAGTTGATCCATCACCAAACTGGACAGAATGTGGAGCAGAAGGATGATTAGTCCATGAAGTAGATAGTTTTGCTGTTGGATAATCAAATGGCTGAGCACATATTATGCTCGGAGATTCAAGAATGAACAAATCAAGAAAACAAGGCAAGTTGAAACTAAGTTGAAAGCCATCAACTCCACACAAAAGTGAATACAGAATGGAAGTGAAACAAGTAGAAACCTCTATAAGTAGACCTTAGTCATGTTAACTATTGCGGGTATACTGTTGAAATCGATATGATTTAATCCTCACATGTCAAATATAGCGAGCTGTAATTCTCATACGGCAAATATAGAAAACTTTGTTATATTTTTCATATGTCAAATTTAACAAGCTCTATTGTTATAGAAAAGTTTTAGGTTTAAACTTTTATTCAATTTTTTTTAAAAAAAATACATTATGAAACTATACCTTATGGAAGTCTCAAAATACGTGCAAATAGTGAACGTATAAAACCTGTTGGCACGGAGGGAGTAAGTTGAAGTCGACAAACACCAACACGCATTGCCGCATTGGTGCCGAAACTATGATTACCTGTGGGGTGCTGTTACAATCTACATCAGCTTTGTTTTTTTACCTGTAGGGGCACTACATCAGCTTTGTAAAAAACACGTTTCTCATGGACGGTGCACGTGAAAATGGGGTCATGGCTCTGTTCAGAGGCTAAGTTTAGATTACTAATATGTGGTACTGGGACGAAGACAAGTGATAACAGGGGACCAAGGCAATTAGGCCTGCAGATTCTATTTCCCCGTGTTCAGAGTAGTTCTTGAGCAGGGCCTGTCCAGCAAAATATTTGTTAGCCTACACTAATATAAATCAAATATTATTTTGAAAATATATTTTCTAGCAGTTTTGATAGCAAAACTATTTGAGTCACTCGTAATCAAAATTTGGAACCGTATATATCCTTTTTCTTAAAATTATAAATTATCCATCTAATTTATCGTATGACATACTCGAACACGGAGATAAAATTTGATCACCTTGTTAAAATATTAGTTTAAGATACTTGTAAAATCTTTCTCTTATATTTTGAGATTTTCGAATCAGAGCTTAGGTGGGAGATTCATGTTTGACTCCGTGCCACCCCCTATATTCTCTAACTCTTGAGTGAAGTGTTAGAAATTTAAATAAGATTCTCTTTAGAGGCATATGGGTTGATGTGAATTTGAATTAAATGAATATCCGGGGATGATTTATTCGAAAAATAAGATTCACGTCCCATATACAAAAAGTACTAATACAAGCACTAATGATTAGCTAAAAAACACTAATACATGTGATTGATGTTCCAATTTCTGAGAATATGAGTAGATATGAAGTTAAATGATATGAATGCCAACGGACGGGGATGATATGATTTACCCAACTCAGATTCACATTCCATATACCAAAAGTACTAATACAAACACTAATGCATGTGATTGATTTCCAAATTCTGTTAACGAGACTCATTAACCATTAACCAAATCGTCGGTAAAAAAATTCTAAGCAATTTTGGCATAGCATTCTTCTACTTGTCTATGATTTCGGATTGCATTATTGCATTCTTCTAAGCAATCTGCAAAGTTCATCAGAACCAAGGCCAGGATACTATTCTTCTACTTGTCTATGATTTCGGATTGCATTATTGCCTGATTCAGGACAACTGAACTGTTCGCTTGAGCATATGATATATTTCCCACACACAAGAGGGCAACTATATTCACCTGCAATCCCTGTGAGAAGAACTGTTAGGAATATATGTGCATTAGTTTGATGATATGTTTAACAAAACACTTAAGTAGAAATTCAGTGTCTGTAGCCTCAACGGATAAGACCACTTTGGCTATCCGTTGATGGTGTAGCTTTACTTAGAAATAAGTCTAGTGTTGTAGCATATTTCAGTCTCTGTATTTAAGATGTAATTCTTAGAAGTTGAGAGAAACTATGAGTCATGTTGACTACTAGAAGATATGCAGATAGGAAGGCCAATTGTAAATATTTCATGCCTTGTAATTTTGTATAAATGAAGTGGTATCAACGGATGACTTAAAGACCTTCAACGGATGAGAAGCTAAGCTTCAACGGATGTCTCTAAAGCTTCAACGGATAACATCCTTCAACGGATGAGTGCATCAACGGATGAAAGCTTCAACGGATGTTCTGTTGATTAACCGTTGATAAGTGGTAGTTGTACCTACAAACAGAGGCACGTGGGTGAACAGAGATAACTGAAATGTGGCAGCCTAATTTCAGGAACATCAGAATAAGCAGCCGTTCTACTCTAGTACAAAGAGGCAATAGTCAACAAAGTACTTGAGTGATATGGAGAAGAAACAAGTGGAGAACTTATTTTATTATTATATTTTTATCCTTGTCTTCACTTGTAAACTTGGTAATATATAAACCAAGTAGTAGCTAGTAATTAGATAAGAATTTTTCCAGAGCTGTTTAGAAAAATCTTGAGAGAAAAATTATCTAGTTTGTACTAGGATGCAGCTGTGATCAAATTCTTAGATCACAGAATTTCTGAAATACCATCTCTGGTGGAACAACAAATCCACCAGAAAAGTTTTTAAAGGTTTATTGTGTTCTTTACATTTGTGTTTGAATATATATCTGTCTGTATCAGCTTAAAGCAATTCACACACTTGTTCATCTTGAACACACAGTCTTTATAAACTACTCAAAACTTGAAAAAGTTTTGAGATTTACATTCAACCCCCCTTCTGTAAATCTCATTGTTAGTTCACTAGGAATAACAATTGGTATCAGAGCAGGCTCTTGACAAACAAAGAGTTTAAAGATCTTGGAATCTAACAAAGATGAGTAAGAAGGATATTGGAGTAAAAATCCCAGTTCTTGACAGAGACAGTTATCACCACTGGAAGGTGAAAATGCACCTTCATCTACTCTCCCAAGATGAAGGTTATGTAAACTGTATTGAGAATGGTCCTCACATTCCCCACAAAGTAGCCACAGTTGCTACGGCCACAATTGCTGTTGGTCAATCCATTCCAAAACCTAGAGCAGAATGGACAATGGAAGACACAGAAGAAGTCCACAAGGATAAGAAGGCTATGAACATTTTGTTTAATGGTCTTGACAAGGATATGTTTGATAATGTGATAAATTGCTCAACTGCCAAAGAGGTTTGGGACACAGTTCAGCTGCTGTGTGAAGGTACAGAACAAGTAAAAGAGAACAAGATGCAGCTTCTCATTCAACAGTATGAGTATTTTCATTTTGAAGAAAATGAATCTTTAAATGACACATTTAACAGATTCCAAAAGCTGTTGAATGGATTGAAGCTGTATGGTAGAGTGTACCAGGTGAAGGATTCAAATCTTAAATTCTTAAGATCCTTGCCAAAGGAATGGAAACCCATGACTGTCTCCTTAAGAAACTCTCAGGATTATAAGGACTTCACTCTTGAAAGATTATATGGAATCTTGAAGACTTATGAACTAGAGTTGGAACAGGATGAGGTATTGGAGAAGGGGAGAAAGAAAGGAAGTTCAGTTGCATTAGTAGCTGAAAATGAGAGGGAATGCAGACAAGAAACTGTGAGATCTACATCAAACTCCAAAGATGGTACAAGATATCAGGAATCAAGCAAAGAAAAAGAGCAAGTTGCTGAGAATGAAGACAACTCCAGTCAAGATGACTCTGATAGTGTTGATGAGCATCTTGCATTTCTGTCCAGGAGATTTGCAAAGATGAAGTTTAAGAAAAACACTAGAGCCACTAAACCTCATAAGAACATGGTGGACAAATCAAAGTTCAAGTGTTTCAATTGTGGTATAAGTGGACACTTTGCAAGTGAGTGCAGAAAGCCAACTTCTGAAAAGAAGAAATTTGACCAAGTAGATTACAAGAAGAAATATTTTGATCTGCTCAAGTAAAAGGAAAGGGCTTTCATTACTCAAGAAAAAGATTGGGCAGCTGATGGAGAGGAAGAGAATGAAGATGTGGAGTATGTCAACTTAGCTCTCATGGCTGATTCTGAGGAAAATGAAGTTAGTTCATCAAGCAATCAGGTAACAACTCAGGTAATCACTACTGATGTAACACAACTAACTAAAGAAGAGTGCAATGATGCTTTTAATGACATGTCTACTGAATTGTATCATTTGCGTGTGTCTCTTAAATCTCTTGCTAAAGAAAATAGTAGGATTAAAGAGAACAATCTGTTTTTAAGTAATAGAAATGCTGTGTTAGAAGATAAGTTGATTGACCTAGAGAAAACCAAGCTGCATTGTATATCTGTTGAGAATGAACTAGCTGAATCTATTAAGAAAGTAGAAATACTTTCTAATCAATTAAAGAGAGAGCAAGAGGTGATTAAAGCCTGGAAAACATCTAGGGATGTTAGTGCTCAAATTGCCAAGGTCCAAGGAATTGAATCATTCTGTGAAACTGCCTGGGATAAGAACAAAAAGAAACTGGAATTAATTGATGGGCTGTCAACGGATGTGGAATCAACGGATGATGAAGGTTATCCGTTGAAGGAAGAAAATGAGCATCCGTTGAAGGTTCCTCAATTAAAACAGGCAGATGTTTCTAATAGTGAAAATCTCAAGAAACTCAACAAAAAGTTTGGTTCAACTTCCAAGAACTTTGTTAAAGAAGAAGCAAGCACATCCAAAGATGTCAGTAAGGTGAATATAGGGCACATGACCTTAGAACAGTTAAATAATAGGCTCAAGATGGTTGAGGATAAAAAGGAAACTAAAAGAAAATCTAACAGAAATGGGAAGGTAGGTGTTAACAAACATAACAATTACACACCTGATAGGTATGCTCCTAGAAAAAGCTGTGTGCATTGTAGTAGTGTTAATCATCTATCTGCTAATTGCAAATCTATTAAGAAAACCCCCATAACTGTACCCTCTTCCATGCCTAACATGTCTGCATCATCTCTACATGCTATGCCTACTATGTCTCAACAGAATCCTTATGCACATTTTGCAAACATGCCATATTTTAACAATCCTTATCTTGATGCAATTTAGTATGCCTCAAATGCCATACAATATGCCTATGTGGAATAACATGTATGCACAATCCATGCCTTATCATATTCCAAATGTGCTAAATGATTCTGTGACTAACCCTACACCTCAACCAACTACATCCAAGACCAAGGTTGACTCAAAGTTACCTAAGTCTAGAGATGCAGGAGGAATGAAGTCTAGGAGAAAGGCTAACAAGAATGGACCCAAGGAAACTTAGGTACCAAAATCAAATTGATTGATTTTATGGTGTGCAGGGAAATAGAAGAAATCTATGGTACTTGGACAGTGGCTGTTCAAGACACATGACAGGAGATTTCTCCCTGCTCACAGAGTTTAAGGAAAGAGCTGGCCCTAGCATAACCTTTGGAGATGACAGCAAAGGGTTTACTATGGGATATGGCTTGATTTCAACAAGGAATGTCATCATTGATGAAGTTGCATTAGTTGATGGTCTCAAACATAACTTACTGAGCATCAGTCAACTATGTGATAAAGGGAATACAGTTTCCTTCAATTCTGAAGCCTGTGTTGTCACTAGTAAGAAAGACAACAAAGTGGTTCTAACTGGAGTTAGAAAAGGAAATGTGTACTTAGCTGACTTCAACTCTGCAAATGCAGAATCTATTACTTGTCTCTTCAGCAAAGCAAGTTCAGTTGAGAGTTGGCTATGGCACAAGAAGCTATCCCATTTGAATTTCAAGACAATGAATGATCTAGTCAAAAAGGACCTAGTAAGAGGAATTCCTCTTGTTGAATTCTCAAGGGATGGTTTGTGTGATGCTTGTCAGAAAGGCAAACAAAGGAAAGCATCATTCAAAAAGAAGCTTGAAACAACAATTGATGAACCATTACAGCTGCTACATATGGATTTGTTTGGACCAGTCAATGTATTGTCAATTGCAAGAAAAAGATATTGCTTAGTGATTGTAGATGATTTCTCAAAGTTTTCATGGGTCTATTTTCTTGGATCAAAGAATGAAGCAAGTGAAATCATTATCAATCACATCAGGCAAGTCAATAATCATCCTGACCTGAAGGTTAGGAATATCAGGAGTGACAATGGAACTGAGTTCAAGAATTTATCAATGAGGCTGTTCTGTGAAGAAAATGGAATCATGCATGAGTTCTCAGCTCCAAGAACACCTCAGCAAAATGGGGTAGTTGAAAGAAAGAACAGATCTTTAATTGAGGCTGCCAGAACAATGCTTGAAGAATCAAAGTTACCAACATATTTCTGGGCTGAAGCTGTTAATTGTGCCTGTTTCACTCAAAATATCTCTTTGATCAATCAAGCTAAAGGCATGACTCCTTATCAGTTGTTCAAGAGAAGAAAACCAACTCTAAACTTTCTTCATGTCTTTGGATGTAAATGCTTTATACTAAGGAATCAATCTGACCATAAAGGGAAGTTTGATGCAAAGACTGATGAAGGGATATTTGTTGGTTATTCAGCTGGAAAATCTTATAGGGTCTACAATCTAAGAACCAACATTGTTATGGAATCTGTGCATGTTGTGTTTGATGATAAAAAGATTGATGGACTAACAGATGAGGGACAATATGAGAGACTCAAATTTGACAACATTGAGATATATTGTGATGATAGTGAAGAGGAGACTGATGGAGATAACACTTCAAAAGGGATTCAAAACATGCCCTTGGATAATGCAAATACTGCATCCGTTGAAAGACATGGTGTATCATCCGTTGAAGTACTAAATGAAGCATCCGTTGATCATAGTTTATCAACGGATAATCGATTTACATCATCAGTTGATAGAACTCCAAGTTCCCTGCAAAGGACCAACAACTCAGGGGGAGTTTCAACTAGTCAACACTCTGTCTCACATCATGACAATACTGAGGCCACCTCATCTAGAGCACATCTTCCACTTCAAAGGAAATGGACCAAGAATCATCCCTTTGAACTGATCATTGGTGATGCATCATCTAAAGTGCAAACAAGAAGAGCTACTCAAGATGAATGTCTGTATAGTAGTTTTCTATCTCAGGAGGAACCTAAGAAAGTGGAAGAAGCCTTATTGGATCCAATTGGATATTAGCTATGCAGGAAGAGCTAAACCAATTTGAGAGAAACCAAGTTTGGAAGCTGGTACCCAAACCAAAGGACAAGAGTCCTATTGACACAAAATGGGTATTCAGAAACAAGATGGATGAAAATGACATTATCATAAGGAATAAAGCCAGATTGGTTGCTAAAGGCTATTCTCAGCAAGAGGGAATAGATTTTGATGAGACATATGCTCCTGTTGCAAGACTTGAAGCCATCAGAATTTTTCTAGCCTATGCAGCTCATGCCAATTTCAAAGTCTATCAAATGGATGTCAAGAGTGCATTTCTAAATGGGAAATTAGAGGAAGAAGTCTATGTAAGTCAACCTCCAGGATTTGAAGATCCAAATTTTCCAGACTATGTATATTATCTGTTGAAAGCACTCTATGGACTGAAGCAAGCACCTAGAGCCTGGTATGAAACCCTATCAAAATTTCTTTTGGAGAATCACTTCACTAGAGGTACTGTTGATAAAACTCTCTTCTTTAGGAATGTTAATGGCTCTAGTATACTTGTTCAAATTTATGTAGACGACATAATATTTGGTTCTAAAGATGATAAACTTTGTAAAAAGTTTGCTAAGCTAATGCAAAGTAATTATGAAATGAGCCTTATGGGAGAACTAACCTATTTTCTTGGTTTACAAATTAAACAAGTTAGTAATAGGAATCTTCATTAGTCAAACTAAATATATTCATGATCTTTTAAATAAGTTTGACTTAATGGAATGTTCATCTGCAAAAACTCCCATGGCCACTGCCACCAAACTTGAAGTAAATAAGACTGAAAGGTCTGTGGACATTACAAGTTATAGAGGCATGGTTGGTTCACTTTTATATTTAACTGCTAGCAGATCAGATATAATGTTTGCTACATGTCTGTGTGCTAGATTTCAAGCTGATCCTAGGGAGTCTCACTTAATAGCTATCAAAAGGATTTTCAGATATCTCAAGGGTACACCAAATTTAGGTATTTGGTATCCTAGAGAATCTGGCTTTGATCTAATTGGTTATTCAGATGCAGACTATGCAGGTTGCAAAATAGACAGGAAAAGTACAACAGGCTCCTGCCAATTCCTGGGAAACAAGCTTGTATCATGGTTTAGCAAAAAGCAAAATTCAGTCTCTACTTCTACAGCTGAGGCTGAATACATTGCTGCTGGAAGTTGCTGCTCTCAAGTGTTATGGATGAGAAATCAACTCCTTGACTATGGACTTCATGTTGATAGAATTCCTATCTTTTGTGACAACACAAGTGCCATAGCCATAACAGAGAATCCTGTACAGCACTCAAGAACCAAGCACATTGATATCAAGTACCACTTCATTAGGGAGCATGTCATGAATGGTACAGTGGAACTACATTTTGTTCCAAGTGAACAACAAATTGCAGACATATTTACCAAGCCACTTGATGAATCAACATTCACAAGATTAGTAAGTGAGCTAGGTATGCTTAATTACTCTTAAAATTCATGTCCTTATTGCAATTTGAATTGAAGCCTGAAATATATTAGTTGCTAGAACAAATTTGACTTTTAACAAAGTTTATACCATCAACGGATGTTTCCTATCCGTTGAAAGTCAAAATTGCTCTATCAACGGATATTCATTATCCGTTGAAAGACAAATACATTTCTGGAATTTTTATCCGTCAACGGATAAAACTGAAGTACCTTTCAACGGATGACAATTTGCCTTATCCGTTGAAATGTCACATCAGTCGATTCAGGTGTTTCACAGCTGTTGATTCTATTTTCTTAACCGTTGATACTCATACATACATCTGTATGTATTGGTTTTCAAGGTAGTTGTTAGAATACTTACAGTTTATTCTTAAACGGCTGAAATTCACTAACATATACTTATTGATTAATCTTTTACTAATTTTTTTTGAAAGCATATAAGCCCTTCTGATTTTTCATTTTTACTTTACGCTTTCTTAAAATTTCAAGCATTTACCATTTTCTCTCTGCAAAATCTTCAAGTTATTCTCTGCAATTTCTACTCACAACAATGGCACCAGTCGTGAAAATTATGTCTCAATCTGGGTTCATCTATGAGAAGAACATTTTCATAGCTTTGGTAGAAAAGAATGAAGCCCATTCAGACTATCACAAAATGATGGACTTCATCAAAAACTGTAAACTTAGCTATGCAATGCTGGAAGCCCCAACGATTTACTGTGAAGTAGTTGAGGAGATTTGGACAACTGCTGAGTTCAACTCCATAGATATGACTATCTCCTTCACTCTCAAAGGTAAAAATCACTATATTAACTGTGATGATTTACAAGCATGTTTTAAATTACCTGAGAACAATGCCATGACACCACACACTGATAATGATGTATCCAGCATGTTAGATTCCATAGGTTATTCTCTTAACTCTGCTAGTTTAGGGAGTATTAGAAGAAAAGGCCTTAGGAAAGAATGGAGTTTTCTTGGGGATGCCTTTATAAAGGTTTTCTCTGGGAAAATTAGTAATTTTGATGCCATAACTTCATCTCTTGTTAATATGCTCTATATGCTTGTTTCTGATAGGTATTTTAACTTTAGCAACTATGTGATGCTAGAATTGGGTACTAGATTAGGTAACAAAGCTAATAGACCTAATAACATCTATTATGCTAGATTCTTTATGTTATTGGCTAACCATGTTGCTGAAGGTTTGGTCATAATCAATGAGAATAATAAACTCAAGTGCTGGGCACAAGAGAAAAGAGTTCTTGCAGATTTATTGAGAATGGATCTCAACAGCAGTGTGCCATTGGTATACTTACCAATCATGAATGCACCTCAGGTAGGTGAGGTAATTGCTTCTACAACTCCTACTTCTTCCAACCCCTCTATTTCTTTATCTTCTAGTGTGGCCATGAAATCTGTGACAATGCCCCAACAGATTTCTACCAAGGTCACCAAAACTAAACTTTCAAAATCAAAGACAAAGAAAACCACCTCTGTTGTTTCTCAAAAGACAACAGTTGTAACACCAACCATTAACCCTGAGGGGAGTGAACAGGGTGTGAGTGGTGAGGGGAGGGGTGAACATCAAAGAAACCCCCAGGATAAGGAAGGAGAGTTAAATGCTTCCCAAGCTAGCCAAGCCACAGTTTCTCAAAAAGCTGTGGTGGTTGAAAAGGTATCTAGCACATCCCTAGTTGCATCCTCCCAAAAGGATGTTACTATTGAAAATAGTTCCCAACCAGGAACACAGAACAAACGAGGGAGGGACACTGAAGCCAAACACTCACCAACAAAAGCTTTTATTAGAAGAAAGAAGGCTAGAACCCAATCTTCTACACAGGGTGCACACACTGCACATATACATCCATCTGTATCTATGCCTTCTCAAACTCAGTTTGATGTGGCTCCAATAAATGTGGAGTCACAGCCCCATTCTCTCACAATAATCACACATCAATCACCAAACACTTCATCACCATCTCTGGATGTGGATATATTATTCCCATCAATTCCTGATTCTCCCTCTTTACAACTCAGGGATGAGCCCCACTCAAATACAGGTGATCATCATCTCTTAGATGATTTGTTGGATCACCCGCAAATTCTTTCAGATATAATTGAAGGATCTGTGTCACCACATCTCAAATCAATCTACACAGATTCAACAGTTATATCACTTTCAATTTCAACTTCTTTTCCTTCTTCAACGGATATCACTCATCCGTTGACAAGTGGTTGCTCTTCAATGGATAAGCTTAACAGCAGTTATCCGTTGATAACATCAGTTTCACCTTCAACGGATATTCCACATCCGTTGATAGTCTCTCCACATATAACTGAATCAATTCCAAGTGTAGAAGACATGAATACTGTGCAATCACTCTTAGGATTGAGGGAAGGGTGTGAAAATTTGAGTGAGAGGCTGGGTTGCTCCCAGGCAAAAGGAGAGATTGAGAGCTCAAAAATGCATGCTATTTCTTCCAGCATGGCAAAAGTAAGTGAGAGGAGTACCACCTTAGTAGGTGAAGGTGAGGGAGTGAGTTGTGTGAGCCAGGGGGAGCCCCTGATGCAAGAATATAGAGAAAAAGAGAGAAAGGCAGGTACAGTAGATATAAGGGTGGAACCAGCCATTGCTAGTGAGTCAATGATTGTGGATGATGCTGAAAAGGAAAGACAGTTTCAGCAACATTACAAAGCTGTAATTGATAACATTTCCTTGGATGCTGACACTTTTACTCATCCTGTGTCAGCCTATCAAATGTTGGCTGCTCAGGGCAATGAGGAGGCAGAAAAGATACTAAATCTAGTACACACACCAGAATCTCTTCAAAGGGATAAAGCTGCTATTAACAAGATGCCTTCTACAGCTGGTGAGCCATCTGAGGAATTTGGAGTAAATTCTGATGATGATGACTCTGTTTCTTTTGATGGAAGCATGAACTTAGGGGGAGATGAAGGCCCTAGTTCAATTCCAAATCTACCTGAATGGGCTTTGACAAAGGAGTATAGATCAGGGGAATTCAATGTCTCCTTAGTCAAACAAATCAACACTATTCAACAGGCCATTCAGAACACTTCACATGCAAGTATCAAGGCTATCCTTCAAGCTCACCTGGACTCACTGCATCTCATGAAGTTGCAGCAAGTAAAGCAGAATCTGAGTATGGATGATCTCAGGAAGGATATTGCTGACTTGAAATCCTACAGTTCTGAAAAATTGGATTCAGTCATGCCCTATGGTACATTGCAGGACTTGGTTTTGAGATTGAAAAAGGAATCAGTTACTGAGAAAAGGCTGGCCAAGTTGGAAGACAGAGTTCAAGTTATTGAAGATTCTGTGGCCACCATTCTTCACAACCAACAATCTCAAACCAGTCTCCTAATGCAGCTGGCAAAAGCACAAGGCTTGACCCCTCTCCTTGATGATAACAAAAAGGGGGAGAGTAAAAGGGAAGGGGAAGGAGAGCCATCTACAAAAATCAAAATATCTAAAGTGCTAGTTCCTGCCATCACTACTTCTCCAATCATTCAAATCAAAGGAAAGCCTGATGGAATTGATTTGATTCAGCTAGCAGCAGCTGAAATTCAAGTGAAAGAGCAAAGGAGGAGAATTGATGAAAGGTTGCAACTGTTGTTTGGCTCTACACAAGATAAATCAACATCTGTGAAATATAGCACAAAGATTGAACCAATCAACATGGAGCTCAAGCCAGTAGGGAGACATAAGGATGGAGAAGCTTCTTCCAAAGAACTACAAGCTATAATTCTCAAGCCCAATAAAAGATCCAATAAGGACTCTACAAAGAATCCTTTAAAAGAAGTGGACTTTCCTCCTCCAAAAGCTGATGAGAACAAGCTTTTAGGTAGGAGTATTGCTTATCTCAAAAAGACCATGGATGAGGCTGTAAGGAGAAATAGGGCTATTATCACTAGAGAGGGAAAGAGCATATGTGTGATGCAAGGACATCCCAAATTCTCAATAGCCAAGAAGGAAGAAGTCAAGCAACTAAAGGCTGACAAAAGAGCACAAGCAAAGCTTGAACAACAGCTAAAGTCAAGTCAAGTTGAAGAAGAGAAAGGAATTGAAGTCAGGGGTGAAGACAAGATTGCAAACCTAGATGAGGTTTTTGGGAGTATATTTGGTGAGAGTATGGAAGAAAGAGAGGAATGGCAGAAGGGAAACAGAAGAAAGGCCAAGGCACATAGAAGGAGTGAAGATAATACTGAAGTAACCAAATCTATATCTAAACCACTACCTTCCATACCTGAACCTCTTGTTGCTAATCCCACTATAAACATCCATGGTGAACCAATCATTCCAAAAGAGGAACCTATTGATTGGGACACCATCAAATTGCCTACCTTTCTAACCACTCTTCCACTACCAAAGAAACAGAAAAGAAAACCCAAATCTACACCTTCCATAACCTCTAAGAAATTCACTCAAAAACAAAAGCCTAAGCCTAAGCCATCCATTTCTAAAGATGATTATGTTCACATCTGTGACATAAAAGAAATTTCAGACATTGAACTCTATCTGGATGAGCTGGAGGATGTAAGAGGAATAGCTGCTTACAGACAGCTACCAGAGAGATTAGTGTTCAGATACAAAGGAGCTGGGGAAAGAACATGGCCTCTCCACAGGATTCTGAATGAAGGCCACTCTACCTTGATTAGAGTCTTTTCAGCTATACAAAAGGATTCTGGCTTTACCAGAACTGCCAAGACTGAAATTCTCAACAAGATTGCCAATATAAGGAAAACTTGGAGGGAGCCCAATGCTTTACCCAGGACTTTACTCATTCAAGAAAGGGGAATTACAATTCACAAATCACCTCATTGGTTGATGGAATTTAGAGATGATAAAGGAGTCAGAAGATTTTTCAGACTTGAAGACCAACTCAAGATTGCCAGCAATGAAACTCTCAAGGAAATGCAATCTAAGTTGGATATCAGTGTTGAAGATGAAGCTGAATTCTTCAGACAACTCCAACTCCAAATTGAGGAAAATGACAAAGGGCTAGGAAAGAAAACCAGGGAACAAAGAAGAAAAAGATGATTTGCTCAGGCTAAGGGAGTATCCTTGGAAATACTGTAAATCTTCAATTTCCTCCTAGTACATACATTTTTGCAGCATTTTCAAATTTCTACTTAGTTTCAATTCATATATCTGTTAAGTGTTTTGTTATCATCAAGTTAACCCTGAATTTATGCCTACAATTCTTATAGACATAAATAGGGGGAGATTGTTAGGAATATATGTGCATTAGTTTGATGATATGTTTAACAAAACACTTAAGTAGAAATTCAGTGTCTGTAGCCTCAACGGATAAGACCACTTTGGCTATCCGTTGATGGTGTAGCTTTACTTAGAAATAAGTCTAGTGTTGTAGCATATTTCA
This sequence comes from Apium graveolens, assembly GCF_009905375.1. NCBI lineage: Eukaryota > Viridiplantae > Streptophyta > Magnoliopsida > Apiales > Apiaceae > Apium > Apium graveolens. Next base: position 109,249,823 of record NC_133652.1, read on the forward strand.
GTCTCTGTATTTAAGATGTAATTCTTAGAAGTTGAGAGAAACTATGAGTCATGTTGACTACTAGAAGATATGCAGATAGGAAGGCCAATTATAAATATTTCATGCCTTGTAATCTTGTATAAATGAAGTGGTATCAACGGATGACTTAAAGACCTTCAACGGATGAGAAGCTAAGCTTCAACGGATGTCTCCAAAGCTTCAACGGATAACATCCTTCAACGGATGAGTGCATCAACGGATGAAAGCTTCAACGGATGTTCTGTTGATTAACCGTTGATAAGTGGTAGTTGTACCTACAAACAGAGGCACGTGGGTGAACAGAGATAACTGAAATGTGGCAGCCTAATTTCAGGAACATCAGAAAAAGCAGCCGTTCTACTCTAGTATAAAGAGACATTAAGTCAACAAAATACTGGAGTGAACTGGAGAAGAAACAAGTGGAGATCTTACTTTATTATTTTATATATCCTTGTCTTCACTTGTAAACTTGGTAATATATAAACCAAGTAGTAGCTAGTAATTAGAAAAGAATTTTTCCAGAGCTGTTTAGAAAAATCTTGAGAGAAAAATTATCTAGTTTGTACTAGGATGCAGCTGTGATCAAATTCTTAGATCACAGAATTTCTGAAATACCATCTCTGGTGGAACAACAAATCCACCAGAAAAGTTTTTAAAGGTTTATTGTGTTCTTTACATTTGTGTTTGAATATATATATCTGTCTGTATCAGCTTAAAGCAATTCACACACTTGTTCATCTTGAACACACAGTCTTTATAAACTGCTCAAAACTTGAAAAAGTTTTGAGATTTACATTTAACCCCCCTTCTGTAAATCTCATTGTTAGTTCTCTAGAAATAACATATAATTTTACACATCAAGTTTTTGGCGCCGCTGCCGAGGAGACGCCTAGTTTATATAGATTTTAGTTTGATTGTTTTAGATTATTTCCTTTGTCTTATTGGAGGTTTACTTCCAATTGAGGCATATTCCACTGCTTTTTCTTGTTTTAGTTGTTGATGCCCAGGTCCAAAAAAGAAGTAGAAATAACTCCTCTTAGTCCAGATTCTGGGATTACTTGTCAGCAATACATAGATCGAGTAAGGAAAGAAAGGCAGCAAAATCTCGGTGACTCAAAGATCATAATGGCAGAACTTCCTACTAAATCTTTGAAAAACTATTCACAACCCTCTCCGAGTGGTGTGCCTACTGGCCTTGCTATGCCAATTATTGAAGCAACAAATTTTGAGATCAAACCAACATTGCTCACTATGATCCAGCGGAATCAGTTTGCAGGTCTTCCCTCTGAAGACCGTACACTTCATCTGCAAAGGTTTCAACAACTCTGCTCTACCATCAAACATCGGGGTGTCACTGCAGACCAACTGAAAGTAATGTTGTTTGGGTTTTATCTTCGTGATAAAGCTTAAAAATGGTTGAATGATATCAATGTGACTGAGTGGAACGAAATTGCTCAAGCTTTCTTAACTGAGTATTTCCCTCCTAACAGAACTGATGATTTGATCGACAAGATGATGGGTTTTAAATAAGAATATGGAGAGTCTCTTAAAGATGCTTGGGAGAGATTCAAAGATCTTCAACGTGCATGCCCTCATCATGGTCTTGAGAAGTAGTTTCTGATTAAACGCTTCTATAATGGTCTTGACCCGGGAACAAAAGGGTATTGTTGATAATGTTGCAGGTGGTGTTTTTCTAGACAAGGGAGTTGATGATGCATACGCTTTTCTTGCAAATTTGGCTACAAATCACTTCAATAACCCGAGAGAACCTAAAAAGGGAGGTAAACTTGAAGTGGGGGCTTATTCTCTCTTATCATCTCAACTCGCTTCATTAACTCAGGAGATTCATTCATTGAAGATTGTTAGGAATATGTTATGAACTTGATGATAAATTAAACAAAATACCTTGGTAGATTTAACTTAGTGTATTTTGTAGCACTCGACGAATGATCAAATATAGTCCCGACGGATGATTTAATTTAGTCCCGATGGATGACGATTTGACATCCACCGGGTGAGTAGCTTATGTAAACATAAGATCTGTAGCACATTTCTGCAAATAACTTTGTGTAGATTTTGTAGGAGCATATGAGTCATGTTGACTACCAGTGGATATGCAGAATAGGTTGATTAATTGTAAATATAAGATGTCTTGTAATTCTGTATAAGTGAAATGGAGTCAAGTGACAAATAGCTACCCGACGGATGATCAACAAAGCTACCCGACAGATGATCAACAAAGCTACCCGACGGATGACAAGCATGTACCCGCCGGATGATTAAATTCAAATATTTATTGACAGTGACAACACAGTCACATGCGTTGGGTGTTTGCAAAAGGAATGTGGCAGTCTGTTAAGCAGGAATTTGAGAACAAAGAAACATTACCATTTCCATGCTATTATGAAGATATTCAAAGATGCTGGAATAAAGTAGTGAAACAGCATGGAGTTAGACTAGATATATTTTGTTTTATTATATTATCGTATTGTCATGTAAACTTGGTAATATATAAACCAAGTGTAGCTAGTAGAACATTCAACTAAGCAAACACATTTCAAAGAGAGATAGAAAAAGTTGTACTTGTCAAGAATTTCTCTGTAGTTTGTATATTCTACTTGTAAGCAGCTGTGAGCTATTTAAGCTTCACAAGGTTCTCATTCGATATATATATATCTTTGATGGATACTTTCAAATCCACTAAAAAGTTTTAAAAGCCTGTGTTTTTGTTACTTTGTGTTTTGATTTATATAACTACTTCATTCTGCAATCTGCAAATCAAACACTTATATATTTGTCGAGTAGAACTGTTTTTAAAATCTTGAAAAAGTAGCAAGAATTACATTCAACCCCCCTTTTGTAATTCTTGTTGTATTGTTAGGGAATAACAATTAGTATCATAGCAAGCTCTTGAAGTACAAAGAGTGTAAAGATCACAACAAACAGCAAGATGAACAAGAAGGATGTTGGAGTTAAAATTCCTTTTTTGTATAAAAGTTAATTATCACCACTGAAAGGTGAAGATGTACCTACATCTTCTTTCCCAAGATGAGGCATATGTGGATTGCATAGAGAGAGGTCCTCATGTACCAATGAGAGCTGCAACTGGCAATGAGCCATCTGTTCCAAAACCAAGGCATGAATGGTCAGACCCTGATATTGAGCAAGTCAGGAAAGACAAGAAGGGCATGAATATATTGTTCAATGGAGTTGATGGTGATATGTTGATAACATCATTAACTGCAAAATAGCCAAAGAGGCTTGGGACACTATCCAGATTATTTGTGATGGTGCTGAGCAAGTAAGGGAGAATAAGATGCAGCTGCTAATTCAGCAATATGAGCACTTCCACTGTGAAGACAATGAGTCTCTCACTGATATATTTAGTAATTTTTAAAAGCTACTAAATTCTCTAAAGTTGCATGGAAGAGTCTATCAAACAAAAGACTCTAACCTTAAGTTCCTGAGATCTCTTCCAAAAGAATGGAAACTAATGACAGTCTCATTGAGAAATTCACAGGATTACAAGGAGTTCACCTTGGAGAGACTGTATGGCATCCTGAAAACATATGAGCTTGAAATAGAGCAAGATGAGAGGATGGAGAAAGGAAGGAAGAAATGAGGGTCCATAACACTGGTTGCTGAGTTAGAGAAAGAGAAAGAGAAAGAGATGAAGGTAGAAGCTGTTGAGTCTACATCAAAGGTTTATGAAAGCAAGGGTAAAGGGCTGGTAGCTGAAAATAAAGATTATTTGAGCCAAGATGACATGGATGATATTGATGAACATCTAGCATTCCTATCCAGAAGATTTGCCAAGCTCAAATTCAAAAAGAATTTTGGAGCAGCCAAGCCAAGTAGAAACATGGTGGATAAATCCAAATTCAAATGTTTCAAATGTCTTGGCAGGGCATTTTGCAAGTGAATGTAGAAAGTCTGATTCTAGCAAGAAGAAGTTTAAGCCTGTTGATTATAAACATAAATACTTTGAGTTGCTCAAGAAAAAGGAAAGGGCTTTCATCACACAGGAGAATGACTGGGCTGCAAATGATTTGGATGAAGATGAAGAAACAAACTATGTCAATCTAGCCCTGATGGCCAAGTCTGATGAAACAGAAACAAGTTCTTCAAGTAATCAGGTAATCACCACTAACCTAGCACATTTATCTAAAGCTGAGTGTAATGATGCCATAAATGACATGTCCACAGAATTATATCATTTGCGTGTTACACTGAAGTCCCTCACTAAGGAAAATGCTAAAATTAAATAATTTGTTTTTAAGTGAGAGGAATAATGTGCTAGAGTCTCAGTTTATTGAATTTGAAAAATTGAGAATTGAGTGTAAGATTGCTAAGGATGAATTAACTGAGTCCTTGAAGAAAGAAGAGATTTTAAAGAAGCAGCTTGAATGAGAACATGAAGTGATTAAAACATGGAAATCATCCAGAGATGTCCATGCTCAAATCACTAAAGTTCAAGGTATTGAGTCATTTTGTGATGCATCCTGGAAGAAGAGAAAGAGAAGCTTGAGTCCAATTTGGTTGAAGGATTGTTGACAGATGTGGACTCAACGGATGATGAAGATCATCCGTCGGATAATCAGAAGGATTATACGTCGAGTGACAAAGAGCCACATCCGTCGGCTGTGAGTAAAGCTATTAGCAAAGCTAAACTAGCTAAGTTAAATGAGAAATATGGATCAGTTTCTAAGAACTTTATATCAGGTGAATCTAGTCAAGTTAAGAAATACAGGAAAGTTAATGTTGGTCATCTGTCCATCAAGCAATTGAATGACATATTAGAAAAGATTGAGGTTAAAACATAAACTAAAAAGAAAAACAATAGAAATGGGAAAGTAGGAATTAACAAACATAACAACTACACACCTGATAAATATGCACCAAGAAAAATCTGTGTTAAGGGTGGTAGTGTTAATCACTTGTCTGTTAATTGCAAACTTGCCATGCCTACTCCTATGTCTGCACCTCCATCTTTTCCCAACATGACTGCCATGCCTACCATGCCTATGAATGCTATATCTACTCAGAATATGAATTCGTAATTTGCTAATATGCCATTTGCGCCTAATCCTTATTATGCTGCATTTAGCATACCTCAAATGCCATTTAGAATGCCTTACTGGAATAACATGTTTGCAAATAGCATATTTTCCTGTTAATCAAAATATACATGACAATTCTGTTTTAATGACTGGTTTCAAAGGTCCAACTCAGATGACTAAGGATGAATCAGAAATCCCCAAGTCAAATGAGATCAAACCTAAAAAACCAAAGAAGAAAGCTAACAAGGAAGGACCCAAGGAAACTTGGGTACCAAAATCAACTTGATTTAATTTTGATGTGTGCAGGGAAATAGAAAAAATCTTTGGTATCTGGATAGTGGCTGCTCAAGGCACATGACTGGAGATTCTACCCTGCTCACTGAGTTCAAGGAAAGAGCTGGCCCAAGTATTAATTTTGGAGATGACATCAAAGGTTATACTATCGGATATGGCTTGATTTCAAAAGACAATGTCATCATTGAAGAGGTTGCCCTAGTGGATGGTCTCAAGAACAATTTGTTGAGTATCAGCCAGCTTTGTGATAAGGGCAATTCTGTAACCTTCAATTCAGAAGCCTGTGTTGTGACAAACAAAAGAAGCAACAAAGTGGTTCTCATTGGAGTGAGAAAAGGAAATGTGTATCTAGCTAACTTTAACTCATCTAATACAGAATCTGTCATTTGTCTTCTCAGTAAAGCAAGTCAAGATTAAAGTTGGCTATGGCACAAGAAGCTGTCACATCTAAACTTCAAGACCATGAATGAACTTGTCAAGAAAGAACTAGTTAGAGGTATTCCTCAAGTGGATTTTACTAAGGATGGATTGTGTGATGCCTGCCAGAAAGGAAAGCAGATCAAAGCATCATTTAGAAAGAAGCTTGATTCAACAATTGAAGAACCTTTGCAATTGTTACACATGGATTTATTTGGACCAGTCAATGTATTGTCCATCTCAAGGAAAAGATTTTGCCTAGTAATTGTGGATGATTTCTCAAAGTTCTCTTGGACATATTTCCTAAAGTCTAAAGATGAAGCTAGTGAAATCATCATCAATCACATAGGGCAAGTCAAAAATCATCCTGATTTTAAAGTAAGAAGAATCAGAAGTGACAATGAAACTAAGTTCAATAATTCTGTGATGAGATCATTTTATGAAGAGAATGGGATTATCCATGAGTTTTCTGCAACAAGAACTCCACAACAAAATGGAGTAGTGGAAAGAAAGAACATATCTCTTATTGAAGCTGCAAGAACAATGCTTGAAGAATCAAAGTTACCAACATATTTTTGGGCTGAAGCTGTGAATATTGCCTGCTACACTCATAATATTTCTTTGGTTAATCAAGCAAAATGCATGACTCCCTACCAATTGTTCAAGAACAAGAAACCAACTCTAAATTTTCTTCATGTCTTTGGCTGCAAATGTTATATCTTGAGAAATCAAACTGATCAAAATGGGAAGTTTGATGCTAAAGCAGATGAAGGAATTTTTGTTGGATATGCTGTTGGTAAAGCATATAGAGTCTACAATCTGAGAACCAACATTGTTATGGAATCAATACATCTTGTTTGATGATAAAAAGATTGAAGGACTGCAAGATGGAGATTTCCATGAAAGCCTCAAGTTTGATAATGTGGAGATGGTTAGTGATGACAGTGATGATGAAAGTGATCAAGAAACAGTGAATAAGGATAATGCAGAAAAATTTACAACTAATGAAGCACATAATTCAACATCTGTCGAGTTGCAAAATGCTTCATCCGTCGGGAGATAATCTGCCTTATCCATCAGGAGAGAATTAGCTTCATCCGTCGGGATACAAAGTGCATCATCCGTCAGAACATTAAGAGAAGCTGAAAGTCAGAATAGATCACCTACAGAAAGTTCCCCTTTCTCAAATTAAAGATTCACAAACTCTGGGGGAGTTTCTTATAATCAAAACTCAGTCACACATCAAGACAACAATGAGGCCTCTCCATCTAGAGCTAATCTACCTCAACAAAGAAAATGGACTAAAGATCACCCTTTTGAGCTCATCATTGGTGATGCATCTTCTAGAGTTCAAACAAGGAGAGCAACTCAAGAAGAATGTCTATATAACAGCTTTCTATCTAAGGAATAACCAAAGAAGGTAGAAGAATCTTTGTTGGATCCTGATTGGATTTTAGGTATGCAGGAGGAGCTAAATCAATTTAAAAGGAACAAGGTATGGAAACTGGTGCCCAAACCTAAAGGAAAGAATCCAATTGACACCAAGTGGGTATTCAAAAACAAGATGGATGAAAATGGCATAGTGGTCAGGATCAAAGCTAGATTGGTTGCTAAGGTCTATTGTCAACAAAAATGAATAGATTTTGATGTAACCTTTGTTCCCGTTGCAAGACTTGAAGCCATCAGAATCTTCTTAGCCTAAGCAGCTCATGCTAATTTCAAGGTCTATCAAATGGATGTCAAAAGTGCTTTTCTGAAAGAAGATTTGGAGGAGGAAGTCTATGTTAGTCAGCCTCCTGGTTTTGAAGACCCAAATTTTCCAGAATATGTCTACTATCTTTTGAAGGCACTTTATGGACTGAAGCAAACACCTAGAGCCTGGTATGGCACTCTATCAAAGTTTCTTTTGGAAAATCATTTCACAAGAGGTACTGTTGATAAAACTTTATTCTTTAGAAATGTTAATGGCTCTTGTATACTTGTTCAAATTTATGTAGATGATATTATATTTGGCTCTACAGATGAAAAACTTTGTAAAAAAATTTCCAAATTGACGCAAAGTAAGTATGAAATGAGCATGATAGGAGAACTAACTTACTTTCTTGGTTTACAAGTTAAGCAAGTTAGTGATGGAATATTCATTAGTCAAACTAAATACATTCATGATCTTTTAAAGAAGTTTGATCTAATGGATTGCACATCTGCAAAAACTCCCATGGCCACCGCAACTAAGCTTGAATTAAACACTACTGAAAAGTCTGTGTATATTTCAAGCTATAGGGGCATGGTTGGCTCAATTCTGTACTTAAAAGCTAGTAGGCCAGATATAATGTTTGCTACTTGTCTTTGTGCTAGATTTCAGGCTGATCCTAGAGAATCTCACTTAGTAGCTATTGAGAGAATTTCCAGATATCTCAAGGGAACACCAAAACTTTCCATTTGGTATCCTAGAGATTCTGGTTTTGATCTAACTGGTTATTCAGATGCAGATTATGCATGTTGTAGAATTGATAAAAAAGTACAACAGGAACCTGTCAATTTTTAGGGAACAAGCTTGTGTCCTGGTTCAGTAAAAAGCAAAATTCAGTTTCTACTTCTACAGCTGAAGATGAATATATTGCTGCTGGTAGTTGTCGTGCACATATTTTATGGATGAAAAAACAATTGTAGGACTATGGTCTACAAGTGGATAGAATTCCCATTTTCTGTGATAACACAAGTGGAATTGTCATCACTGAAAATCCAATGTAGCATTCAAGAACAAAGTACATAGACATCAAGTACCACTTCATTAGGGAGCATGTGATGAATGGTACTATGGAACTTCATTTTGTTCCAAGTGAAAAGCAGCTTGCAGGTATATTTACCAAGCCACTTGATGAATCCACCTTTTCAAGATTGGTAAGTGAGTTAGGTATGCTTAATTATTCTTAAATTATTTCAGATATTTTTTAAGTTTTAATGCAGCCAGAAAATTAATTGATTTTTCAGCTTTGGATGAAATTTTGGCTAAGTCAAAATTTACATCACGACGGATGCTCATTATCCATCGGGTTTGGTCATCCGTCGGAATATTATTTATTAACAAAAATAAATTACTTATCTGGATTATTTCATAACTCGACGGATAATTGATTTATCCTCATCCGTCGAATTGTCTCAATCTTAGCATTTAAAACTCTGAACGTTATCCATCGAGTATACTTACAATTTGTAAGCATGACACGACGGATAAGTGACATAATTTTAACAGTTTATTTATTTTTAGACAGCTATTTTGGGCTATTTTGATTGGCCACTTTATTTCACTTTATTATTTTTGACAGTTTATTTCTGAGATAGTATAAAAGCAGAATTCATTTTTATTCTACTCTTTTATGATTCTCAATTCAATTGCTCTAACTTCCTTTCTTCTCCAAATCAAATATTCTCTCTACAAATTTATCATTCTCTAACAATGGCACCAGTCGTCAAAATCATGTCTCAAAGTGGATATATCTATGAAAAGAACAACTTCACTGCTCTTGTGAACAAGGAGATTCAACAGTCTGGAGAGTTTCATAAAATGATGGACTTTGTGAAAGGCTGTAAACTCAACTATGTGATGCTGGAATCTCCCACAATCTACTGTGAGGTTGTAGAGGAGATATGGACAACTTCCGTGTACAATTCAACTGACAAGACCATAACTTTAACTCTCAAAGGTAAGCAGTTTTGCATTAACAGTGACATTGTCAAAGCATGCTTTAGAATTCCAGATAATACTGCTACTGTTCCACACACAGACACTGATATAGTTAACATGCCAAATTCCATGGGCTATGCACTTACTACCTCTAAGTTAAGTGAAATTAGGAGGTTAGGTCTTAGAAAAGAATGGAGTTATCTGAGTGATGTGGTAACTAAAGTTTTCCCTGGTAAAATTAGCAATTTTGACTCTGTTAACATTTCCATGCTTTACATGCTAGTTACTGATAAGTACTTTAATTTCAGTGATTTGGTCCTGTTTGAGTTGGGTTATAAGTTAGGAGAGCTTAATAAGATAGGTAAAAATGTCTATTATGCTAAATTCTTTATGATACTTGCTAACCATCTTATTGAGAATATTGAAATTGAGAACCCAACCAACAAGCTGAATTGTTGGGTTCAAGAAAGGAGGATTATTGCAGATTTTAATAGAGCTAATCACCACAAAGAGATGCCCCTCTTCTATTTTCCAGTCATGAAGGGTCCTCAGGTAAGTGAGGCAAGCTCTATTGTCTCCACTCTTCCAACCTCACACATTTCTTTGCCTTCTAGTTTAGCTATGACGTCTGTGTTAATGACCCAACAGATGCCTACCCAAACTACTAAACCGACAATTTCTAAACCCAAAACTAAGAAAGCCCCCTCTGGTTTCAAAAGAAATCAGTTGCAAAATCTACTAAACACAAAGAAGGGAGTGTGAAGGTGAGTGAGCAAGGTGAGGGACATGGTGAAAATCAAAGAAACCCTAAGGATAAGGCTGGTGAGATGAGTGTACCCAAGCCTAGCCACACCACAGTTTCCCAACAAACTGTGGTTGTTAATAAGGAAATAAGCTCAATTCTAGTTTCATCCTCCCAAAAGGATGTTACTATTGAAACAAGCTCTCAACCAGGAGCACAGATCAAGAGGGCTAGGGACACAAGTTCACCACAAACTTATGCTAGAAAGAAAAGATCAAAAGCCCTTGGGGATGCACAGGGAACATACACAGTGCAAACTAGAGCTAAAGACCCAGTCACTGCACCATCTCAAAGTCAGATTGATGTGACTCTAATAAATGTGGAGTCACAGCTAAAATCCTTAATAATTGAAGTACCTGAAACACCAAATTCACCCACACACTCACTGGATGTTGACATGATAAATATATCACTTCCAAATTCTCCATCTTTAACTCTTTTGGAGAAGCCAAAAATCCAAGCAAGTGAGCATCATCGTTTAGATGATTTGTTGGCTCACTTGTCATTTCTTTCTGAGTCTGTTGAGACATCTGAGCCTAAATTTTATCAATCTGCACAGATTCTACAATAGTCTCCACTCCAAACTCATTCATTTCTTCTATCCCGATGGATATTCATCATCCGTCGAGTAGTGATTGTATCCCGATGGATAAGCCTAACGACAGTCATCCATCGGATATCCATACTACTGTCCTGATAGATATTCATCATCCGTCGGGAGTCTCTGCACAACTTCAAATTTCTTCAATTATCACAAGTGCAGAAGACTTAGTGGTAGTGCAATCACTCTTAGGAATGAGGGAAGGAGTGAACTGAGTGAGAGGCTGGGTTGCTCCCAGACAAAAGGAGAGAATATGAGTGAACAAATGCAGTCCATTTCTTCAGTACTGGAAAAAGTGAGTGAGATGAGTCCCACCTTAGATGGTGAAGTGAGGGTGTGAGGGTGGGAAGCCAAGGGGAGCCCTTGATATAAAAAGAAAGAGATCATGAGAGAAATGCAGGTACTGGAGAGATAATGATGGACACCATAGCTAGTGAGTCAATGAATGTCAATGATGCAGAAATGAAAAGATTATTTCAGCAAGAATATCAAGCTGTCATAGATTCTATTTCCCTAGATGCTGAGACATTTACTCATCCTGTTGCAGCTTATCAAACATTAGTTGTACAGGGCAATGAGGAGGCTGAAAGAATTCTTAATTTGGTGCATACTACTCAATCTCTACAAAGAGCAAAGGATGCAATCACTGCTATGCCTTCAACTACTAGCAGTAATTTTGAACTGGCTGAAGACTCATTTGGGGATGCTGGTGGGGATGATGAGGAAGACAGCATGAGCATAGGGGGAGATGCAGATGTTCCTTCCTGGATGCTAACAAAAGAATGTTCCTACTCACATCTCCAATCAACACTATTCAAGCCGATTCATGACACCCAAACAGCCATTCAAGCATCTACAAATGCCAGCACAAAGAGGCTACTAACATCACATCTTGAAGCACTCCAGCTGCATTAGATACAAGCTCTCCAACACAATCAAAGTGTGGATGAAATCAAGCAGGAAGTCTCTGAAGTAAAATAGGATTTCATAGCAAGGTTGGATGCTAGACTTCCTGGAACCACCATGACTGAGATAGCTCAGAAGCTAAGGAATGAGGCTGATCTCAATAGATGAGGCCATGGACTCTAGATTATCTGATGTGGAGAAGTCAATGGCCAAGATACTTGCTAATCAAAAAACTCAGAGTGCTCTGCTCCAACAGTTGGTGGCTGCTCAACTCCCTTCCACTCTCCAACTTGATGCTAACAAAAAGGGGGAGAAAGGCTCATCTAGTGAGGGGGAGAATCAGCTCAACATCCAAGTCAACAAAGTAATTGTTCCAATAATTGCTTTCACAAAGCCACCAGCCATGGACAACATTGACATCATAAATCTGGCAGCAGCAAAACTGGAAACAACTGACAAACTGCTAAAGATTGATGTAGCAGCAGCTAAGAAGGAATTAAAAGATAAATGGAGGAAAATAGATGCAGAAATTCAATAGAAATTTGGACCAATTAAGAACAGACAAAGTATTTAATCATTACTCTCAAGTCAAGCACATCTCTGTGAATGAAATGAGTTTGAATTATCTGGAAAAAGGTCAAACATCTTGCATCAAATCTCCAAAAGCAAAGCTGATCATGAAGCTTAAAAGAAACTACTCAAAGTTTTCAGAAAAAAATTCTATGGATATTGTGTATGAAATACCTAGGCCAGATGAGAAGAAGTTGTTGTCTAGGTCAATTATATTTTTCAAAGATTCGGCTGATTCAGTACTTAAAAGAAGAATTGCCAAGATTTACAGAAATGGTAAAGAAATCTGTATGGTGGCTGGACACCCTCAGTTTGTAGAAGCTAAAAAGGAAGAGAAGGAAAGAATCGGGCAAGAAAAGAAGCAAGCTGCCCTAGATGCTATGAAGCTCAAACAAAAGAAAGAGAAAGCTGCTATCTTGGCCAAAATTCAAGCTGTAAAGACTACAACTGAGATTTATGCACAACCATCTGTAATTGCTAAACCTCAAGATCAAAAAGTGCAAGATGAACCATAACAGAAATGAAGATTTAGATACAAGCTCCACTCCAAAAGAAAATTGGACTTCAGTGATGAGGAAATGGAAGACTACATTCCCAAAAAGTCTACAACTTCAACTCAGACATCAAAATCCTCAATGGTATTTAAAGAATTCAAGGTGGTGGATCCAACAAGGAATATTCATGGTGAGCCCATAATTCTAAAAGATGAACCAGTAGACTGGGATAGTTTGCCAATTCCTGAACTAAACTTTTCAATCTTCAACAATCCAAAGAAGACAAAGACTAGAGCAAGCAAGAAAGTGAAGCCTGTGACTCTCATATCCAAGACCCTGACCAAATCTCAATCCACAATCAACAAGGGAAATTTGTTATATATCTGTGACATCAAGGAGTTCTCTGACATAAACCTCTACTTAGATGAATTGGAAGAAGTAAGAGGAATTGATGCTCACATACATCTTCCTGAAAGGCTGGTGTTTAAATATAAGGGAGGAAAAGAGATAATATGTCCACTTCACAGGATTCTTCTAGAATGCCAATATGTTCTAATAAAGATCTACTCATCTTTCAAAGAGAACTTTGGATACAATGTGACTACAAGGAGATTAGTTCTAAAGAAGATTGAGGAGCTGAGGAGTAATAAAGCTAAAGATGCACTACCAAAAACTCTGTCAATTCCCTTCACAGGAAAGAGAGTGCATTTGAGGCCTTATTGGCTGATGAAATTCATGGATGAAAAGGGAGTAAGAAGATTCTTCAAATTGGAGGACCAGTTGAGTATCTCTAGCAATGAGACTCTATTGGAAATGCAAGAAATGATGGATCTCTCAGAAGCTGATGAACTTGAGTTCCACAGAAAACTCCAAAATCAGATAGAAGAGAACAACAGGAGGCTTGGAAATAAATCCAGACAATCAAGGATATAGACCTATCTGCTCAGACTATAGGAGCACCTTGATAATGATTGTGAGCAACTCCTTTGTATACCTTGCTTTGTTCAATTTTCAGTAAATTTTGTAACACTTATAAGTTTTATCTACTATTTTCATTCTATATCTTTAGGATGTTTTATTATCATCAAGTTTCTCTTAATTTATGGCTACAATTCCAGTAGACATAAATTTGGGGAGATTGTTAGGAATATGTTGTGAACTTGATGATAAATTAAACAAAACACCTTAGTAGATTTAACTTAGTGTATTTTATAGCACTCGACGAATGATCAAATATAGTTTCGATGGATAATTTAATATAGTCCCGACGGATGACGATTTGACATCCACCGGGTGAGTAGGTTATGTTAAAATAAGATCTGTAGCACATTTTTGCGAACAACTTTGTGTAGATTTTGTAAGAGCATATGAGTCATGTTGACTACTAGTGGATATGAAGAATAGGTTGATTAATTGTAAATATAAGATGTCTTGTAATTCTGTATAAGTGAAATGGAGTCAAGTGACAAATAGCTACCTGACGGATGATCAACAAAGCTACCCGACGGATGATCAACAAAGCTACCCGATGGATGACAAGCATGTACCCGACGGATGATTAAATTCAAATATCTGTTGACAGTGACAACACTGTCACATGCATTGGGTGTTTGTGAAAGGAATGTGGCAGCCTGTTAAGCAGGAATTTGAGAACAAAGAAGCATTACCATTTCCATGCTATTATGAAGATATTCAAAGATGCTGGAATAGAGTAGTGAAGCAGCATGGAGTTAGACTAAATATGTTTTGTTTTATTATCCTGTCTTATTGTCATGTAAACTTGGTAATATATAAACCAAGTGTAGCTATTAGAACATTCAACTAAGCAAACACATTTCAAAGAGAAATAGAAAAAGCTGTAGTTGTCAAGAATTTCTCTGTAGTTTGTTTGTTCTACTTGTAAGCAGCTGTGAGCTATTCAAGATTCATAGGGTTCTCATTCTATATATATATATATATATATATCTGCTGGATACTTTCAAATCCACCAGAAAGTTTTAAAAGCCTGTGTTTTTATTACTTTGTGTTTTGATTTATATTACTACTTCATTCCGCAATCTGCAAATCAAACACTTATATATTTGTCAAGTTAGAACTGTTTTTAAAATCTTGAAAAAGTAGCCAGAATTACATTCAACCCCCTTCTGTAATTCTTGTTGTATTGTTAGGGAATTCACAATCATCTGCTCCTTCTATGAGTATTAATTCATTGTCATCCATGCCTCCTATGACTAATACTATATGTTAAGTGTGTGGTGTTCAAGGACACTTCAGTAATGAATGCTCGTACAATGTTCAAAATTCACAAAATTTTCAAATGGAGCAAGCAAATGTTTTTCAGCAAAGGTAGCAGTATAATCCTTACTCCAACACTTATAATCCTGGTTAGAGAGATCATCCGAATTTTTCATACAGGAACAACAATGCTCAGAATCCATCTGTTCCTAATCAGCAGCAACAATTCCGGCAATCATATCAATATCCTAATCAGCAGCAATATAGGCCTTCTCAAGGACCTCAAAATCCCCCTGGATTTCAGAAGCCCTCTCAAACCTATAATCCTCAAGCTGCACAACCTGATCAATCAAGTGATATGCTAAAGATATTGCTACAAGTGCAAAGGAACCAAGAAGACAACATGAGGGAGATCAAAGAGTTGAGAACTCATAACAAGATGTTGGAAACTCAGATTGCACAAATGGCTAGTTCTTCCGCAACAAGGCAGCCTGGCTTTTTACCATCACAACCAATTCATCCAAAAGAGAATGTGAATGCCATTGCTCTTAGGAGTGGTTTTACCTATGATGGTCCTTCAATGCCTACTGTTGATGTGACTGATGAGAAAGAGAAGGAAACCAGCAAAGATGACAAAGTGGATGATGTTGATCAATCAAATGAGGGTGGAACTGAAGGAAGCAAGGAAGTGGATAAGGAGAAGATTGTAAATGCTCCTCCATCATTTGTGCCTAAGTTTCCGTTTCCTAGCAGGATGAACATAACTAAGGTAGATAAACAATTTGGTAAGTTCATGACACTTGTCAAAAAACTTGAGGTAACTGTTCTTTTCACTGATTTAATTTCCCAAGTTCCATCATATGCAAAGTTTTTAAAGGATATTTTGACAAAAAACGATCTTTTGGTGAAGTGGAGACAGTAGCTTTTACTGAAGAGTGTAGTGCTATTTTACAAAATAAGTCTCCAACTAAACTTAAAGATCCTGGAAGTTTTTCAATTCCTTGTCATTTAGGTGCATTATTTATTGACAAAGCTTTATGTGACTTAGGCGCTAGCGTCTCTGTCATGCCTCTCTCTATTTTTCAAAAATTAAATATGGGAGAGTTGAAATGCACACAAATGAAACTGCAAATGGCGGACCGTTCTATAAAATATCCTTTGGGTATTTTAGAGGATGTGCCTGTCAGGGTTGAAAAATTTTATATTCCTGTAGACTTTGTAGTGTTGGATATAGAAGAGGATAGCCAAATTCCCATTATTTTGGGGAGGCCATTCCTTTGTACTGCAGGTGTTGTTATTGATGTTAAAAATGGGACTCTAACTTTGAGTGTGGGTGACGATAAAATTACTTTCACTCTGACCTCTGCCCTTAAGTCCCCTTTGCTTGAGAACACTTGTTGCAGGATTGATGTCATTGATGAAATTGTTCATGATGAGCTACCTCAAATTTTGTTGAATGATGCGTTGGAAGCAGTTTTTATGCTTGAAGCTTCGGAAGGGGAAGTACATGCTGAAGTTGACTCGTTGATTCTTGAGTTGGATGGTGTAACAGTCCGCACTTCCGGAATATTAATTCTAAATCAAAACTAATACAAAATACAATTATCCAACCGAAATTCTATTACAAAGATACTATTACGAAAGCGCAGCTAAAAGCGGAAGCCCAAATGTCAATCTACTCCAATTCTAAGTCCTCGAACTCCAATGATTTCCAACTCGAATCTTATACGAAACCTAAAATAGTAAGAATGAGCTATACAGCCCAGCAAGAGACCAATCGATCCAACTAGTAGGCCAAGTAACACATACACATATAACAAAATACAATAACATAGACGATATGATATACGAAACAAACACTTTCGATACATATTCTTATTCTTATTCGATACACACAATACACATAACACATAAACAACAATAATTCAAAACCCATAATTCATGCCACGACCACTACAACCCAGTGATAACGGTCCTAAATTTTCAGAAAACTGTCATTACAATCCGGTGACTACGGTCCTAACTTTTTATTCGATATTTTCACAAACCATGGCATAAATCAAAGATCCAAAATTATCGTCTAGACACCACATATATACATCGATACATGTTATATATCATATAATACTTTCAAATATATCATCACTTATCCCATGTTTTAATAATCAAATATACATGCATAATACACGAATTATGTAAACACTAGCAAGATCGATCGAAAATTGCCTCAAAACCTGACAAGATCTGAAATTGCCATGTTTTACCCCCTACCTGATGTTTTATTGAAAAATACAAAACACGAAAGTTGTAGAGAACGAAAAGAGCTTTCCAAAAAGTCCAGAATCAACAAATTCTGACTTATGATGATTTTTTACGAATTTTACAAGACTACTGAATTTTATGACTAAAGGTCTACGAATTTTAATTATTAAAACAAGGAAGATGAATAAAATGTATTTATAATACTACAAAACCCTATAACTTAACCCACAAGTTATCCATACTAGAATATGATCCAAATTTTAGGCCCATTAGTCTAATTTAATTTTAAATCCTAATCCTTATCCAATTTTAATCCTTTTAATTCTATTATTTAATTATTAATCTAATTCTAAAAATTACGGGATATTACATACTACCCTCCTTACAAAGAATTTGGTCCCCAGATTCACAATAATCTTAAAGTTCGTGACACATCTACCCCCTGATCTACCAACTGAAACAACCCGCACTTCCGGACTATTAATTCTAAAATCAAAACTAAAATACAACATAATACTTAATCCAAAATTTTATTGCAAAGATGACTATTACAAAAGCGCAGCTAACGGAAGTCCAAAAATCAATATACTTCAATACTAAGTCCTCGAACTTCAATGTTATCCAACTCAAATCTTAGGCGAAACCTGAAATTGAAAAGAGGTGAGCTACAAAGCTCTGCAAGTACAAATTGACTAACTATTTAACCGGAAAACAATGAGTGTTTTAATAAAGCGATTTTTCTCAAAACAATAATAATTTTGTAAAACAATTTTTAAAAAAAGATCCAACCCAAAGTTTTATATTTTAAAATTCAGAATTTAAAATAGAATATATCAGATTTTATAACAGATCAGAACAGAATAAAACAGAACGAAACGATAATTCTTATAAATACCACAGTCTTAATCTACAGCCACACTTTTCCAGTAACCGGCATCTAATTCTTATTCTTATTCTTTATACCATACTTTGCCAGTGGTCGGCATCTAAAGTTCAATAATTATGCGCCCTTAATAGGTATCTAAAGTTGCACACTTGTGCGCCTAATAAGGGTATCTAAGGCTAGTTCCGGAACTATAGCGTAAATTACGAACAGGTTCAAAAACATAGAGACTGGGTTTCAAAAGATTCTCATGTATTATTTCTTATACAGTTCGAAATATAATTCTTATATCTTATACAAAATTCGAAAATCAGAGTATCAAAACTTTTTCGAAAACAAAAGTAAGTCAAAAAGTACTTACCTCAAGACCTGACCAGATCTGAAATTAGCCTTTTTGACCCTCTAAATAGCACTATCTTGTAAAACACAAAACACGAAAGTTGTAGATAACGAAATGAGATTTCCGAAAAGTTCAGGATCGCTGAATTCTAACTTACAATGAATTTTCTACGAATTTTACAAGATTGCTGATTTATGCTGAGAAAAGCCCTACAAATTTTAATGATTAAGTCGAGGAAGATGAATAAGGTGTATTTATAACGATACAAAACCCTATATCTTAACCAACAAGTTATCCATATTAGAATCTGATCCAAATTTTAGGCCCATTTGTTTAACCCAATTTTAAATCCTAGTCCTTATCAAATTTTAATACTTTTTTCTATTATTCTATTATTAATCGAATTCTAAAAATTACGGGATATTACATACTACCCTCCTTAAAAAGAATTTGGTTCCCAAATTCACAATAATTCTAAAGTTCGTGACTTCCGGACTATTAGTTCTAAAATCAAAACTAATACAATTACTAATCCAAATTATATTACAAAGGTGACAATACGAATGCGTAGCTAAAAGCGGAAGTCCAAAAGCTCAATCTACTCCAATTCTAAGTCCTCAAACTTGAATGATATTCAACTCGAACTCTTAGACAAAACCTGAAATAGTAAAAAGGGCGAGCAACAAAGCTCAGCAAGTACAAATTGACTAACTATTTTACTGGAAAACAATGGGTGTTTTAATAAAACGATTTTTCTCAAAACAATAATATTTTGTAAAACAATTTCTAAAAATAGATCCAACCCAAAGTTTTATATTTTAAAATTTAGAATTTAAAACAGAACAAAGCAGATTTTATTCAGATCTAACTTAATAATATATAAGTGTTTGATTTACAAAGTGCGGAATGAAGAGTTAAATAAATCAAAACACAAGTAATAAAAACACAAGTCTTTAAAAACTTTCTGGTGGATTTAAATGTATCCACCAGATATATATATATATATATATCAAGAGAACCCTGTGAAGCTTGAATAGTTCACAGCTGCTTACAAATATGAACAACTAAACTTACAGAGAAATGCTACATGATACAGCTTACAATTGTTTCTCTGAAAATATATATGCTTAGTCTCCTTGTTCTACTTGCTACTCTTGGTTTATATATCACCAAGATTACATAGTAATAAGACAAGATAATAAAACAAAACCTATCAAGTCTAATACCATGTTGTTTCACTACTCTATTCCAGCATCTTTGAATATATTCATAATAGCATGGAAATGGTAATGCTGCTTTGTTCTCAAAAACCCAGCTGAATAGGCTGTCACATTCCTTTTGCAAACACTCGACGCATGTGACTGTGTTGTCACTGTCAACAGATGTTTGAATTGATCATCCGTCGGGTACATGATTATCATCCGTCGGGTTGCCTTGTTGATCATCTGCCGGGTAGCTTTGTTGATCATCCGTCGGGTAGCTATTTGAAACTTGACTTCATTTCATTTATGCAGAATTACAAGACATCTCATATTTATAATTAATCAAACTATTCTGCATATCTAATTAAAGTCAACATGATTTATATGCTACTACAGAATCTATACAAAGGTGTTTGCAGAAATGTGCCACATGACTTATTGTTACATAAGCTACTCACTCGATAGATGTCAAATCATCATCTGTCGGGACTAAATTGAGTCATCCATCGGGACTGTATTTGATCATCCGTCGAGTGCTATATTTTTCACTAAGTTGAATCTACTAAGGTGTTTTGTTAATGTAATCATCAAGTTTACAACATATTCTCAACAATCTTCCCCAATTTATGTCTACTAGAATTGTAGCCATAAATTAAGAGAAACTTGATGATAACAAAACACTCTAAAAATACAGATTTAAAAAGTAGTAGATAAAACTAAGAAGTGCTACAATATTTACTGAAAAATTTATAAGACAAAGTGTTCAAAGATTTGCTCACAATCATTTTCAAGGTGCTCCTCTAGTTTGAGCAAATTGATCTATTTCCTTGATTGTCTGGATTTCTTCCCAAGCCTCCTGTTGTTTTCTTCTATTTGATTTTGGAGCTGTCTGTGGAATTCAAGTTCATCAGATTCTGAGAGATCTAGTATTCCTTGCATTTCCAGAAGAGTCTCATTGCTAGAGATGCTCAACTGGTCTTCTAATCTGAAGAATCTTCTAACTCCCTTATCATCCATAAATTCCATCAGCCAGTAGGGCCTTAGATGCACTCTACTCCCTGTGTAAGGAATAGTTAAAGTCTTTGGGAGTGCATCTTTGGCTCTAGTACTCCTCAGTTCTTCAATCTTCTTTAGAATTAATCTTCTAGATGTCACATTGAATCTAAAGTTCTTTTTGAAGGATGAATAAACTTTTATCAGTACAGATTGGCTCTCTTGAAGAATCATATGAAGTGGCCACTGTATCTCTTTTCTTCCCTTGTACTTGAATACTATCCTTTCAGGTAGATTCCTGTAAGCATCAATCCCTCTAACTTCTTCCAGTTCATCTAGATAGAGGTTTAGATCAGAGAATTCCTTGATGTCACAGATGTACATGATATCTCCCTTGTTGACTTTGGTTTGAGCTTTGGTTAGAGACTTGGATATGAGAGTTGAGGGCTTCACTTTCTTGACTGCTCTGGTCTTTGTCTTCTTTGGCTTCATGAAATGAGGTAGATTGAGTTCAGGAATTGGTAGACTATCCTAGTCTATTGGCTCATCCTTTGGAATGATAGGTTCATGGAAATTCTTGGATGAATCTATCTTGAATTCTTCATGTGCCACAGAGGGCATGGATGTTTGAGTTGTTGTAGAAGTAGACTTTTTGGGAAACTGATCTTCCAATCCTTCTTTATCAAAGTTCATTTTTCTCTTGGAGTGAAGTTTGTATCTAAACCTTCTTTTCTGTTGTGATTCTTCTTGCATTTTCATATCCTTAGATCCAGTGGTTTCAAATGGTTGTTTAGGAATTTGTTGTGTGGGTTTCACAGCTTGCAACTTGGCCAAGATATCAGCTTGCTCCTTCTTTTATTTGAGCATTTTAGCATCTAGAGAAGCTTGCTTCTTTTCTTGCTTCAATCTTGCCTTTTCTTCCCTTTTTGCTTCAACACATTGAGGGTGTCCAACCACCACACAAATTTCCTTACCATTTCTGAAAACCTTGGCAATTCTCCTTTTCAATGCTGAATCAGCTGGATCCTTGTAGAATGCAATAGATCTTGATAACAGTTTCTTCTCGTCAGGCTTTGGTGTCTCATACACTGTGTCCAAAGGGTTCTTTAGTGAAGATTTTAGGTATTTCACCTTTAGCTTCATGATTAGATATGCCTTTGGAGGACTTGATGCAGGATGTCTAGCCTCTTTCCAGATTGTTCATGCTCATATCATTCACAGAAATTTGCCTGACTTGAGAGTGATGAATGGCTGATTTTTCTGGCTTCTTTGCTAGACCAAATTTCTTTTGAATATCCTCATCAATTTTCTCCCAGTTGATTGTACTAAACTGCTTCTTCTCAGCTGCTCTCAAAGTGGCTGCTGCTTTATTTATTAGATCTATGTTGTCTTTAGCTGGTGGCTTTGTGAAAGCAATTATTAGCACAATTACTTTACTCACTTGAATGTTGAGCACTTTTTGCTCCCCCTCACTCCTAGAGCTCTCTTTCTCCCCCTTTTTGTTATCATCAAGCTGATTAGAGGAGGAGATATGTGCAGCCACCAGTTTCTGAAGCAAGTCTGTTTGTTGTGCTTGATGGAGATGAATTGCTGTAAAAGAGGCTTCCATAACTGTCATTCTTATATCCAAGGCATCTATCTTTGTGGAAAGATCATAATTCTTCCTGAGTTGTCTCTTAATGTCAAGCATTGTAGCTTCTAGAAGTTTAGAGTCCAACCTTTCAGAAATGTCCCTTTTCATTTGATCAATATCACCTTTGATAGTGTTGACATCTTGAGTATGTTGAAGACCTTGGATTTGTTGTAGTTGCAGAGAAGCAAGGTGTGCTTGAAGGAGCTTCTTGGTGCTGGCATTTGTTGTGGTTTGAAGAGCAGAATGTGTCTGATTTATAAGTTGAATCAGGGTTGTCTTGAAATAGTGTTCATAACACTGCTTTGAAAATGCCCAAGATGGCAAACCTGATCTGGAACTAGGGCCTACTTCTCCCCCATGTCCAATGGATCTTCTTCACTATCTCCACCCTCACCTCCAAAGAATTCTTCTGAGCCACCAGTCTCATAATCAACATCACCAGCTGTTGAGGGCAAAGCTGTGATGGCATCCTTAGCTCTTTACATGGACTGTGTGGTGTGCACCAAATTTAGCATCCTTTCTGCATTGTCATTGCCCTGTCCAGCTAGAAGTTAATAGTCAGGAATAGGATGAGTAAACGTCTCAGCATCTAAGAATGTAGAATCTATAACAGCTTGAGTTTACTGAGATAGTCCCTCTCTGTTTGCATCCTGGACATTCATTGACTCACTTACAATGATATCCACCCTTATGTCTCCTGTACCTGCATTTATCTCATTATCTCTCTTTTCTTGCATCAAGGTCTCACCTTGGCTCCCCACCCTCACACCCTCACCTTCACCATCTAAGGTGGGACTCCTCACACTCACTTTTGCCAGTCTTGTAGAAATGGACTGCATTGGATCACTCTTTTTCTCTCTTTTTCCTGGGAGCAACCCGGACTCTCACTCATGTCACTACCTTCCCTCAATCCTAATAGTGATTGCATAATTACTAAGTCATCTGCACTTGTAACTATAGTTGAACTTTGGAGTTGTGCAGAGACACCCAATAGATGAGAAATATCCATCGGGGTAGTAATTTGACTATCCGACGGATGACTGCTGTTAGGCACATCCGTCGGGATACAATCACTACTCGATGGATGAACAATATCCATAGAGTGAGTAGAAATGAATGAGTTTGGAGTGGAAACTATTATGGACTCTGTGCAGATTGATGAAAATTTTGGCACAGATGTCTCAACAGTTTCAGAAAGAAATGGCAAAAGAGCCAACAAATCATCTAGAAGATGATGCTCACTTGCATGGATTTTTAGCTTCTCCAACAGAGTTAAAGATGGAGAATATGGTTGTGATGTTTGAATCATGTCAACATCCAAAGATTGTGTGGGAGAATTTGGTGTTTGAGGTGTTTCAATTTGTACAGATTTTGGCCGTGACTCCACATTTGTTGGAGCCACATCAATTTGACTTTGAGATGGTGAAGTGACTGGGTTTTTAGCTCCAGTTTGCACTGCGTGTGTACCCTGTGCATCCCCAAGGGTTTTAGATTTCTTCTTTCTTGTGTAGGTTTGTGGTGAACTTGTGTCCCTACCCCTTTTGTTCTGTGCTCCTGGTTGAGAGCTTGTTTCAATAGTTACATCCTTTTGGGAGGATGAAACTAGAATTTAGCTTTTATCCTTATTAACAACACAGTTTGTTAGGAAACTATGGTGTGGCTTAGTTTGGGTACACTATGCTCACCATCCTTATCCTTAGGGCTTCTTTGATTTTCACCCTGTCCCTGACCTGTCTTCCCCACCTTCACACTCCTCTCCTTGTGTTTAGTGGATTTTACAACTGACATCTTTTGAGAGACACCAGAGGGGGCTTTCTTTGTCTTTGGTTTTGAAACTTTGGTTTTGGTAGCTTGGGTAGGCATCTGTCTGGTCATTGACACAGATGCCACTACTATACTAGAAAGCAAAG
The DNA here is from genome assembly GCF_009905375.1 of Apium graveolens. Lineage (NCBI taxonomy): Eukaryota > Viridiplantae > Streptophyta > Magnoliopsida > Apiales > Apiaceae > Apium > Apium graveolens. The sequence goes on from NC_133652.1 coordinate 109,274,128, forward strand.
AAATGGTTGAGGTTGGAAGAGTAGAGACAGTTGAAATTACCTCACTTACCTGAGATGTCCCCATTACTGGAAAGTAGAAGAGTGGCACCTCTTTGTGGTGATCTGCTCTATTGAGATCTGTCATAATTCTTCTTTCTTGAACCCAACAATCTAACTTGTTGGTTAGGTTCTCAAGCACAATATCCTCAGAGAGGTGGTTAGCAAGCATCATGAAAAATCTAGCATAATAAACATTCTTACCCCTCTTATTAAGCTCCCCTAACTTAAACCCAACTCAAACAAGACTAGATCACTAAAATTGAAGTATTTATCAGTTACTAGCATGTAGAGCATATTGAGCATGGAGATATTAACAATATCAAAGTTGCTAATTTTACCAGAAAATACTTTAGTAACTATATCACACAGATAACTCCATTCTTTCCTAAGACCCAATCTCCTAATTTCACTTAATTTAGAGATGGTGAGTGCAACCCATGGAGTTTAACATGTTAACAATATCAGTGTCTGTGTGTAGAGTAGTGACAGTATTATCAGGAATCTTAAAGCATGCTTTAACAATGTCACTATTAACACAGAATTCCTTACCTTTAATAGTAAAAGTGATGGTCTTGTCAGTTGAGTTATACACTGCAGTCGTGCATATTTCCTCCAACCTCACAGTAGATAGTGGGAGACTCCAACATGGCATATTTGAGCTTACAGCCTTGCACAAAATCCATCATTTTGTGGTAGTCGCCAGACTGTTGAATCCCCTTATTCACTAGAGCCGTGAAATTGTTCTTCTCATAGATAAAGCCAGTTTGAGACATGATTTTGACAACTGGTGCCATTGTTAGAGAGTAAAAGTTACAGAGAGAGAGGGTAATTGCTTTTGAGAAAGAAAGAAGTTAGAGCAGATGAATTGAGAATGATAAAAGAAAAGTAATAAAAATGAATTTTGCTTTTATACTATCTCAAAAAATAACTATCAAAAATAATAAAGTGACCAATAAAAATTGCCCAAAATAGCCTTTAAAAAAAAATAAACTGTAAAAAATCCATCAATTATCCGTCGTGTTATGCTTACAAGCTGTAAGTATACTCGATGGATAATGTTCAGAAAATTAACGGCTAGAATTGAGACAATTCGACGGATGAGGATAAATCAGTTATCCGTCGAGTTACAAAAATTCCAGAAAAATAATTGATTTTATTAACAAATTAAATTACGATGGATGATCAAACTCGATGGATAATGATCATCCGTCGGGATGTAAATTTTGACTTAGCCAAAATTTCATCCAACACTGAAAAATCAATTAAATTTCTGGCTGCATTACAACTTGCAACATATCTGAAAAGATTCAAGGGTAATTAAGCATACCTAACTCACTTACTAACCTTGAAAAGGTGGATTCATCCAGTGTCTTGGTAAATATATCTGCAAGCTATTTTTCACTTGGAACAAAATGTAGTTCCACAGTACCATTCATTACATGTTCCCTTATGAAGTGGTACTTGATATTTATGTGCTTTGTTCTTGAATGCTGTACTGGATTCTCAGTGATGGCAATTGCACTTGTGTTATCACAGAAGATAGGAATTCTTTCCACTTGCAGACCATAGTCTAATAATTGGTTTTTTATCCATAAAATATGTGCACAACAACTTCCAGCAACAATATATTCAGCTTCAGCTATAGAAGTAGAAACTGAATTTTGCTTTTTACTGAACCAGGTCACAATCTTGTTTCCTAGAAATTGACAGGTTCCTGTTGTACTTTTTCTATCAATTCTACAACCTGCATAATCTGCATCTGAATAACCAGTTAGATCAAAATCAGAATTTCTAGGGTACCAAATGCCAAGTTTTGGTGTACCTTTGATATATCTGAAAATTCTCTTAATAGCAATTAAATGAGGTTCTCTAGGATTAGCCAGAAATCTAACACAAAGACATGTAGCAAACATTAAATCTGGCCTACTAGCTGTTAAGTATAGAAGTGAGCCAACCATGCCTTTATAACTTGAAATATCCACATACTTTTCAGTAGTGTTTAATTCAAGTTTAGTTGCAGTGGCCATGGGAGTTTTTGCAGATGTGCAATACATTAGTTCAAACTTCTTTAAAAGATCAAAAATGTATTTAGTTTGACTAATGAATATTCCATCACTAACTTGCTTAACTTGCAGACCAAGAAAGTAAGTTAGTTCTCCCATCATGCTCATTTCATACTTACTTTGCATCAATTTGGCAAACTTTTTGCAAAGTTTTTCATCTGTAGAGCCAAAAATAATGTCATCTACATAAATTTGAACAAGTATGCTAGAGCCATTAACATTTCTAAAGAATAAAGTTTTATCTACAGTACCTCTAGTGAAGTGATTCTCTAAAAGAAACTTTGACAAAGTGCCATACCAGGCTCTAGGTGCTTGCTTCAATCCATAGAGTGCTTTCAAAAGATGGTATACATGATCAGGTAGATTTGGATCTTCAAAACCAGGAGGCTGACTGATATAGACTTCCTCCTGTAAATCTCCATTTAGAAAAGCACTCTTGACATCCATTTGATGGACCTTGAAATTGGCATGGGTTGCATAGGCTAAGAAGATTCTGATGGCTTCAAGTCTTGCAACAGGAGCAAAGGTTTCATCAAAATCTATTCATTCTTGTTGACAGTAGCCCTTAGCAACCAATCTAGCTTTGTCCCTGACTACTATGCCATTTTCATCCATCTTGTTTCTGAATACCCATTTGGTGTCTATCGCATTCTTTCCATTAGGCTTGGGTACCAGCTTCCAAACATTGTTCCTTTCAAAATTGGTTTAGCTCCTCCTGCATAGCTAAAATCCAATCAGGATCCACAAATCTTCTTCTACCTTCTTTGGTTCTTCCTTAGATAGGAAACTGCTATATAGACATTCTTCTTGAGTTGCTCTCCTTGTTTGAACTCTAGAAGATACATCACCAATGATGAGCTCAAAGGGGTGATCCTTTGTCCATTTTCTTTGTTGAGGTAGATTAGATCTAGATGAAGAGGCCTCATTGTTGTCTTGATGTGTGATTGAGTTTTAATTATTAGAAACTCCCCCTGAGTTTGTAAATCTATGATTTGAGAAAGAGGGACTTTCTGTAAGTGATCTATTCTGACTTTCAGCTTCTTTTGATGACCCGATGGATGGTGAATTTTGAGTTCCGACGGATGAAGTTGATTGTCTCCCGATGGATGATGTAGATTGTCTACCGACGGTAACTCGATGGATGTTGAGTTATTAGCTTTATTGCTAGTAGATTTTTCTGCACTTTCCTTAGTTGTAGTTTCTTGATCACTTTCATCATCACTGTCATCACTAACCATCTCCACATTGTCAAACTTGAGGCTCAAACTTCTTCTTGCTGGAATCTGACTTTCTACACTCACTGGAAAAGTGCCCTGCCAAGACATATTTGAAACACTTGAATTTTGATTTATCCACCATGTTTCTATTTGGCTTAGCTGCTCCAAAGTTCTTCTTGAACTTGAGCTTGGTAAATCTTCTGGAAAGAAATGCAAGATATTCATCAATATCATCCATATCATCTTGGCTCAAAGAATCTTCATTTTCTGCTACCAGCCCCTTGCCCTTGTTTTCACAGATCTTTGAAGTAGACTCAACAGCTTCTATCTTCATCTCCTTCTCTTTCTCTAACTCAGCAACCAGTGCAATGGACCCTCTTTTTTTTCTCCCTTTCTCCATTCATTCATCTTGCTCTAGTTGAAGCTCATAAGTCTTTAGAATGCCATACAGTCTCTCTAGTGTAAACTCCTTGTATTCTTGTGAATTTCTCAAAGAGACTGTCATTGGTTTCCATTCTTTTGGAAGGGATCTCAGGAATTTGAGGTTAGAATCTTTAGTTTGGTAGACTCTTCCATGCAGCTTCAAAGCATTTAGTAGCTTTTGAAATCTACTGAATATATCAGTGAGGGTTTCACCTTCTTCACAGTGGAAATGCTCATATTGCTGAATTAGTAACTGCATCTTGTTTTCTCTAACTTGTTCAGTGCCATCACAAATTATTTGAATGGTGTCCCAAACCTCCTTGGCTGTCTTGCAATTGATGATATTGTCAAAAATGTCACCATCAACTCCATTGAATAAAATATTAGTGGCCTTCTTGTCTTTCCTGACTTGTTCAATATCAGGATCTGACCATCCATGCCTTGGCTTGGAAACTGATGGCTCATTTCCAGTTACAGCTCTCATTTGTACATGAGGACCTCTCTCTATGCAATCCACATAGGCCTCATCTTGAGAGAGTAAATAAAGATGCATCTTTACCTTCCAGTGATGGTAATTATCTTTGTCCAAAAAAGGAATCTTGACTCCAGCATCCTTCTTGTTCATCTTGTTGTTTGTTGATTTTTAGACTCTCTGTGCTTCAAGAGCTTGCTCTGATACCAATTGTTAGTCCCTAACAATACAACAAGAATTACAGAAGGGGTGTTTGAATGTAATTCTGGCTACTTTTTAAGATTAATGAAAAATGGTTCCAACTTAATAATATATAAGTGTTTGATTTGCAAAGTGCAGAATGAAGAGTTAAATAAATCAAAATACAAGTAATAAAAACAAAAGTCTTTAAAAAATTTCTGGTTGATTTGAATGTATCCACCAGATATATATATATATATATATCAAGAGAACCCTATGAAGCTTGAATAACTCACAGCTGCTTACAAATATGAACAACTAAACTTACAGAAAAATGCTACAGGATACAGCTTACAATTGTTTCTTTGAAAATGTATTTGCTTAGTCTCCTTGTTCTACTTGCTACTCTTGGTTTATATATCACCAAGATTACATAGTAATAAGACAAGATAATAAAACAAAACCTATCAAGTCTAATACCATGCTGTTTCACTACTCTATTCCAGCATCTTTGAATATCTTCATAATAGAATGGAAATGGTAATGCTTCTTTGTTCTCAAAAACCCAGCTGAATAGGCTGCAACATTCCTTTTGCAAACACTCGACGCATGTGACTGTATTGTCACTATCAACAGATGTTTGAATTGATCATCCGTCGGGTACATGATTATCATCCATCGGGTTGCCTTGTTGATCATATGTCGGGTAGCTTTGTTGATCATCCGTCGGGTAGCTATTTGACACTTGACTTCATTTCATTTATGCAGAATTACAAGACATCTTATATTTACAATTAATTAACATATTCTGCATATCTAATTAAAGTCAACATGACTTATATGCTACTACATAATCTATACAAAGGTGTTTGCAGAAATATGCTACATGACTTATTGTTACATAAGCTACTCACTCGATGGATGTCAAATCATCATCCATCGGGACTATATTGAGTCATCCGTCGGGACTATATTTGATCATCCGTCGGGACTATATTTTTCACTAAGTTGAATCTACTAATGTGTTTTGTTAATGTAATCACCAAGTTCTCAACATATTCTCAACAGGGGTCTATACAATTGGGTATAGATCCGCGCTATATCTTGACTGATCAGCAGGTTATAGTGCATATGTTGGTTCTTGTTTCCAGTCTTGTTCATTTGGCACTCGCCGGTTATGGAAATTATTATTCTTTACAGAAATAGATGGTTGTTCGAACCAGCAAGTTACCGGTTCATTTATCCTTCTCTCTTTACACTATCTATATATATTATTGCAGGCTTGTTGAGCAATTTTGGCTCACCCCTATTATTGTTGTTCACCTTGTTTTTCAATTAAGGTTGAGAATGAAACCCATCAGAACCCGAATAGTTAAGAAGCGGGTCAAGCTGTGGGACCCTCTAATTCCAAGGGGGTTTGTCCCTATCCAGGAAGAGAGTTTTGAATTGCCAGAACAGGTGTAACAGGATAAGTGATAGATGTAATTCGAATAAAAGATGTTTAGTTTAAAATTTGAATAAAAAATGGTTTGTAATAAAGAGAGTTTGTAAGACAGTTTATTTAGAATTGTTGTAATAAAGTTGGTATGTCGTTCTTGTTTTCAATCCTTAACCTTGAAAAGATCCTGAGTAGTAGTAGTAAGGGGTAATTATATAGTTATATTGTGATTGTACAAGTTTAGTAAGTAGTTAGTGTTCATAATGCCCCAAATCTATACCCCGGATTTGGAGGGTGTTATATAACAAACACTATTACTTCTTGTGATAAACTTCAAGTAAAGAAATTATATTTAAAGCCTTTGCCATATAATCTCAAGTATGTGTTTCTTGATGATAATGAGTCTTTACCTGTGATTGTCAGTTCTGATCTTGATGATGGTTAAATTTCTAAGCTTCTTATTGTGTTGCGTATGCATAGAAAATCGATTGGGTATAGTATTGATGACCTTAAAGGGATTAGCCCGGACTTTTCCATGCATAGAATTCATTTAGATAAGGATCATAAGCCTTGCATACAGGGACAACGCCATTTGAACCCTAACATGCAAGAGGTTGTTAAAAAGGAAGTCTTAAAATTACTTGATGCGGGCAACATTTACCCAATTTCTGACTCAAAATGGGTAAGCCCAGTTCAAGTAGTTCCTAAAAAAGGAGGAACCACAGTGGTTAAAAATGATAAAGATGAATTAATTCCCACTAGAATTGTCACTGATTGGCGGATATGTATTGATTATCGTAGATTAAACACTGCCACTAAAAAAGATCATTACCCTCTTTCATTCATTGATCAAATATTAGAAAGACTTGTAAAGCATAATTTTTTTTGTTATTTGGATGGGTACTAAGGGTTCTTTCAGATCCCTATACACCCTGATGACCAAGAAAGGACTACATTCACATGTCCATACAGTACCTTCGCATATCGAAGAGTGCCATTCGGACTATGCAATGCCCCTGCTACATTTCAGCGTTGCATGACAGCCATTTTTTTTGATTTCATTGAGTCTATTATGGAAGTATTTATGGATGATTTCAGTGTTTATGGTTCTGATTTTGATGTATGTATGCATAATCTTTCTAAAGTGCATAAAAGGTGTGAAGAGGTTAACTTGGTTTTGAATTGGGAAAAGTGCCACTTCATGGTCAATGAAGGAGTGGTACTTGGTCATCTTATTTCTGAACGTGGAATCCAAGTTGATAAAGCAAAAATTGAGGTGATTGAGAAACTTCCTCCTCCTGTTAATGTCAAGGGAGTTAGGAGTTTCTTAGGTCATGCGGGGTTTTATCATCTTTTTATCAAAGATTTTTCAAAAATTGCAAAACCCCTAACTCAATTATTGCTTAAGGATGCCACTTTTGTCTTTACTGATGCTTATTTGGAGTCCTTTTATAGGATAAAGAATGCTTTGGTCACTGCACCTATCATACACCCCCTAGATTGGAATTTTCCAATCGAAATCATGTGTGATGCAAGTGATTATGTTGTTGGAGCAGTTCTCGGTTAGATGAAAGTCAAGGTATTGCACGCAATCTACTATGCAAGTAAAACCTTGGATGAAGCTCAGGTGAACCATACTACTACAGAGATGGAGCTTCTAGCTGTTGTCTATGCTCTTGACAAGTTTCGAACATATCTCATTGGTTCCAAAGTCATTGTTCATACAGACCACTCTGCACTTAAATATTTGTTGGCCACGAAGGAAGCAAAACTGAGGCTTATTTGATGGATTCTTTTACTCCAAGAATTTGACTCGGAAATTAAGGACAAGAAAGGTGCTAAGAACGTGGTTGCAGATCATCTCTCTCGGTTGCGTTTCAAATCGGATATTGTATCAGACACTCCTATTGACGATTCTTTTCAAGATGATCACTTATTTGCGGTTGCTACTCATACTCCTTGGTATGCAGACTTTGCAAATTTCTGTGTTAGTGTATCTCACCCTCCATAATTGACCTATCAATAGCGAAAACGGTTCTATCATGATGCTAAACATTATTTTTGGGATGACCCTTTCTTGTATCGAAAGTGCGCTGATGGTATCTTTCGTAAATGTGTTCCCGAGTTTGAAGTAAATGATATTCTCAAACATTGTCATTCTCTAGCATGTGGAGGCCACCACGGTTCTTCTAAAACCGCTGCAGAAGTGCTTCAATCCGGTTTCTTTTGGCCTTCCCTATTTAAAGATGCTCGTGCTTTCTTTCTGGCCTGTGATGCATGTCAAAGAACGGGTAATATTTCTAAATGCCATGAGATGCCACAAATCGGGATTCTAGAAGTTGAAATTTTTGATGTATGGGGTATTGATTTCATGGGATCTTTCCCAACTTTTTGTGGGGTGAAGTACATCTTGGTTGTTGTTGACTATGTATCCAAGTGGGTTGAAGCTATTGAATCACCAACCAATGATTTAAAGGTTGTGATGAAACTCTTTAAAAATATTATCTTCCCACGCTTTGGAGTTCCAAGGACTGTGATTAGTGATAGTGGTTCTCACTTTCGTCGTCGATAATTTGAAACTCTTCTCAAGAAGTATGGTGTTACTCATACGGTTGGCCTAGCTTATCATCCTCAGACAAGTGGCCAAGTTGAGGTTTCAAATTGTCAAATCAAAAGCATCCTAGAGAAGGTGGTTGCAAAGTCTCGAAAAGATTGGTACTTGAAGTTAGATACTTTGTGGGCTTACAGGACAGCTTATAAGACCCCTCTTGGCACTACTCCATATCGACTTGTCTATGGAAAGGCTTTTCACTTGCCAGTTGAGCTCGAACATCGTGCTTTTTGGGATATAAAAGAGCTTAACATAGATTTGAAAGCTGCGGGTGAAGTAAGACTTCTTCAGATTAATGAGTTAGACGAGCTTCGTTTTGATGCTTATGACAATTCTCGGCTGTACAAGGAAAGAACGAAAAGAATATATGACAAGATGATCCAGCGATGAGACTTTCAAGTTGGTGACAAATTTCTGTTATTTAATTCGAGACGTCGACTTTTTTCTGGAAAACTCAAATCTAGATGGTCTGGGCCATTCACTGTTACTGGTGTTAAATTTCATGGTGCTATTGAAATAATGCGATCTGATGGAGGAAAATTTAAGGTAAACGGTCAACGCCTGAAAATATATGTGGATGGTGCATTTGTTGGAAAGTTGGAGACGGTTCGTTTCAACAACCTCGCTACTGAGCTTTAAATCGAGGTTAGAAGTCAAGCTAATGACTCTAAAAAAGCGCTTCTTGGGAGGCAAACAAATGTGTTGGTAATGTAATCTATTGTATTATTATTATTATTATTATTATTATATAATATTTTTGTATATTTTTCGGATGTTAGTATTTTTTTTATTACTCCCGTTAGGTGCCTTAATAAAATTTTGTGTGAAGTGTTTCAGGATTTAAAATAATTGCAGGCGAGATTCTCTGAAAATGAAACAATAGAACTTAATTTTGGTGCGGAAATTAATACCCACGGTCTAGATATCACCCGGAAACAATTTTATTTTCAACTCCGAGATGTTACATTTACACCCTACGGTGCGCATAATTCATCCCATGGTGCAAAAAGTCTCCGGAAATAAATTTTTATTTTCAACATGCTGCGCGCTTTCCTCAAACTGTGGTGCATTTTGCTTTTGTTTGTTACGTGAAAATGCTCTGAACAAATCTGATCTTCTCGCGCCTCGGTGCACCGTCCCTTTCCACGGTGTATTATTCAACTGTTACTAACGAGCGCTTCTTCTTTACCTGTTGTGGCTGGGTTATTACCTCATTTATGTTCAACATATATATAGGCCCAGCTCAGTTAGCAATTCTTCTAGCCTATCTACAATCTGGTCCACCACTTCTTGTCCACCACTGCTCAGTTAGCAATTCTTCTAGCCCATCTACAATCTGGCCCACCACTTTGTCATGGTTAAGAGAATCACCAGAAGGTTCTAAAGATTCTTCCAGATTCCTAGTCTGTTAGTTAGTTACGATTAGAGAGTCTCTATATATAGGATTACAAATAGATTGTATGGTAGCTATGAACTTGTAATTCTTTTGTAGTCTCTGACTTCTCGTTTCTCTTCTTCCTATATCTCTTTTCTTTCAATAATTCCATCAAACAGTTCATCTACATTCTTATAGTCAGTTTATAATTGCTTTTAACCTGACAATTTGGTATCAGAGCTTCGTATCCTTGGATATTATGGAGACCACGTGTTCTCATTCGAGTGATAATCATTGGCGAGACATCGAGATCAGAATTCAAGAAATGCAAGTTTCTTGTCAAAAACAAATCGAGGTTAGTCAAACGGGTTTAGAAAATAAGATTCTGGGTAAAATCGATCAAATGATGGGTGTCGTTGCTAGTTGCGATGCCAAGATTGAGGCTTATAATGCGAAGTTGGAAGATAAGATCAACACCAAGTTCGCGGGGTTATTGAAATCACTGAACATGGAGAGAATAGTGGGTCGAGATGGAGAAATCTTTAAGGAAAAAGGTTCCCTGTTACAGACATCACCTACTCATGGTCAATCAAGCAGTAAAAGTGAAGATCCGATGGTGATTGTAAAAGAGAAAGGAGGAAGAATGAATTATGTTGATCAGCCTCGAATCGAGATGCCATCATTTAATGGTGATGATCCACGTTCTTGGTTAAGAAAATGCAACAAATTCTTTTCAATTCATCAGATGAGTGACAAGTCAAGAATGGAGATGATCGAATTATATATGGAGGGCAAGGCAGATATTTGGTTTCAAAGTTATAGGCTGGTTAATGGTATGGGGAATTGGGAAGGTTTTTGTGATGCAATTCTGAAAAGGTTTGGCAAGAAAGGAGGAACTGATGAACAGGAAGAGTTCAATAAACTCATTCAGGTAAATTCTGTTATTGACTATGTTGAGCGTTTTGAAGAGTTGAGATCACTGATGTTATGCAAGAATAAGCATTTAGATGAAGCATATTTTGACTCTAGTTTCATTTCGGGTTTAAAAGCAGAATTGAAGCCAATGGTTAGACTAATGAAACCCCGGACATTGTTGGATGCAATTGAGACAACACAATTCCAAGAACAAACAGTGGAAATAATCTTGAAAAAAAATTAAAGGTAAAGGTAAAGGAGGAACTGGATTGGGAATAAAACCAGGTAACTGGGGAAATTAGGTTGTAGGAGATAATCTAGATAATGGTAAAGGAAAAATTGGAGAAGGGGAGAAGAAAACAAATGGGTTTTTCAAGAAAATTTCTCCAAAAGAGTTTCAGTATAGAAAGAACAATCATCTTTGTTATAAGTGTGGGGAAAAGTTTGGTCAAGGTCATGTATGTAAAAATGCTCAATATACTTTCATGTTGTTTGATGAAATCGCAGAAAAATCGTTTGTGGATTTAGAAGAAGAGTTACATGACGAGGATAAAGAGAATGTTAAATTGGCAGAAGTCTCATTAAACGCTTTAACTGATAATATGTCCAGAAAGACTATTACACTAGCAGGTGTAGTGGGGAAAGAGACTGTGAGGATGCTAGTAGATACAGGTAGTACTCTCAGTTATATGGATTCTAAATTGGCAGATAAGGTTAAATTGCAGAGTATGGAGGGAGAAGAATTACAAATTAAATTGGCTGATGGAAGGACAGTAAGTAGTAATAGAATCATTCCCAAGGTTAAGTGGAGGATACAACAGTATAATTTCTGTTTTGATTTGAGAGTGTTGGAAATTGGAGGATGGGATATGATTTTGGGAGTTGATTGGTTGGAGCAATATAGCCCAATTATGTTTGATTTCAAGAAACTTTACCTTAAGTTGAATGCAGATACAGAAGAGAATGAACAAATTGTGTTGCAAGGTATGGTTAAAGAAGCAGAAGTCAAGCTGGTCAGGGGAAAAGCTTTAGATCATCATAACAAAGGAAGGCTGATTGTGAATAGCATACATAAAAAATAGGAACAAAGGGAAGCTATACAAACTGAAGCATTGTTTTCTCAAAATAACAGTGACAAAGATGATATTGATGGTAAAATTTCTGTACTGTTAGATAGTTTTGCTTATGTATTTACTACTCATGTTTCCTTGCCTCCTAAAAGAAATGTAGATCATGCTATACCACTACAAGAAGGGTCAAAATCTTTTAAGCTGAAACCTTATAGGTACCCTCATTCGCAGAAAAGTGAAATTGAAAATCAGGTTCAAGATATGTTGAATACTGGTACAATTCGACCCAGTAACAGTCCATATGCCTCACCTGTAATTTTGGTTAAAAAAAAGACAATTCTTGGAGATTTTGTGTGGATTATAGGCATTTAAATAATCTGACTATTAAAGATAAGTTTCCAATACCAAATATTGATGAATTGTTGGATGAATTACACGGAGCAAAGTTTTTTTCCAAATTAGATTTAAGAGCTGGATATCATCAGTTTTTGGTCAAACCAGTAGATATTTCTAAGACTGCTTTTCAAACTCATCATGGTCATTTTGAGTTTGTAGTGATGCCATTTGGATTAACTAATGCCCCAACAATTTTTCAAGCTTTAATGAATCAGATTTTTCAACCTTTTTTGAGGAAGTTTGTGTTGGTTTTCTTTGACGACATACTCATTTATAGTCCAGATATTAGTACACATGTTGAACATTTGGAAGAAGTTTTAAAAGTTTTGCAGAAGCATCAGTTACATGCTAAGAGATCAAAGTGTACTTTTATGGTGAAAGCTGTGGAATATTTGGGACATTTAATATCTGGAGAAGAGGTTAGTATGGATCCTGCCAAGGTGGAAAGTATTATGTCCTGGCCTGTTCCCCAAACAGTAAAAGAGTTGAGAGGTTTTCTGGGATTATCTGGATATTATAGAAGATTTATTAAGGGATATGGAATTTTAACCAAGCCTTTGACTAATCTGTTGAGGAAGGATAATTTTGTTTGGAATGCAGAAGCTACAACATCATTTGAAGAATTGAAGAAGATCTTGAGTAATGCTCCAGTGTTAGGGATTCCTGATTTTTCTCAGCCTTTTGTGGTAGAGACAGATGCTTGTGGGAAAGGAATGGGAGCAGTATTAATGCAGCAAGGGAGACCTATTTCCTACCACAGCAAATCTTTTAATACAAAAAATATGGGTATGTCAGTTTATGAGAAAGAGTTGCTGGCTCTAGTCATGGCAATTACTAAATGGAGACACTATTTAGTTGGAAACCATTTTATCATTAAGACTGATCACCAGTCTCTGAAATACTTAATGGAACAACAACTTCACACATCATTTCAGTACAAGTGGATGTCTAAATTGTTAGGCTTAGACTACGAGATTCAATACAAGAAGGGATGTGAAAATGTTGCAGCTGATGCACTTTCCAGAAGGTTAGAGACACAAGAAAATTCTGCTTGTCATTGTGTGTTGGCTATGTCTGAGGTACAACCTTTGTGGATCCAACAAGTGTTGTTGAGTTATAAAAATGATTCAGAAGTACAACAGATTATTAGTCAGTTGCTACTGGAGAATGATTCTCAATCAGATTTTCAGTATGTTCAAGGAATTTTGAAGAAAAATAATAGGATTTATCTCGGGAGCTCTGCAGGAATAAGAAGGAAAATAATGGAATTAATTCATAATTCTACATTGGGAGGACATTCGGGGCATAATGCTTGTTACCAGAGGATGAAGTTAATTTTTTATTGGCCGCAAATGAAGTCTGATTTGGTAGAAGTAATCAGAAGTTGTGAGGTATGTCAGAGGACCAAAAGTGAGCACTTGCGTAGTCCAGGTTTATTGCAGCCTCTGACTATACCTAACCAGCCATGGACTCATATATCCTTGGATTTTGTGGAGCAATTACCAAATTCTGAAGGTATGGATACTGTTATGGTAGTAGTTGACAGGTTAACAAAATATGGACATTTCATTGCTTTGAGTCATCCTTTTTCTGCTATGGATGTTGCTAGTGTGTTCTTAGATAATATTTTTAAGTTGCATGGCATACCAACTTCTATAGTAAGCGACAGAGATAGAATTTTTACTAGCACTTTTTGGACCAGTCTATTTGATAAATTGGGAGTAGCATTACATTTCTCGTCAGCTTATCACCCCCAAAGTGATGGTCAAACAGAGAGGCTTAACCAATGTTTAGAAGCTTATTTGAGATGTTTTACTGGAGATAGGTCGGCTAGTTGGAAGAAATGGTTGGCAATGGCTGAGTATTGGTATAATACTTCGTTTCACAGTAGTTTGGGTATTACTCCTTATGAAGCAATGTATGGTATTAAGCCGATACCTTTAAATCTAGGAAATTTGCAAGATATGATTATTCCAGCAGCTCAAGATATGCTTCAGCAAAGAACGCAGGTGTTACAGATTTTAAAAGATAACTTGGTTAAGGCTCAGAACAGAATGAAATATTTTGCAGATCTTAAGAGGACTGATAGAAATTTCAATGTGGGTGATTGGGTATATTTGAAATTGCAGCCTTATCGCCAACAATCTGTTGCAATAAGATCTTCTCTCAAGTTAACTGCAAAATATTTTGGTCCATTTCAAGTATTAGAGAAGATTGGTACTGTGGCATACAAGCTTAAATTTCCAGACCACACCAGAGTTCACCCAGTTTTTCATGTTTCATTACTTAAGAAACATGTGGGTAATACTCCGGTCTCTGCTAGTTCGCTACCGGAAGTCAATTCAGCCGACATTGCTCCTCTAGTTCCTCTGAACGTGTTGCAGAGAAGGGAGGTAATCAGAGACGACAAGGTAGTCCGATAATGGTTAATACATTGGTCTGGTTTGGATGTGTTGGAAGCCTCGTGGGAGGATGTTACTTCTCGTTTCTCTTCTTCCTATATCTCTTTTCTTTCAATAATTCCATCAAACAGTTCATCTACATTCTTATAGTCAGTTTATAATTGCTTTTAACCTGACACACTTCTTGTCCACCACATCAGCAAGTCAGCCCAAGTTTGTTAGTCCATTTGCAGCCCAACACAGATTACTTATATCCTTATTGCCTAAATTTTAGCTCAATTATGTCTGCATCATCATCAATCTGGTCAGCTCAGCTCTCATTGCCACATCATCATCCGCTGCAGGTCTCCTCTTCATCTACAGTCACCATCCACGTCAGCAGTCAGTACCACATCAAATCCTTGTCAGCTCCACGTCAGATGATAGCTAGCTGCTGTAATAAAAATTTTAAGAAATGTTTGAAGGAAAGGGGAATTGAACCCCTGACCTTGACCTTTTGCTTGCAAGGTTCCCACTTACACATGCCTACCAACTATACTACATCACTTTTTGTGTTATGATGAGCACAAGTATTCCTTATCAAATGAAGTTCAAACCTGGAATTTAATCAAAGAAAGCCACCTTTCGTAATTCTTTTTCAACCGGGACTTCGTGCGCAAACCCCAGGGGAGTATTTCTTACTTTCTTTGTATAACTTTTTTTTTATTATTTTCTTTTTGTATTTTTTTAGAATTGTATTAGTTATTATTATATTTTTATAATATAGTTTTTTAGTAGTTTTTTCCCTTCTTTTCTTTTTCATATTTGTTCATTGAGGACAATGAACCACTTTAGTGTGGGGATGTGTTCTCAATAATATTATATTTTAAAAAATCCAAAAAAAATCATATATTATAAAATCCAAAAAAATTAAAAAATCAGAAAAAAAATATTTTGTATATAATTGTCTTGTCTCAAGAGCATGTTAACATGGATAAGTACCCATTGTGTAGATTAATTTTACATGATTAATTCTGAGTGTCAAATCTGTGGAAATTATTTGATGTTTGATAATTCCTTGTGTGTGCTTGCGAAAATTTGTAAACTTAAGATGCGTCTTTGTCAATTTTAGTAAGTACTGAAGCATGCTTTCACCTTGTGAGATCTTGAGCCGAATTTATGATTGATATTTTTTATATCGATCAATTTTATTATTGTGTGTTGTTCATCATGAAGTATGTTGCTCTAGAACTTGGTTTAAACCTTGTTGAGACTACATGGTACTTGTTTGCATGAAATTGATAAAGGCACTAGGATGAACCTTATTTACCTAAACAGTACCCATAAATTATATCCCTAGTGAACCCCTTTGAGCTTTTTATCCATTCTTTTGATATATTACCTATTTAAATGCTTGAACCTACTTGTTCGTTCTTGTATTAATTTATTAGTAGAGCATTATGATTCATTTGAGGGTTGGTGATACATAGTGTGGGAATTTCTTTGTTAAAGTGCGAAAAATTGGTGGGTATCAAAATTCAATAAAAGAAACAAAGAAAGAAATAAAAAGGTTAAGTACTTCTTTGAGACCAACGAGTGGTAAGTGTAATATCATATGAAAGGGACGATCCATGTGCATGTGCTGGTATTAAGTGCATTGTACTAGAGATTAAGAGGGATCAACTTAATACCTCTTATTTTTCCTTGTGATTTTTCACGGTCCTTCGTTACTGGAGAAATACTTGAACTTAAAAAAAAGAAAAAAAAGAAAAATGAGAGGATCAAAAAGAATTTGTGTTCATTGAGTTGTGCCATATGAAGTCAGAAAGTACATGGTAATAGTGCTTAAAGTTTAATGCTTGTGAAAGTTCGCTCAGCTTTCACACGATCAAAATTTCATGTTGAGTGCTTAATTAAAATTGAACATTATGCTCTATTAGTTCATCAAGTTAGCCACTTGTTAGTATTTTTCTTGATATCCTACCCTTTACTTTAGCCACGTTAGAACCTTTAACAAAGACCTTTTGATTTGTGCATGCAGATATTCAAAGTAGTGGAGATTTGGTAGACAACCAAGCTTATGGTAACACATATCTTTATTGATTGAACTTGAGCGAATACACTTAGCCTATACACTTGTATGATTTGAGAGTTGTGTGAGCTTTTCTTATCCATAGCATGTTATTTACTCAAAACGATTTTGATGTCTATTTATTGTTATTTTTGTCTATCTAGACAATGTGTGCGTACTTGGATAGTTGTGTATAAATGACGTGTGAATTAGAAACACTGTCGAAATTGTGTAATTGCGGCTTACATGTATAAAGTGCTATGAGATGTTGCATACTTGAGACTTGGCAGAAAAAATTAATTTTGTAGGTAAATTCACTATAAATCTTCACGAGACAACACTCGTCCTACTAGGGCCGCCTAGGGGTTTAACAGTTTATTGCATATGCTCGATGCAATAGTTCCATCCACGAAAGTGATGTTAGTTAGTTAGGACTTAATTTTAATTTCAGTTATTTTCCCGAGGACGTGCAAATGCTTAGTGTGGGGATGTTTGATAGAATATATTTATATATATATATTATATGATTTTATTTTCATATTAATTTTATTTTGCACTAATTTGGATATTTATTTGATAGGTTTTGATGTTTTATTGTAGGTTACAGGGAAATTCTAGACTTGGAAGGATTTGGAGCAAAGAGTCCTGTTTTGGAGTGAAAATAGAAGAAAATCGTAATATTGGACTACACGGGCTGCAAATACTTTTTGGACCGTATCTTGAGTTTCAAAATTTTGTTTTCGACGATCTTACAGTCCACGCAAAACCCACGGGATTTACTTTAATTCAGAGATGGTCCAGTAAGGGGAATCTAGCTGGAAAGCCCAAAAATTGCAGAGAACAGACAACTACGAATTTTAATTACAGAATCTTACTCGGTCTAGAATTCTCACTTGTAATTTGATTAGAATAATAAAATACTTTTATTATTAGACTAGACTTGAGATTTTATTATTATGGAGATACACAGAGATACATACGGACGTACTATTACAGAGCTAGAGTTTTGAGTTTCTTCATCTCTTTGATAACACTTTGTTCCAGCTTGGATATTGATTTCTTCATTAATCTAAAAGATAAAGGTATTCCTATCTATTCTCATTTTATTAGTATCTGTTTTACATGGCGTTCAACATTGTTTTTATTGCTTTTGTATCTCGCATGAGTAAGTAGTTTAATTCTAGGGCGCAAAGGGAAGCCATGTTTGCACCATGAATATGCTTTAATTTGATTCGTTGTTTAATGGGTAAAAAGTAATTCTAGTCGATATGTTTTAGTACTTAATCTGTGTAAAATGGCCAATATCATAGATTATCTGTATGCAATAGGGATAATAGATCGGTAGATTTTACTCACTAGAGGCACACATACGATAGCAGAATTGAAAGTGAGAGCGGAAGCATCACTGGATTTCTGGAAGTGTTAATGTTTGGGAAAGATTAACTTTTATTTTAATTACTTGACCCACTAAATTGCTATA
The DNA here is from genome assembly GCF_009905375.1 of Apium graveolens. Taxonomy (NCBI): domain Eukaryota; kingdom Viridiplantae; phylum Streptophyta; class Magnoliopsida; order Apiales; family Apiaceae; genus Apium; species Apium graveolens. The sequence continues at coordinate 109,292,259 of NC_133652.1, forward strand.
CTTTTATGATTAGTTGGTGTAAACATAATGAACCCGCATCACCCTAGACCTTTAGTTAATTGATTTAAAAATATATTTAATTTGCATTAGTAAGCTAGTTAAAAACCTACAACATTCGTTCTTCTCTCGGAAATAATTAATTACGGTTAAATTGAAATTCTTAAAACTTAGTCTTCTTGTGGATACGACCTGCACCTGCCACTTTGTACTACCAATAGGCATTGTGCGCTTGCGGTTAGATATAATTTTATACATCACACCACAAGGATGGCCTCAAAATTGAAAACCACCCACATACAGTGGTGAACGGAGAGAGAGAGAGAGAGAGAGAGAGAGAGAGAGGATGGGGAAGGAGTATATATTACATTAAGGGTAAAACAGTAATTAACAAATTTCCACTTCTTTCTTTTTCTTTTATTTAGAGCAAATCATGACTCAATAATTCAAATAAATTCTGAAAAGTATAGAAATGCCAAGAATAATATTTTTATTTAAGAAGCATGAAAATTAGCTTCTGCCTCGTGTTTTTAAAATAATTTTTGAGTAAATGGATCATTTTATATTGATTTTGCAAGTAATTAACTAAAAATAAGAATAAGCTTCTAAAAATCATTTCAAAATATCGGAAGATCAAAATAATTCCAATCATCATTTTTAGAAAGTCTCTAGGACTATTACAGAGATAATAAAATAAATTTCGCACCTTGATCATATTTTAATCATTTTATAAAAATATATAAGGATCAATTAATCCCTATTTTTACCAAATAAATCCCTTAAAAATATTTAAAAAACTCGTGAATCACAGATTTATACTCGTAACTTTAAAATAATATATTTCCACACAATAACATCAAACACATTTCATATTGGTATACTTAAACACATCATTCCCCTTGTAATAGCTGATTACGCGAGTAACAATTACCCGATAATCCAAATAACGATATAACTTTCTCCATTACGAACCCAAACAACAGAAACACACAGAGGACTCAACATTTATCATAAATTAATATAATCCTCAAATTTTATTATTCTCAATCCCTTTTAATTAAGTCCTTCTTTCGTATAACGGGTCTCGTTCTACCTGACGGCCCGACAAACATAGCTTATGCCTTTCGTTGACTCATCAAACGGGAACAAAATATTGTGCTTTCCTGATATGGATAGAAAATACATCCTAAATACACATTAAATGTCGCATTAATTATACTTGGGCTTCTTGTCTAAAAGTCCAGTATAGACCTGTCTGGTCGAACTCATAGCAGACTCAAGATGGCCCATGTAGACAAGGCCCACTAGCTGAGGTCGTCAAGGTCCACAAACACAAGCTGTTCACAGACTAGGCCCGATACGGCTAGAAGAGTAGAGACGTGCGTTCTAAACAGACTCAAAATCCTACACAGAAGGTTCTGGAGCTCCTTCATCAATAGGACTTTTAATCACCATCTAAGTTGGAGACTTGTCCACCAAGTCTCCCAGTAGAAGTCTAACCCTAGACTCACCTCTATATAAAGGGCTATATCCCTCAACCTAGAACTATGTTTTTGGCTTGATTCTCTACAACACAGAGATACGTAGGCATCTTGCAAGGACCGATAGTCCCGAATACAAGAACAACCATTAAAGCTCGAAGCTCACCAACCCTAGCATTAAATACTAAAGTACTCAGGTTTTTTTCCACAACATTTGGCGACGTCTGTGGGAAGACTACAACAACCATGGTGAACACACGATGTAGAAATAATAGTGGGACATACACTCTTATTCCACCGCGAAAAATTGCATCAGCGGTGGAAGTACCACCACACTCAACTTATGCCTCCAATCGATGAGGAACCCTGGTAGGGGCAACTAAGGCTCAGCCACAAGGGACGAATCCCCAGGCTCCTCAAGGGACGAATCCCCAACTTCAGCAGCTACACGCACCTGTGAACTCTCAACCCTTAGGTATGAGTACTCGAAAATTGTGACTACTAACCCCCCTTACGGGATGCCTCTATACCCCGAAGTTGGAGGGAGTGGACACTCTAATAGGAGTGAAGCACAAGGGCGGATGCCCCAATACATACGTGGCTTGGCTCCTATTCCGGAGGATCAAGAATTTTCCGGACCTTATACTGAAAGAGACTCTGAGTCATCAGATGATGATGTCGCTCTAAGAAGGAGACAATCTGGCAAAGAGCCGATGGCTGATACTGAACAACGCTCCAGGAGCACTCAAGGGACGAATCCCCAAGATGTTCAAGAGAGGATCAGGGCTCATGAAGCTGAGAACCAAAGGCTGAAGCGTGACCTGGAGACACAACTGACTTCAAGACCCCCACTTGCTCCAAGACGGAGAGGTCATCCCCCAATCATAGACCTGGATGGTCCAATACCAAGAAGGGAAGTTGCCCCAAGGGCTGATCCAAGTGATCTTATGCCCCTAGAAGATCCTAATGATCCAAACTCACCATTCACTGATGAGATAATGAATGCTCACATATCAAGGAAGTTCAAGATGCCTACCATCAAAGCATACGATGGTACTGGCGACCCTGCTAATCATGTTAGGACGTTCTCTAACGCCCTGTTGCTAGAGCCCGTGAACGACGCTATTAAGTGCGGGCCTTCCCTCAAACCCTATTGGGTATGGCTCAAAGGTGGTACAGTCGTCTTCCCCCAAACTCTAGTGGATCCTTTAAGGACTTGAGCCAAGCTTTTATCAAGCAATTCATAAGTGGCAGAGTGCATGAGAAGTGTTCAGCATCTCTCATGGGCATAATCCACGGAGAAAAGTAGTCCCTAAGAGAATATCTGAATCGATTTACGAAGGAGGCTTTGAAGGTCCCTGATCTTGATGATAAGGTAGCTATGATAGCTCTACAGCAAGGGACTGAAGACGAGTTCTTTAAGATGTCCCTGGCTAAGCGCCCTCCCGAAAGTATGTTGTAGCTCCAGGATAGAGCCGAAGAGTATATCAAGGTGGAGGAGAGTATGAATAAGACAGCTGTGAATAATGAACCTACTGGAAACAAGAAGAGGAAGACGAATTAGGAGTACGACGCTAAGGACAAGTATCCACGATTTGGCAAAAGCTCTGACTCCCCCTCTTCTAAGAAGAATCAGCAACCTAGGTTTGCTGAGTATGCGAGGTTGAACGCTCCAAGGAGCCAAATCCTTATGGAAATTGAGAAGGACAAAGAGTTCAAATGGCCGAAGCCACTAAGGGGGGACCCCGAGAAAAGAGACAAGAGTCGATACTGCAGGTTTCACAAAGATATCGGTCATAATACTGACGATTGTAGGCAACTCAAGGATGAGATTGAGTATCTGATCCGAAGGGGAAAGTTTGGACGTTTCACCAAGGGTGAAGAGGCCGGAGGCCAAAAGAGAGATAATGATCGAAGAGATGACGATTGGAGAGGTAACGACAGATATCGCAACCCACAGCCCTGAGGGCTAGTAATCAATATGATCTCAGGAGGACCTATATCAGCTGGTACTACAAGAAACTCCTGAAAAGCTTATGCAAGAGAAGTAATGAGCATAGTTGGAGAGCCATCTAAGTGTTCTAAGTCAGAGATGACGCTTGAATTTGGTGACCCGGACCTTTAAGGTTTGAAATTTTCTCAGGATGATCCTCTGGTTATCACTCCGATAATTGGAAATTGTCCTGTTATGAGGGTCCTAGTGGACAATGGAGCTTCCGTGGACATTCTGTTCCATGACACATTCATAAGGATGGGCTACAATGATTCTCAACTAACTCCATCCGATACACCCATCTACGGATTTAATCATGTGGAATGCAAAGTCGAAGGAGCAATACAACTTCCCGTAACTATCAGGGAAGAGCCCAGGGAGGCCACACAGATGTTGAACTTTCAGGTTGTCAAGGCAGCCTCTACCTACAATGATATCATGGGTAGAACAGGGATCCATGCTTTTAAGGCTGTGCGATCAACCTACCACATGGTACTGAAGTTCCCAACTAGGAACGGTGTTGGAGAAGCGAGATGAGATCAGAAAATGGCCCGCAGTTGCTATGTTGCGGCACTTCATTATCGGGGGTCTCATGTGGGTGAAAGACTTCATTATCTCCCGCTGATCGTACACACCAGGTCATTGAAATGAACAAAAAACATACAGAACACAAAGCTTAAGGCATGGATTAGGGGGGATATAATACTTTTACAATAATAGAAATGGTGACAAAATTGATCAAGACTGTCCTTAAATCAATAATGCAACTGATGTGATGTGAAATGACAAGAAAGCCCTCAGACAAACCTTTTTAACGGAGCACTTAACAGAAGCACACAATATGCACCTCTCTCTTTAGTTCGAGTACACATCTTGCTATTTCTAAAGTTGAGGTACACAATATGCACCTCTCTCTTTAGTTCGAATACACATCTTGCTATTTCTAAAGTTGAGGTACACATATTGCACCATTCTTAAAGTTCAGGTACACGACTTGCATTTTACTCTTAATAAAATCTTGGATACAAATCTTGGATACAAGGGAGAAGAGAGATACAAGAGATGCGATGTGGAGGGTCTATTTATACTAAAAATCTACACATTAGCATTAATTACAAAGGTCTCTAATTGATTTACAACAATTTTGTGACCAAATGCTTGTACATGTTTCCCATATAAAAAGATTTTCGCTCGATTCAGCTTATTCGTGATGACATATCGTAATATTCTGACTTGTAACCTAATTTATTCTATTTAATAGCAAATCTCAAAAAATCTTCTTAACAAACTGCACAATTATAAAAACTGCAGAAATAAACATAAAAGAGAAAATAACGTACTAACTAATTAAAATAGTACATTAATAATATACTTATCACCCCCGCACACACTCACGACTCATACTTGAGGTGGGGGCGGGGGTGGGGGTAAGGAGACTCCAGACAACAGACAATACAAGATCCTGTGTGGCAGTTTTTGAAGGTCAAAACTATTGTTGAATATTGCCGAGCTGGGTGTCTTCTGATTCTTTAAGAAAATGCCAATGTACACACTACAATTTCATAATTGTATACAATTGCGGGACTTTAGAAAATAAATTACAAAGATAGCACTTTATATATTATATTACATTTATAGTTGTTGCAAGAGAGAAAATAAATAAAAATATAGTGTATCTTTCTTCCAAGACTCGATTCCAAAAAAACATGAATAGAAAATAAGGTATCTTTTGATATTCATTATATACACACTAGTACTATTTATAACGTAATTTAACTTCTCTTTAAAATTCAAGTTAAGAACGTTGAAAACAGGGCTCTAGCCTCCAAGGGAAATGGGCTTACAGGTTTTGGCCAAAAAAAAGTCAGAATGTGAAAAATTTGCCCTTACAGAATTTAAAAAAGGAGACAAGCTAGGACAAGGAGGGAGAATTTAAAAAAAATATATTCCCGTTCTCCCAAGTTTTTACTGAGAAAGAAAAATAGTTCAGAGAGAAAGTTTCTTTTATTTTTTTTCAAAGAATTGGAAAGATTTGAAAAAATCATCTTCCAGAATTGGTTAAAAGACAAAATTTCTTTATTTTTTTTAAAAAATTTCTTCTCAAAAGTGGGAAGATTAGGAAAGATCATCTCCAAACATGCCCCTATTTTTATCACTTCCTCTCCTCCTTTGACCTAAATTCCGGAACACCAGAAAGATTAAGGGGTTTTTTATTTAGAGAAAAATTTTCTAGTTTTCTTTTTTCCAATTTTCTAAAATTTTCTCACTTTTCTATTTCTAAGAAAACTATTAAAAAATGAGAAAACATGTTCCAAATTAATTTAAACAAAAAAATAGAAAATATATATGGACACTTCTCAATTTAAAATATATAATTTTTTTATGTAATCAATAAATAATTATAAATAATGTTATTGTTAACAAAAATTATATTATGAAAACTTGTTTTTAAAGTATTTAATTATATTTATATAATTTTCAATATTTATATTTTATATCAACTTTTATGTATTATTATGTTAACAATTTATTTATGATTAATTCATTAATATAAAACTTTTAATTTTTATACGAGTTGGTTTTGTCTTTAATTCAAAACAAATGTATTAATATTAATAATATTTAATTGTATTACTATTAATAATATTCATATATTTTCATAAAAAAATATCATATCTTATATAAAAAAAATATTAGGTTAGAACGATGCTATTTTCTATTTTCTAAGCTGTTTTCTTAGATTAGAAAACAAAACTGTTTTCCAATATTTTCCAAGTCCTACTTATAAATCAGAAAACCGTGTTTTCCATCCACTCATTTTCTTATATTATTTCTATTCTCCTCTCTTAACAACCTATCTCTACTCTTCTGCCCCAGACAATCTTTGGAGCACATCGTCAGTTTGTACGGACATGCTCTTTGTAGAGATATTTAACTTAGCAAAAAGAAAACATTTTGCTTAAAAAAGAATTTCAGTACAGCAATGCCCAATAAACAGACATGCTCATCTAATAATTAACCAACAGAATGAAACAGAAAATAATGTAGTTCAAAATCTCGTTGCAAATACAGACGCATCAATTGAAAACATTCAAAACCATAATACATTAGGCAAAACTCAAGATATCGTGATGCTCCATTGTCAAATCCTACGTATGAATTTCACCACAATCAAGAAGCTGACTATTTTGCTCAAATATCTCATTTCATCTGAACAATTCCTGAGCTTATCAACTTCTGGATCTTGCTCATCACTGCAGGGTTCTTCATATGGTCCTGCGAAGCCTTAGGATTCTCCTGTAAATCAACCAATACCTGTGCCACAAATACCACACTAAAAGTGAATCCCAAGTCTAATGTGTAGCAGGTTTTATCAAACCTAACATTATTTGCTAATAAAATACCTGTCTCATGACAGGATCGGAGAGAATATTCTGGATCTCGGGGTCCTGCATTGCCTTGGCCTGCAAAAAAAATGAAACGAAGTTATAATAAAATATCAAGTTTTCTGCATCATAACAAAAAACACAAAACTTGGGAACTCTGTTTTAACCTGTCGCTCCTTCAATTCCTCAGGGCTGAGATCTCCACGACCAGTTCTATTAATCTGATCTACACATCTGCAAGGGATAAAAAATGATCTGTTAATTAGCACCTGGGGGTTTTACTAACAGCATCAGCTCAACTAAAACCAAACTTTGTAATGTAACATACCTCCTAACACCATCTAGCAATTCTTGGTTGCGAGCATCGTGTTTCAGTCCCTCTTGATATGTTTCCAAAGCTTTGTCATAATCTTTCATGAGAAATTGTGCGGCACCTTTTCTGGTATAGCCCTTAGCAAATGTCGGATCAAGCTCAATACATTTTTCTGCATCTTTCAATCCCTCGGGCAACGCACCAAGTTTCGTGTAGCAAGCAGCCCTGTTGCTGTACACCTGGAATAAAACAAACGGAAGTGCATCTTAACACTATAGCAAACAGATGCACTCTATATCGAACAATAATATGAAATAAAAAGCCATAACCAAGGGTAGTTACCTTGTGATCCTTGGGATTCCTTCTCAAAGCTTCTGTGTATTGCTTAATTGCTTCTGGATACTTTTGTTGTTTGAACAGCTCATTGCCTGAATAGACATAAGTTAATAAAGCAGTACAAGGAATCCTTGATTACAATTTATGAGAGGCTGTCAAACAGATCCTTGGCAGAAAAGTAAAAAGTAAAATATAACAGTACCTTTCTCTCGCTCCTCATCTGCTAATTCTGGATCAAAGTACTCTTGTTGTTCCAGGTCTTTCTTTGCTTTCTCGGCATCATTTAGTTTCTTCAATGTGTCTGGGTTACGATGCTCAGTCAACGCTTTCTGGAATGCCTCAATAGCAGGTTCAAAGTCCTTTGAGGTTTTGGCCATCTTCACCAACGCAGTACCCTTTCTTGTCAGAGCCCTGGCAACCATTTTATAATCCGACCTAAGTTCTCTTCCTCTTTCAACAGCCTTGTCACAATCTTGAATGCATTCCTCGTACTGGAATCAATGAGTTCGAATTAGTAGAAAATTATCAGAATCTAACTAACTCCGATTGACGTGTGCAACCACAATAAGTGTAATAGACGGGGAATTGATTCGTGGGGCATGTTGCACTTATTTTAAAAATGTAAAAACTTTAAGTTATTAGTACTATTTACAAGTAGAAGCATTAGCAAACCAGTAATAGTCTGAGGGAGAGCCAAATTGCACTTGAAATTTTGAAATATTCTAGTGAGATCTGAAGTACACTTGTCATATTTTAAAGACCTAATTCAACTTATTTTAGACACAAAAGTTATAGAGATCAATCGACTTGAAGCCTCGTAAACACCTTTTTCTATCTTTCCCAAGTAATTAGAGGTTAAAGGCACCATGCTTCTTTGAATATATAATATATATAATAACCTACAATCAGTAATTTATAAATGCGACTAAAATTTGAAGTTTGAGGGTACGTGATCTTTAAGCCTAAACCCTGGTTACTTACTAGGTCTGACACTGGGTAGATGTATTTTCGTTTCAAAGTGAAGTTTAAACCATACAGATTGTTAAATTTACGTACTTAATGACTTACAACTATATCACATGTTGCAAGGGTAAATTGGCTTTCCTCAAAACGAATATATATCCACATCCAACCTTTTTAACTCAAATTGTAACTGAATTTCATTTCAGCTTGTAACCTAGGTTCTTTTTAGCTGTAACCGCAAAATTCCGCTGATGATGAATAACTGGAACTTACAGATTAAAGCAGAACCAACTGTACATACTAAAGATAGCTATTTATTAACAAGATGGCACTGTAACGTCCCAACAAAAGGATTGTATTTAATTAGTGGGAGGACAAACACAAACTAAACCTCTTCTCAATGTATCCATGATGGTAGACATAATGATATATAAAGCTTTTTTAGACAGACTCTCAACATTGATGGTAAAATAACATATTGCCAAATGAGCACAATCACGGAGCAAAAACAAGCACGAACAGCATTCATCAAAAAGATTTAAACTCTACCCATGCAAATTGGTAACAAGACTCTACAACATCAGTGCTTTTCCTAATATCAGATAATATCTATGTAAACAATGCAAGATAGAATAGTTAAGTAAAATTCCTATATTTTAAGGGGTTTTACAGTGCTCATATTATCAACAACTTATTACCAACTATGCACAATCACAATCACACACCAACAAAACACCAAAAAGATAAAAAAAAAAAAAAAATTAACCTAAAACCTTCAAAAACATACCTTGCCCATCTCCAAATACACAGCAGCCCTATTCGTAACAAACGAGATATCCGAATCATCCAACTCAATAGCCTTACTATAATGCTGAATCGCCGTGTCAAATTCCTTCTTCTTATAAGCTGCATTCCCTGCCTCCTTCTCCTTCTGCGCTTCCGCCTTCCTCTCCCTAACCTCCCTCTCCTCCTCTGAAACCTCCTCCTTCTCAGGCTCCTTCTTCGTCTCCTTAACCTTAACAGGCTCCTCTTTCTTCTCCTCAGCCGGCCTCTTCCGCTCCGCAACATCGCCCACATCCATCTCCTCCGGCGTCGTAGTTTGAATATTAATATTCAACAACACCCCAAGCGATTGCATAACCCTAGGATCCTGCAAGTACATATTCAAATTATTCGGGTTTCGTTGCAAATCCTTCATCATATTCACAAAATCAGGCTGCTGCATAAACCCCCGGGTCTTCGGATCCGACGTCAACTTGGTCCACATCTCCGGCCCAAACGCATCCCCAAACGGCGACCCGGATTGTTTCGGTTCGGGTCGGGTCAAACCAGCCTCCGCATCAATTAACCCGGATTTCAAAGCTTCATTATTGGGGTCAAAGTCAAGACCTTTCTTATACGACTCAACCGCCTCTTTATAATTACGAAGCCCCAGATAAGCCGCGCCCAGCCGAGAGTAACCTTTAGACCAATCCGGTTTAATCTCAACGGTTTTTTTCGCGTCGATTAAAGCATCAGAGTATTGACCTAGAGAAGCGTGCGCGGCGGATCTGTTGGAATAAAGGACGTGATTGGTCGGAGATAAGTTAATTGCATCGGAGAAGTGAGTGATTGCGTCGGCGAATTTTCCGGCGGAGAAGGCTGCGTTGCCTTTAGCTTTCGCTTCGTCTGCCATTAGAACTTAAAAGGAGTGTTCAGAGAATTGATTAGTGTGTAAATTTGAAGTGTGTGTGTGTGTATGATGATTATATAGTGTTGTGACTTCTAGATCCTTCGGAGCGGCGATGGTAGATTTAGTGTGCTTATGGGCCTGATTTATGATTTAGATAATCTCAAATCCGAGCTTGTTTTATGGGCTTCTTTGTTTCACCGGATTCTGGTTACAGGCAATTAATAATGGGCTTGTATAGTGTTGCCTCAAATTTTATAAGAGCAATACTACTAAGGGTGCCATTTCTATATCTTAAAATTAAATGTCAAAACCAATGTTACAAATTTCAGAAATCGGATTTATTCGGTTGAGTTATCGATTTGCGATTTATCAGACGATTTTTCAAAAATCGGATGATTTATTGGCGATTTATCCAAAATCGGTTAAATCGGACAAATAATTTTAACCGATTTTGAGCGATTTATCGACGATTTTTGAAAAATCGGCCGATTTCTATAACAGAGGTCAAAACTCTCAATTTCAAAAGAATTCTATACTTAATGTAAATATACATATATGTATCCTTAATTTTAAAATTTGAAATTAAGAATGGATTTATGCATCTATCCATATCATCAAACTACTGCAAACGAGATAGATTTTGTTGCGCTTTAAATGAAATTTAAGGGAAGATGACAAAATTTAGGTAAATTAAGAAAAAATTGGTTTCAAAATACATCTAGTATCGAAGTTGAAGTTTTATTTTATCACCAAAAGATAGTTTTTAGTGCCAAATTATATAAATAGCTATATTTATTTTGCATCTTGCATTGCACTTGCTCTAATTTAAAGGTTAAGAGTGATAGGGATAAATAAATTATGATTGTATAATTAAATACTGCATTAATTGTACAAACTGTGGGCTGCTAGGCCCAATAATAAGATGTATAATATTCAGACCAGAAAGGTTAAGCCTGATGGACCAGATCAGGCCTGGTGGAATAAAAAAGGCCCAAAAGCCCTGATTATTAATTAATTTCGTAATTAATTAATAAGGAAAAAATCAGCTATTGAGAAGAGTCCCGATAAGGATATAAATCCTTATAGATTAGCCTCAAGGGGACCTAAAAGGATAAGGAATCAGCTTCCTACTTCCTAGGACTCCTAAGTCTATCCTAATTCAGAGACTTGTCCACCAAGTCTCCTACACCAAGTCCAATTCAAGGACTCCCAACATCTATATAAGGGGCCTCACCCCACAAATCAGAACTACGTTTTTTGACTTGATCCTTGGCAATCAGCAAGGTACGTAGGCATCTTGTTAAGGCAGATTGAGTCACGAAATACAAGAGCAGTCAAATCGAGCCTCAAAGCTCACGTTCCTTAATATTAAATACAGCAATTATATATATTAGTTTTTTATCCATAACATTTGGCGCCGTCTGTGGGAAGCAACAACAACCATGGCGAGAACACGGAGAACAATTGGAGCTCTAGAGGAAGGAACACCATCAGAGACAACCCAGGTGATTTTATCAACCGTGGAGGTTCCTCCCCATTCAACTTATGCATCTACTCAGGGGGAAGCCCAGACAGGGGCAACTCAACCTCAGCCACAAGGGACAACTCCCCCGACTATTCAAGATACGAATCCTCAAGTTCAACAAATACATATACCTGTGAATTCTCGACCCGTCGGGTATGAATATTCAACTATTGTTACTACTAACCCCCCTTATGGGATGCCCCTTCACCCTGAGGTTGGAGGAAGCGGATATGCTGGGCGAAGCGAAGCACGAGGGCGGTCGCCCCCCTATATACGAGGTTTGGATCCTATCCCTGAGGATCGGGAATTTTCTGGTCCATACACTGAGAGAGACTCCGAATCTTCGGATGATGAAGTGGCCCCGAGAAGGAGGCGTCCTGGAAAAGAGCCAATGGCCGATGGAAGGCAACGCCCCCAAAGCACCCCAGGGGCGAATCCCCAAGAAGTGCAGGAAAAGATCAGGGCTCATGAGGCTGAAATCCAAAGGCTGAGGCGTGATTTGGAGGCTCACCAAGCCACCAGATCCCACATACCTCCTAGGGGGAGAAATCCTCCTCCTATCATAGACCTGGATGGTCCGGTAAGAAGAAGGGCTGCTGTCCCAAGAACTGATCCAAGCAATCTCCTTCCCCTTGGAGATCCTGACGATCCAACTCCACCCTTCACAGAAGAGATAATGAATGCCCATATCTCAAGGAAATTCAAGATGCCCACTATCAAAGCCTATGATGGCACGGGAGACCCCGCTAATCATGTTAGGACATTCTCTAATGCACTGCTGCTGCAACCCGTGAATGATGCTATAAAATGTCGGGCCTTCCCTCAAACCCTGTCGGGTATGGCTCAAAGATGGTACAGTCGCCTACCCCCAAATTCTATTGGATCATTCAGAGAATTAAGTCAGGCTTTTATTAAGCAATTCATCAGTGGAAGAGTCCATGAGAAAAGTTCAGCATCTCTTATGAGTCTTGTGCAGGGAGCTAAGGAATCCTTAAGAGATTACCTGAATCGTTTTACAAAGGAGGCTTTAAAAGTCCCAGACCTTGATGATAAGGTAGCCATGATAGCACTGCAACAAGGAACTAGGGATGAGTTTTTCAAGATGTCTTTGGCCAAACGACCCCCTGAGAGCATGTTGCAGCTCCAAGAGAGGGCAGGGAAGTATATCAAGGTTGAAGAAAGTATGAGGAAGACCGTAGTAAGTAATGAGCCCACTGGAGGCAAGAAACGAAAAACTGATTTGGAGTATATCGCTAAGGACAAATATCCTAGAACTGAACAAAACCCTGATTCAACCCCCAAGAAGGGAGGACCTGGGCAAAAGTTCACTGAATACGCTAAGCTGAATGCTCCCAGAAGTCAGATTTTGATGGAGATTGAGAAAGACAGAGATATTCGCTGGCCTAAGCCCTTGAAGGCTGATCCCGCCAAGCTAGATAAGGGCAAGTATTGCAGGTTTCACAAAGATGTTGGCCATGACACCGATGAGTGTAGGCAGTTGAAAGATGAAATTGAGTTTTTGATTCGAAAAGGAAGATTGAACAAGTATACTGGAGATGGAGGAGACAGAAATAATAATGGAAGGAAGAACTTTGAACATCGTAGGAGGGACCAAGATGATCAGGGGCGGAATCCCCAACCTAGAGGACCAGTTATAAACACCATTTATGGAGGGCCGAGACCTCGAGGGCCTGTGATAAACACGATCTTTGGAGGTCCAACTGCTGCTGGATTGTCCAAAAATTCCAGAAAGGCATATACTAGAGAGGTTATGCATATTGTTGGAGAAGCCCCGAAGAGGGCCAGGACAGAAGTAACATTGGCTTTTGATGATTCCGACCTAGAGGGTGTGAAGTTTCCCCATGACGACCCGCTGGTCATAACGCCGAAAATAGGAAATAGCCCGGTTAAGAGGGTCCTTGTGGATAATGGTGCTTCTGTGGATATCTTGCTCCACGACACCTTTCTAAGGATGGGGTATAACGACTCCCAGTTGACACCAACCGACATGCCGATATATGGATTTGCTGGAGTAGAATGTCCTGTGGAAGGGATAATTAAATTGCCAACCACCATAGGTACGGAGCCAAGGCAAGCAACGCAGATGCTGGATTTCGTGGTGGTAAAGGCTAGTTCAACTTATAATGCTATCATGGGGAGAACAGGGATACATGCCTTCAAGGCAGTCCCCTCTTCCTACCATTCAGTCATGAAGTTTCCCACCCGAAACGGGATTGGAGAAGAGAGAGGAGATCAAAAAATGGCTAGAAGCTGTTATGTGGCCTCTTTGAGGGCAGATGGAGTCGGGGGGCAGGTTCTTCCTATTGAAGATATGGATGTTCGAGAAAATGATGAGAATAGAGGAAGGCCAGCAGAAGAATTGGTTTCGGTTCCTTTAGATCCCAAGAATCCTGAGAGGATGACTTTCATTGGAGCCACATTAGAGGAGCCCCTTAGAGGGAAGTTAGTGAAATTTTTGCAAGAAAATAGTGATGTGTTTGCATGGTCAGCAGCTGATATGCCAGGCATAGACCCGGAGTTAATTACTCACAAGCTAAACGTGGATCCAAGCCGGAAGACAGTGAAACAAAAGAAAAGAAATTTTGCCCCGGAAAGACAAGAGGCTATAAGGCAGGAAGTGGAAAAGCTCTTAGAGGCTGGTTTCATTGAGAAGATTCAATTTCCGGAGTGGTTAGCAAACCCTGTAATGGTGAAGAAGACTAATGGAAAGTGGAGGATGTGTATAGACTTCATCGATCTGAATGATGCATGCCCCAAAGACTGTTTTCCGCTGCCTAGAATTGATACCTTGATTGATGCCACCGCTGGACATGAGATGCTGAGTTTCATGGATGGGTTTAGCGGATACAACCAGATCAAAATGCATAAGAATGACATTCCAAAGGTATCATTTATCACTGACTTTGGTGTTTATTGTTATCTTGTTATGGCGTTTGGTCTCAAGAATGCAGGAGCCACCTATCAAAGGTTGGTGAATAGAATTTTTAAGGATCTTATTGGTAAGACTATGGAAGTCTATGTTGATGACATGTTAGTCAAGAGTCTAGTAAAGACTGATCATATAGCCCATTTAAGGGAAGCTTTTGAGGTCCTGAGGTACCACAAGATGATGTTGAATCCTACGAAGTGTGCTTTCGGAGTAGGATCTGGAAAATTCTTGGGACTGATGGTCTCAAAGAGGGGAATTGAGGCTAACCCGGATAAGATAAAGGCAATCCTGGACATGGAACCACCAAAAACTGTTAAGGATGTTCAGAAGCTTACATGAAGGGTTGCTGCGTTAGGACGATTCATCTCCAAGTCAGGAGACAAGTGTTTGTCATTTTTCAAGTCACTAAAGAACATCAAAGACTTCGTATGGAGTGAGGAAAATCAGAAGGCATTTGAAGAGTTAAAGAAGTATATGGGCCAGGCCCCGTTGTTGGCCAAGCCAGTTCTGAGTGAAGTTTTATTCTTGTACTTGGCTGTTTCAGAAAGCGCCTTGAGCGCGGTGTTGGTTAAGGAGGAACTGAAAGTCCAGAAACCCGTATACTATGTCAGCAAAATCTTGCATGGTGCAGAGTTGAATTATTCAACTATTGAGAAATTCGCTTTAGCCTTGGTAATGGCTTCAAGAAAGCTGCGTCCTTATTTTCAAGCTCACCAGATTGAAGTGCTAACAAATCAGCCACTGAGAAATATCATTCACAGTCCCAAGGCAATTGGGAGTCTGATTAAGTGGGCAATAGAGTTGGGAGAGTTCGATCTCAAGTATAAGCCACGTACGGCCATAAAAGCCCAGGCACTAGCTGACTTCGTGGTGGAATGTACCATACCCAACCAAGAAGTCGGGGGGCAGGAAGATACCATACCTCAAGACAAGAGACTCGACAATGGGGACAGGGAGAAGAATGACAAGGAGAAAGAATATTGGGTTCTCTATTTTGATGGAGCATCAAAAACAAATTCCAGTGGAGCAGGGTTGGTTTTGCAAAGCCCTGATGGGTTCTTAATTGAGTATGCTATGAAGTTAGATTTTCCAACCACAAACAATGAGGCAGAGTATGAAGCCCTGATAGCTGGCCTTGGTCTAGCTGGGACACTTAGAGTCAAAAACTTAAAGGTCCGTGGAGACTCGAAGCTGATCATATCCCAGGTAAAGGGAGAATTTGAGGCAAGGGATGATACGATGGCTAAGTATGTCCGCCTAGTAAGGGCTGTGATGACCCAATTTAATGAATGCCATGTTGAACACATTCCAAGGGAAGAAAATGTTAAGGCATATGCGCTATCAAAGTTCGCTTCGTCTGAGATTGAAGAAAGTTCAGGAAGTGTGTACTTCCGTGTTTTGAAGACACGGAGCATAGATGTTAAGCTTGTGGCTCCCATAGGCTTGGGGACGTCATGGATTGATCCCATCAAGGCTCACATTCAGACCGGTTGGTTGCCAAGTGATACAACTGAGGTACGGAAGTTAACTATTCGAGCACTAAGGTACTCCTTGATAGATGGAATTCTGTATAAGAGATCTTTCGTGGTTCCTTACTTGAGGTGTCTCAGGCCCGACGAGGCACGCTTGGCTCTTGAGGAAGTATATGAAGGTATTTGTGGGCAGCACTTGGGGGGCAGGGCCTTGGCTCATAAGATAACCCGTTTAGGCTTCTATTGGCCAGAAATAATGGCTGATGCCAAAGAATATGTGAAAAAGTGTGATCGCTGTCAAAAGCATGCACCAGTTGTTAGACAACCCCCCGAGATGCTGACCTCTATCAACTCGCCTATTCCCTTTGCCATGTGGGGGATGGATATTCTAGGGCCTTTTCCTATGGCCACGACACAAAGGAAATTTCTGATTGTAGCCATTGATTATTTCACCAAGTGGATCGAAGCCAAACCCTTGGCCAAAATCACTACTAAGCAGGTTACACAATTCCTGTGGGAAAACATTATGTGTCGATATGGAATTCCACGTATCCTCGTCACTGACAATGGAGCACAATTCAACAATGAGGAATTCAAGAAGTATTGTGAAGAAAATGAAATTGAATTACGATTCACCTCTGTGGCTCACCCGCAAGCCAATGGGCAAGCAGAGGTAGCAAATCGGATAATCCTGGATGGACTAAAGAAGAGGATCGAGAAGTCAAGAAATAATTGGGTGGATGAGATACTTCCCATATTATGGGCCTATAGGACTACCTGTAGAGTCACGACAGGAGCAACTCCTTTCATGTTGGCATATGGGGCAGAAGCAGTAGTTCCCGTGGAGATATCACATTCCTCTCCAAGGATTCAGGCTTTCAACGCAGAAGAAAATGAGGAAGGGCAGAGGTTAGCCCTGGATCTGATCGATGAAGTGCGAGATAAGGCACATGCAAAGATAGTAGAATATCAGAAAAAGGCTTCATTTTACTACAACCTAAGGGTTAAAGAAAGGTTTTTTAAACAAGGCGATCTAGTCTTGAGGAAGATAGAAGCATCTGGTGTAGGACAAAAAGGGAAGCTTGCCCCGAATTGGGAAGGGCCGTACAAAGTCAAGAGTGTTCAAGGTAGAGGAACCTACAAGCTAGAGACTATAGATGGATTTGAAGTCCCGAGAACTTGGCATGCACAAAACCTGAAGGTTTACTATGTGTAGGGCAGCCGGATACGATTCTCACTCATCAGGATGGCGAGTAGGTTGAAAAGCACCTTGAAGCTTTGCTTGCTTAGGATTTATATGTTTTAGTTTTATTACGAAGTTTATTATTACTTGTGTAAGGGACGAATCCCAGACAATTTTACAAAATTCATGAGTTCTTCAAAGTATGTTTGTGGCCTAACAAATAAAAGTCAAATGCATGGATGCAAGCATAGAAGGTGATAAATGAAATAGATCTGATAGATATTACAAAAATTCGATAAATAAAGTCTCGAAAATAGGATAAAAAACAGAAAGCCACGCAGGGCTGAAAAAGCTCTAAGGAGCTGAAGTACCCTCGGCATCCATATTATCATCCTCTCCACTCTCGCTGGATGTCTCTGTCGTCTCGGAGGAGGAGGATGAGCTGTCATCCTCAGCAGGTCTGGAAGAAGACTCGGGAGGAGGAAGGAGTGGATCCTGAGGAACATGGTCCGAGACAACTACTCGGGTACGAAACCTCTGTAGCAAAGCCTCGTCATCAGGGCAGATGTAGTCTGCCGGGTTAATATCAGGACAAGCCTCGTTCACGGTCCCAAGGGCCGTGTCCCAACCAGTCCTAAAAAACCCGGGAAAGACTGAATCATCCCTAATCCTCATGGATTGGGCAAACTCCTCCGAGTCCAGATAGTTGTCTATAGCTTTATCCTTCTCCGCCCGAAGTACCACCAGCTCGGCGTTAGACTCTCCGAGTTCTTCCTCCTTGCGCTTAAGCTTCTTCTCCAGGGTAGTATACTTCTTCTGTTGCCTCCTGAGGGCATTATCGGCCTTATCAGAAGCCCGCTTCCACGATTCGGCTTGCCTCACAGCGCCTTGAAAGTAGGCGTTAGACTGGAACAAAGCAATTAACAAAGTATAAGGCAAGAAAATGCTACAAGAATGAAAAATAAGTTTAAAAAAGAGAAGGCATACCGAAGCCAGAGACTGAGCTCCCATGAGCTTAATCCTCTCAAGATCAGGGGTGGCCACCACATCAGTAAAATCCTTGGGAGTCACGCTATGGTAGGACCAATCCCAAGCATGTTTCGTGGAACCAACTACGGTGTCCCCTCGGCGGAATCCCCAGAGAGGCTGAAAGGCGCCTGTGGCAGCAGCAGTAGGGGCAGCAGCAGTGATAGGAGCACCATGGCCTCCAGCTCCTTCAGTTGAAACCTCCCCTATAGGCTCTTTGTGCTTCTTCAAAAAGATAGGCTCCGTGGCCTTTCCCCGGGTGTCTAGGCCTGCGAGCCGAGCTTTCTTCATCCTAGCTGTTTCCTCAACCAAAGGAACATTGTCCTCGTTAATCTCCTTAGCAGCTGAAACAAAGCAAAGGACAAAATAAGTGATGTTAATAATGCATGAAATGAAGTAAAATTGAGAAGGGAAGAAAAATACCCTGTTGAGAAATAGAGGATAGTCCCACATGAATCAGGGAAAACTCCTCTAAGAGAGTCCAGCTGGTGGTGGTGCCATCATCCTGAGTAAGCCCATTATAAATAATAGTTTCTTCAGGAGTTAAGTGAATGGATTTGAGGCTACCATCACTGACCTTCCCGAAGGAAGATCGAAAAAGTGTGCCCCAGTCACCATTCTCCCAACGTAACCCAACGAAACTATTCCTCCAATTTTGATTATTATCAGGAATAGAGGCGCTGTTAAAGATATGTTTGCTTTTGGGCCTTTGCTTGACATAGACCCAGCCACAGATATTGGAAGAACTATTGTAACACTGAAAGACTTTCCTAAAAACAGCTACAGAAAGAGGAAAGCCCTCCCTAAGACAGCAGACCATAAAACATAGAATGTTCCTCCAGGCGTTTGGAGGAAGCTGACACGGGTTGATTTGTAAATCAGCCAAAAAATGAGGAATAAAGGGGTGAAAAGGAAACCTAAGCCCAGCATTAAGGGCATCTGTGTAAATGAAGAGAGTATCGGGTCTCCAGTGGCAAGTACGATCACCACCAGAGACTGGAACTAATCTAAGAGGAGGAAGGACGTTATAACGAGCATTTAGTTTATTGAAATCTATGTTGTGCCAAGTATTACAATGATTAAAAGAGTCGAGATGTGCAGTGGAGGGATATTCATCCCCCCTAGTGTTAATCATATCAATTAAAGACATATATGAAGAGCGAATCTCGATATCCTTACCTCGTTTTGAAGCAGAGGCTATCTTGGCCGCCCTCTCAGAACTCTTGTCAGCCATTAGTAAAGCTGGGAAAAGCCTGGAAACTTTGAAAGGAAGGAGGCTGAAAACTAGGGGAGGAAGGTTGAGAGAGAGTAGGAAGTTGGAAGAAATGTGTGAAATGAGGAGTGAAGAGTGTGAGTAGGAACACTCCCCCCACCCACCTTTATATAGCCAAAGAAGAGGTGATTTGGGCCTTAAAAAGCCCATTTGGGCCCAACAAAGAGAAGGTTCTGGAATTATCCTGGAAATTCCTGGAAAAACCAAGTGAAAAATTTTAATTTTTAAAAAGATTCTGGAAGAATCCAGAAAAACCTTAGAAGAACCTGGAATTTGGGCTCAGAAATAAGGCCCAATTCTAGAAAAACCTTGAAAAAATCAAGCCCAGTTAAGGGCCCAAAGTGTTTAAAAAGCCCAGGTAAAAAGGCCTTTATATTAGGCCCAGTTAAAAACAAAAGTTAGCCCAATAAGGGAGGGGCCCAATCAACTAAAAACCCATTGAAGGGTTGGTCCCAGAAAATTCAGCCCAAATTAAGGGCCCAGGTCAAATGGGTCAAGGTCAAAACAAATATATTCTGAACTCTTGACCCCATTCGAGGAGGACTTGCACCAAGATCCTAGCCGAATGCATTGAGGTCGAATTTCCTTCGACCAAGGCTGAAAAAAGGGGCTAATTCGGTCAAGAAAAAGAATTCTGACCAAAATTCTTGGTCGAAAATACCGGAATAGTTTTTAACCCTGCTTCTTGACCCAGCTCAACCAGAAATCAAAAGAATTCCTGATCGAAATGCTTAAGGTCGAATAGAATTCGATCAAGGCTCAAAACCAGACTTAATTCGATCAGGATTTAGACCCATTCGACCAAGAAATATGAAGGAATCCTGGCCGAACCAATCCTGCTCGAAATAGCTTCGACCAAGGCAAGAAAGATGGTTAATTCGGTCAGAAACACAGGAATCCTGACCGAAAGGGACAAAAATTCCTAGTCGATAAAAAAAAAAAAAAAAAAAAAAAAGGAAAAAAGGGGGTGAAAATCCTGGCCGAAATTCGACCAGGAATTGAGGTCGAAAGCATTTTGCTCGAAACCTTGTCGACCAGGGCAATCTGAAGGCTAATTCGACCAGGATCCTGGTCAAATGGATTCCTGGTCGAAAATTGTATAAAAAAAAAAAAAAAAGAAAAGAAAAGAAAAGGAAGAAAAAATCCTGGAAAATTATAAAAAAATAAGGAAATTCCTTAAAATAATTTCTGAAAAATGTTAATATTTTCAGAAATTAGGAATAAATCCAGAAAATAAAGGATAAATCCCAGAAATTAGGGAAAAAATCCAGAAATTAAGGATAAATCCCAGAAAACTAGGGAAAAATCCCGGAAATTAGGGAAAAATCCAGAAATTAGGGAAAAATCCCAGAAAATTAGGATAAATCCCAGAAATTAAGGGAAAAATCCAGAAATTAGGGAAAATCCCAGAAAATTAGGGAAAAATTCCTGGAAATTAAGATAATTTCTGAATAAAAGGAAGATTCATTGTAAATGTGTAGGTCGCTCCACACTTTACGCAAAAACGAAACCCTGTAAGGGAACGAATAGACTTAACTTCTGCGAAACCTAATCAATGTTTCCCAAAAGTTGGGGGGCAAATGATAGGGATAAATAAATTATGATTGTATAATTAAATACTGCATTAATTGTACAAACTGTGGGCTGCTAGGCCCAATAATAAGATGTATAATATTCAGACCAGAAAGGTTAAGCCTGATGGACCGGATCAGGCCTGGTGGAATAAAAAAGGCCCAAAAGCCCTGATTATTAATTAATTTCGTAATTAATTAATAAGGGAAAAATCAGCTATTGAGAAGAGTCCCGATAAGGATATAAATCCTTATAGATTAGCCTCAAGGGGACCTAAAAGGATAAGGAATCAGCTTCCTACTTCCTAGGACTCCTAAGTCTATCCTAATTCAGAGGCTTGTCCACCAAGTCTCCTACACCAAGTCCAATTCAAGGACTCTCAACATCTATATAAGGGGCCTCACCCCACAAATCAGAACTACGTTTTTTGACTTGATCCTTGGCAATCAGCAAGGTACGTAGGCATCTTGTTAAGGCAGATTGAGTCACGAAACACAAGAGCAGTCAAATCGAGCCTCAAAGCTCACGTTCCTTAATATTAAATACAGCAATTATATATATTAGTTTTTTATCCATAACAAAGAGCATCTCCAACAGACTCTTACCTCACTCTTTAAAAAATATTATAAAAATTAGGTTCTAGCAAGATAAGGTAGGTTCATCTACAACAATAATCTTTAAACTTACTCTTTATATATTATTTTATATTTAAAAGTACATTGAAGTGACACAAGGATAAAACAAGGGAGAGAAAGAAAGTGTAAAAATTATTTTAGTATAAAATGTTACTTAAGAGCTAGATAGAGACTCTTAGAGCAAGTCCAACAGCTTTCTTAAATGGGCTCTTAAGTTCAAATATAAGGAACTTGGCTTAAATTGACACTCCAACCGTGTTTGTACTTCACTAATACACCACTTTCATGTTGGAATAATATAAATATTATTTTAAAAATAAGTTTGCTTCAAAAGAATATGATGTGTGAGACTTTTGGTTATAAATTTTTTTCGTTTTGAGACTCTTAATTAGTTGCAAGACCTTTCATTTTGAGACTCTTCATTCTAAGGCTTTTTACCTCCCTTAATCAATAATGTGACTTATGACTTTCTACTATCCTTAAGTTACTAGTTTTCACCCCTATAAAAAGGAGCTCTCTCCCTTTATTTTAGAACACACAAACAAGTTTTTATCTCCCGTACTTTCATATAAATATAAACATGCTTTTGGGAAATGATCAGAAGTGATTTCAATCTATTTCTTTGTACTACACCAAAGAAATAGTGGTCGTGTTACCCTGAAGGTTGATTTCTAAGAGGTCGTGTGTATGTAGTCGGGCAAATTCAACTTTAGGTCAGTGTTAACTCACGCCACGACTCCTACATTCTCACAAGTTATTCGGTTTGCTTTCTTACCTTTTCTTACATCTAAAGTTGAATTTTGTGTTATTACATATCTTATCTACCACAATGACTTCCAATACTATTATTCCTGATATGTCTAAACTAGACCCTTTTGATGGAAAAAATTATAAAATGTGGTCCGATAAGATGGAGTTTTTTTGGGTCAGATTGGACTAGATTATTGTCTTACTAATGATTCAGCCCCCGAAAATTCTAAAAGAGATTTTGAAAAGGATAATAAGACTTGTCGTGGAATGTTATTACATTATATGACTGCTGCTTTATATTTAATCTATAGTAAATCTTTTAAGGCCAAAGAAATATGGGATGCTTTAAAAACCAAGCATGGTTCCGATGATTTTGGGAATAAGAAATATGCATGTAGTCGCTGGCTAAAATTTCTTATGTCTGATGATAAGCATGTTCTTCAACAAGTTCATGAATATGAATATTTGTGTGCTGATATTATTGCCGAAGGAATGAAAATCTGTGAGATATTTTAAGCTAATTGTCTTCTTGAGAAATAACCAGCATCTTGGAAAACATATGTTCATGCGATGAAGCATAAACAAAAGGACTTTACTCTTCAAGAGTTCGTGTCTCATATCAAAATTGAGGAACAAAATCGAATTCAAACAAATGAGACATCACTTGTTCATTCTTCCTTTACAGCTAATCTTGTTGAGTCAAAAGATGCAGGTCGTAAAAGAGGACCACAAGATAAGGGCCCAAATCAGCTTCATGGCACTAAAATGAAAAATAAGAACTTCAAATGAGAAGGAAGTTTAAAGAGAATTGCTTCACTTGTGGAAAG
Source organism: Apium graveolens (assembly GCF_009905375.1). Classification (NCBI taxonomy): domain Eukaryota; kingdom Viridiplantae; phylum Streptophyta; class Magnoliopsida; order Apiales; family Apiaceae; genus Apium; species Apium graveolens. The sequence continues at coordinate 109,315,613 of NC_133652.1, forward strand.
TTCGGACATGCCGCCAAGGAGTGTAGGCAAGGACATTGACCTAGTTCAAAAATGTTAGAAGAAATTGATGATATCAACAGAAACTATCAGAAGTTCATATTAGAACTTATATCAACGGATGATGATATCAACGAATGATGATATCACCGGATGATGATGTCAACGGATGATGTAATTAGTATTTGTCACATCAGCTGATCTTCGATAAGGAAAAGGAAACAGGAACTCAAGACGGTGAAAGACTTTATCTTAGAAGCAATCATACATGGATAGGTTTTCTTATTGTAATAGAATAGGATTCCTTATTTGATTGTGTAGTTGTGCTTTATATAAAGCACATATTAGGCTCATACTATAAGCATTGCGAACATTGGTATATCCTTCGCATAACCTAGCAGCTCTCAAAGATATTTGTTCATCCTTTTAAGATAGTATGTTTGTAATCAGTTTTTACTTGAGGATCATCCACATCGATCTCAAAATCCTCGTCAGTATCTGTGTCAGTATCTGATACATCATCGGTATCTGATTCTTCTACCATGTTCCTTCGCCTTGACCTCTCACTCAATTTTTTTGTATCTTTGTGAGTCTCAGCATTAAGAGCCACGACCTTCATCTTATACCCTTTTCTATTCTTTCTTTACTGAATCTCCAAGTCATGAGTCTTCAACATCCCATACACTTTATCCAGAGTCAAAGAATCAAGATCATATTGATGCCTGATTATTGAGGCATATGTATCCCAATCTTCTGGAAGGGCTCTCAAAAACTTGGTGTTTGAGTCTTCCCTTTCATATTCTTTTCCAACCAATGATAGATCATTCAACAGTGTCAGAAATCTATCATATATGTCAGTAATTGACTCATCAACCTTGGCATCAAATTGTTCATATTCTTGCATAAGAACAGCTCCTCTGTTTTTCTTTATTGCCATTGTACCTTGACACTGTGTTGTTAGGTAATGAATAACACACAGAGAGGGGGTGAATGTGTTTTAGTGTTTTTCTACTTTTCTTGATTTTTTAATGGTGGTGAACAAAGTAAATTTAATCTTGTAGTGAAATGTGCAACTACTGAAATTAAACATGCAACAATAATGAACACAGATCTTTCAAAACTTACTTAATTTTATATTCAAATTAAGAATGTCTTACTACAAAATTTTTAGGCTCTTTCTTAATAGAGAGCTTAGCTTCTTCCTTGAGAGAATACAAAATTTCTGATCTAAATTGTTACAACTAAATAAAGCATCCAATATTTACTTTATAGAATAATAAACACTGGTTATTACACATCATGTAACAGTGATAAGTGACATTTTATACCACTTAGAACGTCTTATAATGGCTTGAATTGATGTCTTGAAATCAAGTATTTTTGTGTATTTGATGCGTTTTTCTAGTGTTTTTGTATTTCAGGGTATAACTTGCGTAATTAGGGAGATTTCATCATAATAAGCCTATGGAAGTACTTGGAATCAGTTGCGGGGAGTTGTGCGAAGAAATCAGCAAAATCAGAAGAGAAGAAGTGGAATTTTCTAGAAATTGTGCAGGCGCCCGCCTGGAGCTTGCAGGCGACCGCCTGGAGAGCAGACGCCCACGTGGGAATGGAGGCGGCCGCCTGGGGTCGTAATTTTAGAATCTGGATTTTCTAATTTGACTTCTATTGGGCTTCTTACGGCGCTGTCTCTTGTGGACTCTTATATAAGCAATCTTGGGAGACATTTCACAACAACAAGTGACAAGCAAGGAGCAAGGAGAGAAGATTAAGAAGACCGTTTTAGCACGCAAAAATGAAGAAGAGGAAGCATACGTTATCTCGTGATTCTTTTATTTGTTGTAACAGTGGATGCTAGTTTTCTTACTTTGAACCTTAATACTCTTGTGACGTACTCTGTTTTTATTAAGTATTTTTATTAGTTTATATTATTGTGTTATTATCATATTTTCATATGAACCCATGGTGACGATGAGTTCTATCATGGGCTAATCGTGATCATGGGGTCGTAGCGGATTTACTATGGATTTCTTTAGTTAATTGTTTAATACCTTGGTATGTGATGATTGTATGATATCTAGCATAGGTTGTGCTTATTCGTCTTATGTGTGTCGTGAATATATAAGATAGCTTGTTAATCTCTTGTGAAGCGAATGAATCTTGAGATTTAGAACTTTCCATGCTAGCATAGGTTCATGTATTGTATGCATGATTAGTGGGTAACTCTAACCGTTTTACTTGCCCTGTGTAATCATAATGAATAACTTGCACTTAAATCGTTATGTTGTCAAATTTTGTAGACATATAGGGTCTCAACATAATTGATGCCTATTCAACTTCTATCTTAATTGTGGATACTTGGTAGAATGGTACTTGTGCAACGAAAGTTGGCTTTTATCAGTTTCGTGTTGTTCGATTAATATCATCACCATTACATGCTAAGGGTAATAACAATAACTATTGAATGAAGTAGTAATGAAGTTATGATCTCATGTGTGTTTAATATTATTAATTCAAGTGTTAATTAAAGTATTTAATTCTCGTAGTTAATAATTAGTTAATCAACCTTAAGTGTTATTATCTTGACATTGAGAAGTAATCATACATTGATGAGTAAGTGTTAATTAAATATAATTAATCAGAGTCTATGTGGAAACGAACTAGAAATCATTCTATATTACTTGCGAACGCGTATACTTGCGGGAATTATTAGCGCATGCTTTGTGCCTAACAAGTTTTTGGCGCCGCTGCCGGGGACTCGGTGTTAATTTGTTTAGTTTATGTACTTGCCATCAGTGGTCATTAGGACTCATTGATTAAGACTTGTTACTTATTATTTCCGGTTGTGTTTCAGGTACTCTAGCGAGCGTTTATGCAAACACACTCGCAAGAGGACTCTAGATACGGCTGAGGAGACAGATTCACTTCTTGACATTCCAGAGAAGTTAGATTTTGAAGATTCGGATAAAGAGAGTGAAAATAAAGAACCGGTAATCATGAGTGATCGTATAGTTCCAGCAGATCCAGCTCTTATGGACTTTTCTCGGCCTAAAATTGATGACATTCAGTCAAGCATCATTCATCCGGCTATTGATGCCAATAATTTTGAAATCAAGCCGTGCACTATTTAGATGGTGCAGAATTCTGTTTCTTTCGGAGGTGCTGTGACTGAAGATCCCAACATGCATATCAGGAATTTTGTCGAGATCTGCAATACTTTCAAATATAATGGTGTTTGTAATAACCCCAAAATTTTGGATTTTTTGTAACCCTTATGAATAGTGATTTTGCTGATTATGCTGAATAAGAAAACTTTTCATGCCACACTTTGTAGAGGTTCTTTTATTGTTATTATGAGATCTTATTAGTACTCTATATGGTATATAAGTGTATGTAAAGATCGTCAAAATCCAAATTCGAACACTTTGATTTTTCCCGAAAATCCACCAGATACCGAAAGAATTGAGTATAAGGTAACATGATAAAAATGATTTAAATTCAAAGATTATAAGAGAGGATCATAAAAGGAATATAATGTATTGAGAAAGGTTAAGGGAACCCAAGTAATAAGATCCCGGGTATGATCCCTCAAACGATAAACGAAAACGAAAGTTAAGCGAACCGTATAACAGATTAGCGATCATTAGCCAAGTAATTAGGAGTTAATCAAAGAGGTTAGTGATGATGATGTCATCACACCAACAAGAGGAAGATAAGTGTGGGAAGATGACATAAGCATGATACAATGGGAAGGAATTATTGGTTGATTATAAGCCACACAAAATTTACCATGGTAACAATTCAATTAACAACAAAAACAAAGCAACCAAGCCAAAACAAATCAAAAAACACAAAACACAAGTTGACTTTCACTTTCCAAGCAAAGAAGCTCTCTGCTTCATCTCTTTTTCAAAGAAGAAAAAATCCAAATTCAAGTTCCAAGCTTTGTTAATTAGTGAGGTAATTATCCAAGGTTCCTTGTACATAGATATAGATATCCTATGAATCTAAGCTTCCAATTCCTTCACAATATCTTCCAATAATTCATGGAAGAAGAGAGTGAATAGTGTTTTCCAAGAAATTGAAATTTTGATCTTGTGTTTTTGTTCAGATAAAGCTTTAGTAAGGATTTTCCAAGGTTGTTTCAAGCTCATTAGTTACTCCTACTCTCAAGGAAGGTATAATCTCTTAACCTAGCATTATTATTGAATGTTAAGAGCTTGTTATGAGTAGTATAGTTCATGAGAAGCATGGTTATTGAATATTTAGATATTGGTTGGTTTTGAAATGTTTTTGGAGTTGTAAATCTTGATTATTAATTAATGAACTTAAGTATAAGCTTTTAGTTCATGATTTAGAGTAGTATAAATTGGAGAACTTGAGATTTTGGGGCTGTTGTAGTAGAGTATGGATGGAGTTTGGTTGTAGTAATGATTGTGGGATTGATTGTGGATTGATTTGGAGTTGTACAAATTTGGTAATCGCGTAAATATAGCCGTCGTAATGTCCGATTTACCTTAGACTGCTTTTGTTCTTAACATCAGGACCCGTGAACTCACTGTTAGGTTTTTACCATTGCCATGATTAGATAGTTCATGTTACGAGCTTCGTTTTGATATGTGGTTCGCTTGAATCCGATGTACGGTTTAGGAGAAACGACCGTTTTAAGTAACGGCATTTCGCGACCGAACCATTACCCTTCGCCTTATTTTGAAACATTGGTTAAGGCCCTTAAATGACTAATTGGAGTATGAAACAATTATGTAAAGTGGGTTAGGCAATTGGTAGGGTACTCGAGAAAGAATCGCCTTAAAACTCTTAATGGTTAATTTATTAAAAATGGTGGAGCCGAGGGTATTCGAGCGACTTAAGTGAATCGTTAAGCGCAAAAGAGAACGTTAGGATCTAATTGGTTAAAGTATAGATTCATAAGCGACTTTGGTTTAATTCCAACTTATATGTTGTTTATAGGTTACCAGACTCGTCCCAAGCCTTTTATCACCCCCAGTCGCTCAGGCAAGTTTTCTACCCGTTATACTGTTGTTGTGATGTATATATGTATATGCATTATCTTGTGATAGATGCATGATTGTTATTAGAAAAATATTGCGAGATATTGGAGCATGCTGATATGGTTTATATGCATGCCTATTTCATAATATTGATATCTAATTGTTGATTCATGCTTATAAGTTGTATAATACCTATGCTAGAGATAAGCAGTAGTTGCGTATACCCTTAGTATAGGGGACCCAAAGGTGAACATTTTCTACACCGGGAGGCGATGTTCCCGAGTATATTATATATATATATAGTTTTCAAAACTATTAATCGAATAAGGTTTATTCGATAACTTTATTTTATTAAATGAATATTATTTTGAATATTCATTCGAGTACTTATGACTCCGCTTATTGTATTAAATGAATATTATTTTGAATATTCATTCGAGGACTTATGACTCCGCTTCTTTTATTAAATAATATTCTTTATTTTATTAAAGAATAATGTTTCGATAATCAAACTTATTTTCGATTATTCAAATAAAGATCGTACTTTCGTATAAGTATATCTCTGGTTATTTATTATTCATTTCAAGTATGAGTTTTAAAACTTCTACTTCAATTATTTTTATAAAGATTATTCTTTATGGGAATATTATTTAAATAATAATATTCAGATATTTTCTAATATATTGGGAATGATTTATTTTATTAAATCAGCATCACTCCAAATATTCTTAAAAATGTTTTCGAGTCTTCAAAATGATTTTTAAAAGTTATGGCGGATTCCAAAACTCATTTTTATATTTAAGATCCTCCTTTCGAAGGGGATTTAAAAACTCGCTCAAAACCTGAGGGATCCGGCTCTGTGGTGTATTTTATATTCGCAACAAGGTTGCTATTTTGATAAATGAATTGATTACTTACCCAACATTCGGGAAGTAAGTCCATCTAATTGAGTCGGCATAAGCGACGGACCGGGGTACGTTCTATCAAAGTGTAAATGGCTGGGTGGCAGTCCATCAACGCGTAAGAGGCCGGGTGGCGGTCCAGCACAAGGTCCTAATAAGGCCAGGGTGATGACCGGTGGGGGATTCATCCATCTACTAGTAGAAAATGTTACTTATTGGTATCTTTGCCTGATCAGCAAGATATCAGGTTTATGTCAAGGTTTTCTTCTTTCTAAATTCATTGGATATTATAACTCTGTTTATACTTTTCATAATAGAGGTTTCTGAGGAAAGTATGAGATATATATATAGGTGTATATATATATATCGGGACTTAATGAAGTATCTCGTAACTTCATTTCTTTTGAATGATATTTCAAAGATTGAATCTATTCAAATCTTATCTTGTAGTCTCATCTATGTGATGAACTTTTGAAACTGATTATACCTTGAACGGTGGTAGTTCAAGTAGTATTCGGAAAAGATATAAGCATATTGGAGTAACTCGTAACTTCACCTTTTCAAGTTATATCTGATTAATGATTATCTTATGCATGACAAAGATTTTCAAAAAAATGTTGGGACAAGGTTAGATATATGAGATCACCTTGCAACGATATTTTATACAGTTATAAACTGGAACTCTGTGTATATTATACATGTCATAGGATTTCAAAGATTTGAGAAGTATATATATATATACTGAATATTTTGCGACTTCGTCGTATTAAGATATCAAACTTGGTTCATTTCTTCTTGACCAATACTTTCATGAGTACTATGAGAATGCTCATATATTGTTAATTATTATACATATTATTTCGGTGGGCTGGTTGCTCACCCTTGCTTTCTTCTTTCATCACACAACAACAGATAGACAAGATGAACATGATCAAGCTCCTAATTCGTGAGCGGTTAGGAAACGTTCCGCAGTTTCCTGTAGGCGTTGATGCCGTTGTAGCTGAGGTAGGAACTACCAATAGGCTAGGCTTTCAACTTTTATTGTGCCAGACTTATGTATATTTATGAATTGTAATAATGGCAAGGAATATATAAATTTATTTCAGAAACCCTTTTGAGGTGTAATGGCTTATAATTGTGGAATAAAATGACTTGTGTTATTTTTGGATATTAATCTCTGAGACTATAACTTGTGGTGTGTGTGTATATTTTGGGGTCACAGTACGCAGTAGTTGGTTGATTATTAAGATTAAGTATTATTAAGGGAAATGGAACTCGTGACAACCCGGATCCCCGACCCCGGATTTGGGGGTGTTACAGAAATGGTATCAGAGCTAAGCGTTATAAACCTCAGAGATGAAGTGACGTTAAAATAATAAGTTCACTAAGATAATAAGAACTCTTGGCAAGTTCATAGTCGGACTACCTAACGTAGTACTGACAGTTAAAACCCTTATGGGAACCTTTATAAATATCATGATAGTAACATAGTTCATGATCATATAGGGCAGCGGGGCACAGAACCCTGAGGTTCAGGAGCATCAGCATGAGGACGTTTTATTACATGTTGGAGATCAGGTTATGATTCCGATAGAGTACCCTAACGAGGGACCGGATGAGATTCATACTGAGAATGTTGTGGTCGAGGATGTTATCCTAGAAGGGATTGCTGCTGAGGAGGATCCTGACGAGAATGAGGAGAGGACCGCTGAGGAATTGATGACCGTAGTCAGGGTGACTACCAGAGCTAGGATGGTCGCGAGGGTGGCACTAGAGGATGAAGGGTTACCAAGGGCACAGAGGATAGTGAGGGGCAGAAGGAGTGGGACCTTCCACGACACCAATTATACCAGTATCAGACCCTCTTCCAGAGGTTCCTGTAGACATCCATGAGGTTCCACCAATTCTTGTTCCCTCCCCTGTACAGAGCCCAGCACCTACTGAGGAAATGCCACCTTTATCTCCTGCACCATTGTCACTTGATACCGTGCTTGGTTATCCATTTGGATCTCCTGGGTCTGCACCACATGCACCCCATGGACTGCTAGATGCTACCACTCAGGCTTCTCTTATCACCAATTATCATATGACTTTGGGTGGCTTGTCTGAGGCCCGTAATGTTAGGAATGATCTGTTGGATTGACTTACAGCACCAAGGATTGAAGGTGGGGTACTTCCGGCAGGATTAGCTTATAGCATGGATAGGATTGAGGCTACCACCCGAATTACAGCTAGAGGCCATCTTGAGGGCCAGATTGATCCAGCTCTACTTGCGACTATCTTAGACCTCATCACCGCTTTAATGGGGCAGGTTAGGGACGTCGTGCGTGCCCGCATTTCTTGATCCATAATAGTGTGCAGAGTCCAAGCAATCAGACAAGAATTGCATGCAGCAGCACTTTTGGAGGATTAGCCTAAGTTATGAATGATTAGTTTTTAATGACTAGATGATTATCTGTGGTAGTACTTTTGGGATAGAAGCGATCAGGCCAAATGATGTAATTCTCTTTCATGTGTTCAGTTGTTGTACCCTCGAACAAATGGTTATGTATATATTCGTTCCTTTCAGTTCAGATCAGTTTGTTTGTGATAAGTTCATATTGTTAATTGCACTATTAACACTTAAGAGTGTCATGAAGTTTATAGAACTTGAGAATTCATAATTTACGATCATGTAAGGACTGAACGAGGGAAAGACTTAAGCAAAGTAAATCAAATATCAAGAGATTCTCAATTTTTTTTCTCTCAAAGCATTATGCCCCCACGAAGAGTAAGATTTGGGGCAAACCCTGAATGTGATAATCAGGGAGTTCGCAATTAAGATATAAGAAACCTAGAACATAATGAAGTGGAAAATGAAGATTTTAAAATATAAGATGACCTCGATTATGGGAAATAGGAAGAAATATTTAGACTGAGAAAACAGAACTCGAGTAAGGAAGGGAGCACCAAGATGGTACTCCTATGAGGCAATTCATGGACCTGCCTAAACAAAACTAATACTTTTACCCCCAACCACCACCCTGAGGAAACAATGCGGTGGGAAATTCTTCCAGGTCCTTTAAGACGCTAAGCTCTCAAAGTACCAAGGAACAAGCTGACCCGGTCGAGGCAAGAGCCTGGCTAGAGGAAATATAGGAATTATTTGAGATTCTAAATGATTGACGAAGCACAAAAGACTATTTTTGTCACTTACCTTCCTTAGAGAGAGGCCACCCGCTGGTGAAAGGCCAAGGAAGACACGGAGCCAGAGGTTATAATAAACTGATTAAAGTTCAGTCAATTGTTTTCGGGAAAGTACTTCCCAAGGTTATGGAGATAGTGTAAAAGCTTTAGATCCAGAACAAAGGCGGACGAGTATGATGAATTATGAAACTAAGTTGTAAAAGTTGTCAAGATTCGTTCTGATGACAAGAATCCCAAAATGACGTGATGTTTGAAGTCAAGGAGTAGTGGGTTCATGAAATGATTGTAATAGAAAAGAAAATAAAAAGAAACTGAAGTGGAAAGGAAAATAAAGACAATAGAGTTTGAGGAATGATAAGGGAGTTGGGTATGAGGAAACCCTAATGACTCGTAGCAATAGAAATAGAAAAGTATGTAATCATCAGGATGAGGGTGATTCACCATGAGTTAAAGTTGATGGTTGAAGGCATAAGAGATACATATATTGTATCCCCTATAAGTGGGGAGGCTTCGAGGAAACCTTGAGATAGTTCGAAGGATAAATAACGAGATGCGGATAGACTGAGGAGACAAGAAAGTAAGAAATTAGGAAAATTGGATGAAGGAAGTGACCTTCAAGAATGTGAAGTGTAAGACCGGTGGCATGATACCTAGAAAGGGAGACGCCAGGTATAAAAGGTATTCCAACATTGAGATGACTGTTGAGATAACAACAAAAGTAAATGAGGAATTACTAAGAAGAAGTTCACGTTGAACACGACCAATATCTTCCAGAACATCCCTGTTGTCATTACCAAATTAGGAAAGAAAAACGAGTAACCATTGTTATCTTTTGAAGGCCATATGGGTTGACCTCAGTTTGAATAAGGATGCTATTGTGAAATTGGTATAGACTATCTGGGTGGGAATGATTGAATAAGATAATCTATCAAGGATATATGACTTGATTTATCCATGGAAGGATGCAAGTACCTTTTTAAAGGTGGAATTAAGGATATAACTTCGATAACTTGAGATGAACCATAGGGGAATGCATGAAGATTGGCATTTCACCATTAATAGGGACAGTATGAGTTTTAACAGTATGAATTGGAAATGATTAAGGTAACAACAACCTTTAAGGATCAGTGGAGAAATTTTTTCAGAAATGTATAAACAATGGTTCTAGTATTAGTAAATGATATTTTGATATGCCCTGTATCTAGGGAATACAGGAGGAACGATTTAAGGATAATCTTAGAGGTTTTACAAGGAGAAAGGTAGTATTCAAAGTTCTCAAGCATAGAAATTTTGATAAAGGAAATATGACGTAATTATAATAATACCAGGTGGGGCACGTGTTGAACCATAAGAAAGGATAGATTGGCCCAATGAGGGTTGAGATTGGTGAAAACAAGAAGGACCCAAGATAAGAGACGTCCTAAGTATGATCGAGAGTCGGTCGTGATAATGTTCACATCTAAAGACTAAGGCAATGACTTATGGAAAAATGGTGATTTTTTTTTCTCACCAGGACTTAAGAAAAGCATTTTCACATAAGCAGTGATTGAAATGAAGTAGAAAATTTAGTTAGAGGTGGTTAAAATGACATTGTTTGTAAGGAAATTTTACTAGCAGGAAAGGCCAAAGAGGTGGCCGACACTTTAAATGTAAGAGGATAATTATAGGCGCTCGTGCCAGAGGAATACAGTGATGATGGTTGAAGCCGTGAAGGTTGTATTTTGGTTTGGAAGATTGACATTCCTTCTGATGATTATACGATACTCAACCGTGATAGTAGTTTGGTAAAGATTTAATTTATGTAATCGCCGTGAGTGGGCTATCTATCTTATAAGGTCATATCTTGAGATAAGCCAGGACCATGTTACGAAAGGTCTAAATGAACCTTTGAGATTTATGTCTCCGAATAAAGATATATGATTAAGAATGGTATTACCCTGCTATCGTTGCTTTGATTGAAACTCTTCTGCAATTTAATCTGCTTCATGTCATGAATGTACGTCAGGATCTGGAGTGTTCTTCATGGATCATGAATGGTGATTATGTTACCTCCTTAGAAGGATTCGATACGGTATGTATAGACCCCGTATGGTTAGCTATTAAGATTTTATAGAAAACGAATGACTGCAGTAGGTCAACGATGGACCATAGTAATGCAGGAATGATTCTGCGAGTAATGAGCCGATTAATTACAAGCGTGAGAGTTGTACTGGAATGGATGTTGAGATTGAGTACCACTAATCGGGTCGTGGTGATGTATAAGTTATCATTGATAGACTAACTAAGCCGAACATTTACCTATGATATATTTATTCCTTCTTATCGATAAAGAGTAGTATTACTATACGAGGAAGGTTGCGGTTCAGGCATAGAATTCTAGTAACGATGATGTCTAGAATGAATCCCAGATTCGATTTTCGCTGTCGAGGGAGTTTCAACGGTGATTGTTTATAAGCTCGAGCAAGAGCATGGGTCTATAGAATGATGGACGGAATAACAAAAATATTTAGGCATGTGAAATGTGGTGCTATAATACTTGATGTTGATATATATACGTATATGTTTTGTTCTCCTATGACAAACCTCTATAGTTCAGAGGTAGATTCCAAGCCAGATATTTTGTGGCAGTATTTTTACATATATACAATTCTCTTCAGTTCGTTCTTTTCTCTTCTTTTCATTTCATGTAAGCTGAGAAGAACAACCCTTCCAGAAAGGGAGGTATTGCCGAATGACTATCTATCTGTGTGATAGAAGCCTAGTAGGATACCACATGTTGTTTAATTGCTTGTAAAGTACTAAAGGCTGGCCACCTTCTGTACTAACTATGCAATAGAACAAGTGTTCATGATCATAGTGATCTCTCAACAAATTCCTTTACTTCTATATGATTGATCAACCTTTGGAAAATAGAAGCAGCCGAAACAGGAGTAGTAAGAGTATGGTGGTATTCGGAATGGAAACGCATTCGTGACACTAAGGTTGACGCATTTATTAAAAGGTTATAAAACTGTAGCGAGTAAAAGTATATCTAGAATAGTATTCTGTACGGAAGATAGTAACACTTACGAACAAGAAAAGAAGGAGTATTGAGAAACAAAAGCTATAGTGCTAGAAGCTATGATGAGAGTCTGTGCAATGGACATGAAAGAATTTGGAATGATCACTTAACGTGGATTGAGTTTCCTTACGATAATAGATCGTATGTCAATATCGAGATATCGCCTTATGAGATCCTTGAGGGAACACAATGTCGATCTCCCTTATGTTAGGATGATATTGCAGAGCGCAAGATGCTCGGACCAGCAGTGGTCCAAAGGACCAAGGATATAATAGATCTAATCAGAGGACGGCTGGTAGTAGCCCAAGATGGATATAAGAAGTATGTTGATTTGACACGAAAGGACAAAGAATAAGAAGTAGGGGACCTAGTGCTGTAATAGGTATTCCCTTGGAAAGGATGGATGAGGTTCGGAAAGAAAGGAAAGCTAAGCCCACGAATTGTTGGACCCTTGGAGATATTAAGACGTATTGGGAAGTTAGCATATGAGCTAGCCCTACCCCCGAACCTGTAGCAAGTTCATAATGTGTTTCACGTATCAATGTTAAGGAAGTGTAATTCGGATGCCAGACAAATAGGGGCATATAAGCGCATAGACATGCAACCAGATGTAACCTATATGGAGCAACCGGGAAAGGTTATAGATTGAAAAGGAACAAGTGCCTAGGAGAAGGGTTATCAAACTAGTCAGAGTTTGATGGTAGAACCACAATGTGGGAAAATTGACTTGAGAGTTAGAAAGTGCAATGCTAAGAAAGTATCCCTATTCATTTTTATCTGATTCCGGGACGAAATCCTTTTAAGGAGGGGAGACTGTAATAACCCCAAAATTTTGGATTTTTTGTAACCCTTATTAATAGTGATTTCGCTGATTATGCTGAATAAGAAAACTTTTCATGCCACACTTTATAGAGGTTCTTTTATTGTTATTCTGAGATCTTATTAGTACTCTATATGGTATATAAGTGTATGTAAAGATCGTCAGAATCCAAATTCGAACACTTTGATTTTTCCCGAAAATCCACCAGATACCGAAAGAATTGAGTATAAGGTAACAGGATAAAAAGGATTTAAATTCAAGGATTATAAGAGAGGATCATAAAAGGAATATAATGTATTGAGAAAGGTTAAGGGAACCCAAGTAATAAGATCCCGGGTATGATCCCTCAAACGATAAACGAAAACGAAAGTTAAGCGAACCGTATAACAGATCAGCGATCATTAGCCAAGTAATTTGGAGTTAATCAAAGAGGTTAGTGATGATGATGTCATCACACCAACAAGAGGAAGACAAGTGTGGGAAGATGATATAGGCATGACACAATGGGAAGGAATTATTGGTTGATTATAAGCCACACAAAATTTACCATGGTAACAATTCAATTAACAACAAAAACAAAGCAACCAAGCCAAAACAAATCAAAAAACACAAAACACAAGTTGACTTTCACTTTCCAAGCAAAGAAGCTCTCGGCTTCATCTCTTTTTCAAAGAAGAAAAAATCCAAATTCAAGTTCCAAGCTTTGTTAATTAGTGAGGTAATTATCCAAGGTTCCTTGTACATAGATATAGATATCCTATGAATCTAAGCTTCCAATTCCTTCACAATCTCTTCCAATAATTCATGGAAGAAGAGAGTGAATAGTGTTTTTCAAGAACTTGAAATTTTGATCTTGTGTTTTTGTTTAGATAAAGCTTTAGTAAGGATTTTCCAAGGATGTTTCAAGCTCATTAGTTACTCCTACTCTCAAGGAAGGTATAATCTCTTAACCTAGCATTATTATTGAATGTTAAGAGCTTGTTATGAGTAGTATAGTTCATGAGAAGCATGGTTATTGAATATTTAGAGATTGGTTGGTTTTGTAATGTTTTTGGAGTTGTAAATCTTGATCATTAGTTAATGAACTTAAGTATAAACTTTTAGTTCATGATTTAGAGTAGTATAAATTGGAGAACTTGAGATGTTGGGGCTGTTGTAGTAGAGTATGGATGGAGTTTGGTTGTAGTAATGATTGTGGGATTGATTGTGGATTGATTTGGAGTTGTACAAATTTGGTAATCGCGTAAACATAGCCGTCGTAATGCCCGATTAACCTTAGACTGCTTTTTTTCTTAACATGAGGACCCGTGAACTCACTATTAGGTTTTTACCATTGCCATGATTAGATAGTTCATGTTACGAGCTTCGTTTTGATATGTGGTTCTGTCACGCCCCCAAATCCGGGGTCAGCGGATTTGGTCGTCACTATGAAACCTCAATCTAAAATAACCTGTTGAATCAATAAATAAATGCCAGCGGAAGATATTTATCATTTATGACCCCAAACTAATCCAAGATCTTTTAAGGTTACAGTTCTAGAAACAAGATATCCAAATTCAACAAATAAATTTTCTCACTTTCTTTTAAAACTCTTTTCAATAAATTCCAACTCAAAACTAAACCCACTAGTATAACTTCGAAATGAAGTATACTAGGCCCAAATAAAATATACAACTATAATATAATCTAATATAAATAACTTTACACAATAAAACTTACACTAGTCCGCAAACCCTGGACCAACCACCTTCCAAGAGCTTCTTCTTTGCTTCCTCGAATTATGCAGCTAAACAACGCAAGCTAATCCTTACTGGAGGTTAAATTTAAAAATAGGCAAGTATGAGCGAAAGAAATGCTCAGCAAGTTCATTATAACAACTATAGGGTTGTTTGATATAAAACCGACATCTGCATTAGAGCAGAACATTTTTAAAAATCATAGTTGCTAAATCATAAAATTTTAGTTGAGGAACCCCAGAATTGATTCCTTAATTGTATTCAAAACCATTTTGATATTCTTGAGCGACATGCTTCAGCAATACTTTGAATCTTGACGAGAATAGAACTCGTAAAAACAGTGTTTACGGAAATATCGTAAACCACAATAACATGAAACAATGATTATGGATTGAATCATAACTTTATTCAAAACCGAACTCTTGAAATTAATACTTATTTTGCTGTCATATCAAATTAGATATAAATACGAACTTTGATGCTCACAACATTCCATACTGAAGTCAACATCAATCATCTATACTAATACCACCTTTGATATTTAACAACAACGTAAGTATCAGCAAAAAAATAAGAAACTGAATCAAAACCACAATTCACTTTAATCCAAAACAGAATCAGTATTTTTAATCCAAAACAGAATCAGTACTTTTAATCCAAAACAGAATCAGTTGATAAATCATTTATTCTATGAATATCAAAACAATATCATAATTTAGATTGGAATCCTCGAACGACGGTGTGTTGCCGCCGGTGATCAGCCGCGGAGCAACACCGGTATGCCGAAGCATATCCAACTAAACAAAGGGGCACCCAAGGCACATATCGGCCTAGCAAGGTGTTATATCCTGTATAACACATAGCTCACACTGGACCGCCGTCACGGCCTCTTACGCAACCATCCAATCTTAAAAACATTTTATTGAAAGGGGTCATAATACTCGACACCCTTAAAAACTTTTATTCCCCCATTTACTTGGGCAGGAATACTCGCAAAACCAACTCATTTTCTCAAA
This sequence comes from Apium graveolens, assembly GCF_009905375.1. Lineage (NCBI taxonomy): Eukaryota > Viridiplantae > Streptophyta > Magnoliopsida > Apiales > Apiaceae > Apium > Apium graveolens. The sequence continues at coordinate 109,331,343 of NC_133652.1, forward strand.
ACCCAAAATATTTGTAAATCCAGTAATTTGATAAGTAAAATCACTTAGCTATTCTGAACATAGAACAGCAGAAGAGTACTTGCATAAACAGAATCATTTAATTCAGCGATATGTAAAACATTTATCTATTCCGAACTGAATAGGGAAAGCAATACTTGCATGATAAATTTTAAAATAAATATCACTTGAACAATAAGTGAAGTTAGAGGTACTTGCATAATATGAATCGAAATAAATGTCACTTGAATGATAAGTGAGGTTAGGGTGCTTGCCTTTGAGATTTTTAGCAGTTAGTCACACTCGCAAACACGCATCTATTCTGACATTCTGTCTTAAGACATCACCGTCCTTCTATTCAACACTTGATTGATATGCTGCTTCTGCGATTGCTAGAAGCCAGATACCCAATACCATTTCATCTCATTCCTTATCCAACGTCTTGTCCCGATCAACTCGAGAGATCCGCATCTATAATTAAAAGATATAGCTTTAATTGTCTAAACGATAATCACTCGACGAACTACGCGTCAAAATCCTATCGTCTACCCATACGATAGCCCACACATAATTATGACAGACAAATACAGGAATCTTGACCCACGTACGCACATTATTCACATAGCACGTAATCACATAATCCACGTATCACATAATTCATATCACATATGACTCAGTTCGTCAAAAGGTTCGACTCGATACGTTTAAAATTGAAATCGGGTCAAAAATATGATTTATCGATCAATAATCGACTTGGAATGATTCGTAAAACAAACGATCTTTCAAAACAAAAGGATTTGGGTCTCGAAAGTATTTTTATTGAAAGCGGAATATTTTTTTGAGTCTGTACGCGTTCGTTTCGTATTAAACAGATGAACGGTTGATTTATTATGAATTTTTGAACATTTTTCGGAATAAAAACGATCTCCGAATCATTTAATAATTAAATAATAGGGCTCAAACACCCTAAAATAATTTTATAAGATTTATCGAGCCTGGAAAATAATTTAAAATAATATCTTAAAGCTCGAAACTATTTTTCAGAATTTTTAAATCAATTTTAAATAATTAAATCTAATTAAATAATCAATTAAAATTAATTAATAACTGATTAAATTAATTAATCAATTAATATTTAAATTAATTGACTAATTAAATAATTAATTATCAACTAAAATTAATTAACTAAATAATTTGGATTTATTTTTGAATTAAAATATTTTTTTTTCAGAATAAAAATAATAAATTTTTGGAATTTTTAAAATAATTAAAAACAATTTCTGAAATTAACATAAAAAGAAAATACAACTTTTGAAAATAATAAAACAAGAAAATGATTTTTAAACATTTTAAAACGTTAATCTGATTTTTAAGAATTTTTTTAAAACCCAGGGACTGTTGTGTAAAAAGGAGGAAAATACGATGGCTAAACTGTAGTTTGCCATCGTCTTCTCCGTCCTTCTTCTCAGGTGGCCGGCCGCCATTAACGGCGGCCACCAAGCTTTTCCGGCCAGGTCTGATTTCATTCAATACTATACCAAAATCGATGATTTATATCTCAAATCAAACCCCTGAACATCTACAATCCATCCATGTCATCACAAACAATCAAAAACCACTAAATCATAAACCCCCAAAATTCGAATATTACCCTTAAAAATCGATTTTACAAATTATTAATCCTCTGATAATTTTGTTGAGCAAATAGGAAAGAGGATGTTGAGAGCTTCAAAACGGATATTCATACTTGTGATTTGGTGTTCAATAACACCTTCAAAATTGGCTTTGATTTTCAGAATTCTCCAAGAACACCAAGAACACATATTCAAGAAATTTTCAGAAATTAAAACCTTAATTACTCATTGATATTGAACTCTATTTTTGAAGTATAATATACCAAATCGACCAGAAAAACATGCTCTACAACATGGAAGCATCAAATCACATCAACAACATCAAGAACAAAAATTCATAATTTAATTATCAAATAATTCGAATATAATTAAATAAATAAGAAAATTACCATGATTTCTGGGCAGAAACTGATGATTGATTCAGAAAGAAGATTTCGAGAGCTTCGTTTTGATATGCTGTATGCCCGAATCGGAGTTCGATAACGCCTTCGTTCGTGTGTTTGATTCTCGGGAACGTTTCGGTTTTCTCGGGTTTTTCTCTGTATTTACGGTATTTTAACTGGTTGCAAATGAATAAACGGAATAAACGAAATAAGAAATAGGCTATTTATATTTATGAAATATTGGATCGTTCTGGATCGTTTTGGATCGTTTTGGATCATTAAATTAGTTGCTTAGCCGCTAAGTAACTGCAATAACGATCCGATTCAATACCAAAATTGGATAATTATCAAAACCGAGCTTTTTATAAAATATTATATACGAGAATAATATAAAAATATCCCGTCTCTCGAAAATACGGGTTTTATTGATAACCGAAATAACTATCGTATCGAAAATATTGCGCCGGGCCGCGCACGGGTCAAACCGTAATCCGGATCGAAAAAGTTAAAACACGGAAAATGTCCGGAATTACCAGATTAGGTTAGGAAGGAGTTTTCGGAAGAGTTTCGGGTTGTAAAAACGCAAAAACGATTGAAGTCGGACGATTCCCGGCTTTATAAAATAATTTTGGTAATTATTCAGAAAATAATTAATAATTCATAAATTAATATAAAATTATCTAACAGTCCAAAAATTACCAGAAAAATATCACAATTATCTATATTTTATTCTGGACATATAAAAATTCAAATACTCAAATAATATCACATCTAAACACCCAAACATCAATTCCACTTATCAGATAATTCACCAAAATTCACCTAAAATCACATAAATAATTCCAATTAATAATAATAATAATATTTGAAAATATGGGATATTACAGGTTCGCTTGAATCCGATGTACGGTTTAGGAGAAACGACCGTTTTAAGTAACGGCGTTTTGCGACCGAACCGTTACCCCTCGCCTTATTTTGAAACCTTGGTTAAGGCCCTTAAATGACTAATTGGAGTATGAAACAATTATGAAAAGTGGGTTAGGCAGTTGGTAGGGTACTCGCGAAAGAATCTCCTTAAAACTCTAAATGGTTAATTTATTAAAAATGGTGGTGCCGAGGGTACTCGAGCGACTTAAGTGAATCGTTAAGCGTAAAAACGAACGTTAGGATCTAATTGGTTAAAGTATAGATTCATAAGCGACTTTGCTTTAATTCCAACTTATATGTTGTTTATAGGTTACCAGACTCGTCCCAAGCCTTTTATCACCCCCAGTCGCTCAGGCAAGTTTTCTACCCGTTATACTGTTGTTGTGATGTATATATGTATATGCATTATCTTGTGATAGATGCATGATTGTTATTAGCAAAATCTTGCGATATATTGGAGCATGCTGATATGGTTTATATGCATGCCTGTTTCATGATATTGATATCTAATTGTTGATTCATGCTTTTAAGTTGCATAATACCTATGCTAGAGATAAACAATAGTTGCGTATACCCTTAGTATAGGGGACCCAAAGGTGAATATTTTCTAAACCGGGAGGCGATGTTCCCGAGTATATTATATATATATATATATAGTTTTCAAAACTATTAATCGAATAAGGTTTATTCGATAAATTTATTTTATTAAATGAATATTATTTTGAATATTCATTCGAGGACTTATGACTCCGCTTATTGTATTAAATGAATATTATTTTGAATATTCATTCGAGAACTTATGACTCCGCTTCTTTTATTAAATAATATTCTTTATTTTATTAAAGAATAATGTTTCGATAATTAAACTTATTTTCGATTATTCAAATAAAGATCGTACTTTCGTATAAGTATATCTTTGGTTATTTAATATTCATTTCAAGTATGAGTTTTAAAACTTCAACTTCAATTATTTTTATAAAGATTATTCTTTATGGGAATATTATTTAAATAATAATATTTAGATATTTTCTAATATATTGGGACTGATTTATTTTATTAAATCAGCATTACTCCAAATATTCTTAAAAATGTTTTCGAGTCTTCAAAATGATTTTTAAAAGTTATGGCGGATCCCAAAACTCATTTTTATATTTAAGATCCTCCTTTCGAAGGGGATTTAAATACTCGCTCAAAACTTGAGGGATCCGGCTCTGTGGTGTATTTTATATTCGCAACAAGGTTGCTGTTTTGATAAATAAATTGATTACTTACCCAACGTTCGGGAAGTAAGTCCATCTAATTGAGTCGGCATAAGCGACAGGCCGGGGTACGGTCTATCAAAGTGTAAGTGGCTGGGTGGCAGCCCATCAACGCGTAAGAGGCCGGGCGGCGGTCCAGCACGAGGTCCTAATAAGGCCAGGGTGATGACCGGTGGGGGATTCATCCATCTACTAGTAGAAAAGGTTACTTATTTGTATCTTTGCCTGATCAGCAAGATATCAGGTTTATGCCAAGGTTTTCTTTTTTCTAAATTCATTGGATATTATAACTCTGTTTATACTTTTCATAACAGAGGTTTCCGAGGAAAGTATGAGATATATATACATATGTGTATATATATATATCGGGACTTAATGAAGTATCTCGTAACTTCATTTGTTTTGAATGATATTTCAAAGATTGAATCTATTCAAATCTTATCTTGTAGTCTCATCTATTTGATGAACTTTTGAAACTGATTATACCTTGAACGGTGGTAGTTCAAGTAGTATTCGGAAAAGATATAAGCATATTGGAGTAACTCGTAACTTCACCTTTTCAACTTATATCTGGTTAATGATTATCTTATACATGACAAAGATTTTCAAAAAAACGTTGAGACAAGGTTAGATATATGAGATCACCTTGCAACGATATTTTATACAGTTATAAACTGGAACTCTGTGTATATTATACATGTTAGAGGATTTCAAAGATTTGAGAAGTATATATGTATATATATACTGAATATTTTGCGACTTCGTCGCATTAAGATATCAAACTTGGTTCATTTCTTCTTGACCAATACTTTCATGAGTACTATGAGAATGCTCATATATTGTTAATTATTATACATATTATTTCGATGGGCTGGTTGCTCACCCTTGCTTTCTTCTTTCATCACACAACAACAGATAGACAAGATGAACATGATCAAGCTCCCAATTCGTGAGCGGTTAGGAAACGTTCCGCAGTTTCCTGTAGGTGTTGATGCCGTTGTAGCTGAGGTAGGAACTACCAATAGGCTAGGCTTTGAACTTTTGTTGTGCCAGACTTATGTATATTTATGAATTGTAATAATGGCAAGGAATATGTAAATTTATTTCAGAAACCCTTTTGAGGTGTAATGGCTTATAATTGTGGAATAAAATGACTTGTGTTATTTTTGGATATTAATCTCTGAGACTATAACTTGTGGTGTGTGTGTATATTGTGGGGTGTTAGGGCGAAATCACGCGCTAATAATACACGCAAGTATACGCGATCGCAAGTAATATAGAATACTTTCTAGTTCGTTCCTACAGAGACTCAGACTAATTATGTTCAATTAAACTCACTCACCAATGTATGATTTCTTCTCAATGTTAGGACAATAACACTTAGAATTGATTAACTAATTATTAACTACAATTAACTACTAAAATTAACCACTTAATTATCACTTGAACTAACAATATTAAAACACTCATGAGATCACAATTTTATTACTACTTCCTTCAATAGTCATTGTTATTACCCTTAGCATGCAATAGTGATGATATTAATCGAATAAAAGCCAACTTTCATTGTACTAATACCATTCTACCAAACATCCACAATTAATATAGAAGTTGAATAGGCATCAATTATGTTGAGTCCCTATATGTCTACAGAAATTGACAACATAACGATTTAAGAACAAGTTATTCCTTTTGATTATACAGGGTGACTAAAACGGTTAGAGTTACCCACTAATCATGCATACTCGTACATGAACCTATGCTAGAATGGCAAGTTCTAAATCTCAAGATCCACCGTCGCTTCACAAGAGATTAACACCATATCTTATATGTTCGTGACGCACATAAGACGAATAAGCACAACCAAGACTAGATATCATACAATCATCACACACTAAGGTTTTAAACAAGTAACTAAAGAATTCTATAATAAATCCGTTACGACCCCATGATCACGATTAGCCCATGATAGCACTCATCGTCATCATGGGTTCATGTGAAAACATGATAAATAAACACAAGAGAATAATAACTAAACTAATTATATTAAACCAGAGTACGTCACAAGAGTAAATAGGTTCAAAGTAAGAAAACTAGCATCCAACGTTACAACGAAATAAGAATCACAAGAAAATATGCTTCCTCTTCGTTGCGGTGTGCTAAAACGGTCTTCTTCCATATCTCCTTCGCTCCTTGAGTAATACCACGATCCAACCTTAGTGAAACGTCTCTGAAATCTACTTATATAGGAGTCCCATAAATCCCAGATTACTCAGAATTTGGAAGCCAAGCAGAATTAGAAGTCTAAAATATTAAATCTGAAATTACAACCCTGCGCGGCCTCTTAGCATAGCTGAGCGGGTGCTCAGCTTCCTGCGCGGCCGCTCAGCGCGGCCGCTCAGCATAGCTGAGCGGGCGCTCAGACCCCGCTGAGCGGGCGCTCAGACCCCTTCTGGAAAAAATGGTCTGTTTTGCTCCGTTTCTTCGCTGTAATCTGCTCCTCTCTTCCCACAAGCAATGCTGAACATATGCCAAGGCTTATTATTGATGAATTCTCCCCCGAAATGCAACTAATACCCTGAAATGTACAAACACTAGAAGAACGCATCAAATGCACAAAATACTTGATTTCAAGACACCAATTCAAGCTATTATAAGACGTTCTAAGTGGTATAAAATGCAACTCATCACACCCCCAAACTTAAATCGATGCTTATCCTCAAGCGTCACAGACTCAAAAACAAAATAAAAACATGCATGAATGCAATCTATATGAAATGCATCGATCCCCCTTAATACGACCAAACCAACCAACTCACGACATCTCAACAAATGCAATTAGGCAAATAAAGATCAGTCAAATCATACAAACTAACATACAGCCAGAAATATGGTGTGTGCAGATGCTTAACAGATATGCTTCGCAACTAGATTAATTATCATGACTCAACTATCATCCAGGAAATCGCATGATTGTACAAAGAATAAAAATTCTAGGCACAAAGTGACTTATAACACTACAAGAATCCTGGAGCTTATTACGGAATCATACTTTTTATTTATAACAACAAATGCTTATTTGACCGTGCAATGAGTGAGGTCCACAAAAGACTTATACAATGGTATCCATGTAGCGAGCGTTAGGTTAGCGGATCCCAGACTATAAAAGCCTTAGGTCACTAGGCACAAAGTCCCCTAAGAACTTAATAACTCGAATACCAAAGAGCCCACTCGTGATCAATTATGCATTAACTCTTTATTTTTCTACTTTTTTTTTCTTTTTTTTTTCTCTTTTTCAAAATTTCTGAGCAAGTGCGTTTCACTCCATCTTGCTCAACCCTAAACTACTCGCATAAACATACGAGCCGACTACTAGCCATTTGACTCCTAGCCATAATTTGCAACGAATTCCATTTTTCACTCCATTTTTTTTCTTTTCATGCCTTTTATCACTAAGAACCCATTATAAAATTCTAAGCATAATAAATAGATTAACCTCGAAAACCATCAAATCATAACAACAATTTAGTCCTTAAGCATTCTCTAAGACTTAGTGAAAATACAAGTGTTTCTAACATGCATATCAACCTACACGATTCAACATCACTCTAACGCTATCACTACACTCGCATCAGTATCACGAATCAATTGGTAAATCAGCGCAAAAGGGATCATGGTAAATGCATGAGCTACATGACATGATAAACAAATAAAAAATAAAAATAAAACTATATGGCAAAAATTATGCAATTATATGAACTAAACTATCATGAATATTCCTTAACTACCACCCCCAAACTTAAAATCTTCACTGTCCCCAGTGAAGGTAGTAGAAAGGAACACAAGGTATACCTACTCGGAGAGATCATCATCATCATCACCCTCAGAGGGTGGTGTATCAGGAGGCGGATATGCAGAGTCCTCACCAAAAACTGGCCACTGGATGTCAGCTCCAAGGCCTCGAAAAGCAATCCCTAGTGTAAGGGTGAGCTCCTGAGCAAACCTGCTCTACGTCTCGTACATAGCATCCATCCTCCGTGACAGCCTCCTATACTGAGCATCAGCCATCCCAGCACCCTCCTGAGCTCTAGAAGAACCAGCCTCATCATGCCTTGGCCTCGCCATGGTAGCACCTCGTGCTGGACGCCCTCCTGGAAGATGATAACCCAACCCATGCTCCTCGGGCTCACCACCGGTCTACTCCTGCATCGCATGCAGAGTCCCGGAATCAATAGGAGCGGCCGACAACTGCAACTGCTCATGAGACGACCACTGAACTCCCACCGCTCGGCAAAGCTTGGTAACCGTAGATGCATAAGGGATGTTCATGTGCTTAGCTCCCCTCAAAAACTTCAGAATTCCTTGGTAGATGAACTCACCAAGGTCCACATAGTACTCCCCATTCAAAATTCCCCAAAACAACTGCGCTCTCTCAATTGTGACCTCATGTGCATGCGAAGTAGGCAAAATATTAGGACAAATAAAAGCATTCCATGCACGGGCATACCTATTCATGGCGATCGTCGGAAAGTGACGATACTCATTAGTTCCAGTCTTGAAGGTCCAAACGGTGCCCGGCCTATAGAGAGTAGCACAAATCAAATCCAAGTCAAATCCTCAGCAGTCTTCTCGTTCCAGTTCTCCTCCGTGGGCTTCCTCTGCCTTTGCCCAATCACACGGCGAATCGCCGCTGGGTGATAATCAACCGTCATCCCCCTGACCACAGAATACCCATTCTTCTCGGCCTTCGCGTTCGTATAGAACTCGCGAACCACACTCATCGGCACTGCTTCAGGCGACTCACAAAAAGCTATCCACTCCTTCTCAGCAATCATAGGTAACAACTCACCATCCCTCCCCGTTGGAAAAAATCCCCTCTCCTTCAAAATTGGCTTCCCCAGAAGCCTAGTGTACTCCTCCTCAGCATCCCTATCATTCAAACGAGGCCTCGCAGCAGTACCCCTCGAGGAATCAGCAGTAGGGACAGTGATGCTGCTATCGATAGTCCTTGCTCTCTTGGGTGCCATCGAAACTGAGTAAAAGTGCTTGAGATTTGTGCTTTTGTGTTTGGGAGAGAGTTTAAGTGTTGAAAGTGTATGGGAGATATATGGGATAGGTGTATGTATATATAGGGTATGGATTAGGGTAGAATTTGATTAGGAGTGGGGTTAAGGGTTAAAATTATGGGATAATGGGGAAATAGGTCATGGGTTTATGGGCTGTGTTCTGTGTTTCTATTTTTCTGATTTTTTTGGTTTTTTATTGAACTAAAATTTTTTTCTCCCAGTTGGCCCCTGAGCGGTCGCTCAGCAGAGCTGAGCGGGCGCTCAGGGGTCTTCTTGAAATTTTTTTCCAGGCTCCATTTTTCTGATTTTTTTGTGGTTTTGGATAGGTTATTAACTTCTAAGAGTTCCTGTAACAACAAGTCATGGGTTGCCTCCCACGAAGCGCTTCTTTTTGTCATTAGCTTGACGTTGCGTACCTTCCTCAAGTTGACAATAAAACGGCACTAACCACTTCCCGGTTTGCCATGTCCCCATAGTAGTGCTTCAAACGCTGACCATTAACCTTGAATGCTTGGTCCGGATCATTCTCAAAAATCTCCACCGCTCCATGTGGAAACACAGTTTTGACAATAAAAGGTCCAGACCACCTTGATTTCAACTTCCCAGGAAAAAGTCGGAGATGTGAGTTGAATAAGAGAACTTGTTTCCCCAGCACGAATAACTTAGGATGTAGCTTCCTATTGTGCCACCTTTTCACCTTTTCCTTGTACATTTTGTTGTTCTCGTACGTTGGGAGTCGAAATTCATCCAGTTCATTAAGCTGAAGCATTCGCTTCTTTCCAGCTGCATCTAGATCCAGGTTCAACTTCTTCAATGCCCAATAGGCCTTATGCTCAAGCTCCGCAGGTAGATGACATCCCTTACCATACACAAGTTAAAACGGGGACATCCCAAGTGGAGTTTTGTATGCTGTTCTGTAAGCCCAAACAGCTTCATCGAGCTTTAAAGACCAATCCTTCCTCGACGGACAAACAACCTTCTCTAAGATGCGTTTGATCTCTCTATTAGACACTTCCGCTTGACCATTTGTTTGCGGATGATAGGCAATAGCAACTCGATGATTCACATTGTAGCGCTGTATCATAGAAGTGAACTTACAGTTGCAGAAATGCAACCCTTCATCACTTATGATTACTCGTGGCATTCCAAACCTTGTGAAAATCTGCTTATGAAGAAAATTCAACACTTCCTTTGCATCATTTGTTGGTAGAGCTTTGACTTCTACCCATTTTGAAACATAATTGTAACACCCCCAAATCCGGGGTCGGGGATCCGGGTTGTCACGAGTTCTATTTCCCTTAATAACACCCAATCTTAATAATTAATCAACTACTCTGTACTGTGACCCCACAATAAACACACACACCACATGTTATAGTCTCAGAGATGAACTTCCAAAAAAATAATCACAAGTCATTTTATTCCACAATTATCTGCCAATACACCTTTAAAGGTTTTCTGAATAAATTTACATTTTCTTTGCCATTATTACAATTCATAAATATACATAATCTGATACATCGAAAGTTGAAGCCTAGCCTATTGGTAATTCCTACCTCAACTACATCGACATCAATGCCTATAGGAAACTGCGGAACGTTTCCTATCCGCTCGCGAATTGGGAGCTTGGTCTTGTTCATCTTTTCTATCTGTTGTTGTGTGATGAAAGAAGAAAGCAAGGGTGAGCAGCAAGCCCACCAAAATAATATGTGTAATGATTAACAATATATGAGCCTTCTCATAGTACTCATGAAAGTCTTGGTCAAAAGAAATGAACCAAGTTTGATATCTTAATGCGATGAAGTCGCAAAATATTCAGTATATATACATATATACTTTTCAAAATCTTGGAAGTCCTCTTCCATGTATAATATACACAAAGTTCCAGTGTATAACTATATAAAAATACCGTTGCAAGGTGATCTCATATATCTAACCTTGTCTCAACGTTTTTCTGAAAATCTTTGTCATGCATAAGATAATCATTTACTAGATATAAGTTTAAAAGATGAAGTTACAAGATACTCCAATATACTTATATCTTTTCCAAATACTACTTGAAGTACCACCGTTCAAGTTATAATTAGTTCAAAAGTTCATCACATAGATGAGACTACAAGATAATACTTGAATAGATTCAATCTTTGAAATATTATTGAATGAAATGAAGTTATGAGATACTTCATTAAGTCCCGATATATATATACACCTATATATATCTCTCATACATTTCCTGAAAACCTCTGTCATGTAAAGTATGAACAGGGTTGCAATATCCAATGAATTTGGAAAGAAAAGAAATTTTGGCATAAACCTGATATCTTGCTGATCAGGCAAAGATACCAATAAGTAACCTTTTCTACTAGTAGATGGATGAATCCCCCACCGGTCATCACCCTGGCCACATAAGGACCTTGTGCTGGACCGCCACCCGGCCTCTTACGCGTTGATGGACTGCCACCCAGCCACTTACACTTTGATAGACCGTACCCCGGCCTGTCGCTTATGCCGACTCAATTAGATGGGCTTACTTCCCGAACGTTGGGTAAGTAATCAATTCATTTGTTTTCTCAAAACAGCAACCACGTTGCGAATGTAAAATGCACCACAGAGCTGGATCCCCCAGGTTTTGAGCGAGTATTTAAATCCCCTTTGAAAGGAAGATCTTAAATATAAAAAAATGAGTTTTGGGGTCCACTCTAACTTTAAAAATCATTTTGAAGACTCGAAAACATTTTTAAGAATGTTTGGAGTACTGCTGATTTATTAAAATAAATCAGTCCCAATATATTAGAAAATATCTGAATATTATTATTTAAATAATATTCTCATAAAGATAGTCCTTATAAAAATAATCGAAGTAGAAGTTTTAAAACTTATACTTGAAATGGATATTAAATAACCAAAGATATACTTATATGAAAGTACTATCTTTATTTGAATAATCGAAAATAAGTTTGATTATTGACACCTTATTCTTTAATAAAATAAGGAATATATTTCAGTAATAAGCGGAGTCATAATACCTCGAATGAATATTATAAATAATATTCATTAAATAAAATAAAGGAGTCATAAGCCCTCGAATGAATATTCGAAATAATATTCAATAATAAAATAAAGTTATCGAATAAACCTTATTCGATTAATAGTTTTGAAAACTATAACCATATATATATATATAAATATATATATATAAAATCTACTCGGGATCCTCGACTCCCGGTTTTAGAAAATGTTTTCACCTTTAGGTCCCTATACTAAGGGTATATGCAAATTACCGCTATTCTCTAGCATAGGTATTATCAACTGAACCAACAGATATATATGGCAAGAATACGAAACAGGCCTGCATATATATACCATATCAGCATGCTTCAATATATCGCAACATTTGCTAATTAACCAACATGCATCTATCGCAAGATAATGCATATATATATATACATCACAACAACAGTATAACGGGTAGAAAACTTGCCTGAGCGACTGGGGGTGATAAAAGGCTCGGGACGAGTCTGGTAACCTATAAACAACAAGTAAGTTGGAATTAAACCAAAGTCACTTGTAAATCTATACTTTAACTAACTTAGACTCTAACGCTTGTTTTGCGCTTACTGATTCTCTTAAGTCACTCGAGTACCCTCGGCTCCACCATTTTTAATAAATTAACCATTACGAGTTTTAAGGCGATTCTTTCGCGGATGTCTTACCAACTGCCTAACACTCTTACCATAATTGTTTCATACATTAATTAACCCTTTTTGGTCTTTAACCTATGTTTCAAAGTAAGGCGAGGGGAAAAGTTTCGTTCACGAAACGCCGTTACTTGAAACGGTCGTTTCTCCTAAACCGTACATCGGAATCAAACGAACTACATATCAAAATGAAGGTCATAACATGAACTATCTAAGCATGGCAATGGTCATAATCTAGCAGTGAGTTCTCGGGTCCAAATGTTATGAACAAAAGCAGTCTAAAGTAAATCGGACATTACGACGGCTATGTTTACGTGATTTCCCAATTTTAAACCATTCAAAAACCATCACAATTCAACCTCAACCCATTCATACAACCAAAGTCCATCCTTATAACATCATAACAGCCCCAATCAATTCAATATTAACATTTATACTTATGCCTAAGCTTGAATTTAACTATACTTAAGTTCGTTTAACCAAAACAACAAGATTCACCATTCCATTTCACTACCACTCCAACCCACACTCTAAACCACAAGCATTAAGCTACTACATCACCATAATAATCAAAATCATCTTATAATATAAAGGAATCTAGGGTTTGGAGATGATATACCTTCCTTGAAGTGGTGGGAGTAGCTAGGAAGCCTTAAGAAGCCTTGAGGAGTCTTAGGAAAGCTTGGATCTTAAAGGAAAAACAAGAAAATCAAGTTAAAATTCTTGAAGTCACTATTCATTGTCTTCTTCATTGATTTATTGAAGAAGATTTAGAATGAATGGGGTGCTTAAACTCATGATATAGCCATAACTATGCATAAGGATGATTAGGGAATTATCTTACCAATTTAGGAGGCTTGGATCTTGGATTTTGAAAATTCTTGCCTTTGAAATAGTAAAAAGCCGAGAGCAAGCTTTTGTTGAAGAGAAAGAAATGATTTTGTGTTTTGATGAAAATGATTTGCTTGGCTTGGTTGATTTGGTTTTGTTTTTGATTTAGTTAATTACCTTTTTAGCCTTGGACTTTGTGTGGTTCTCATTCAACCACACCTCCTTCCTTCCCATGTCATGCTTATGTCATGCTATGATGTCATCTTCCCCTCTTTGTCCTCTTCTCATTGGTTGGGTGACATCATCTCCACTAATCTCTTTGATTAACTTCCTAATTGTTTGCCTAATGACCGCTGATCTATTATACGGTTCGCTTAACTTTCATTTTCGTTTATCGTTTGAGGGATCATACCCGGGATCTTATTACCTAGGTTCCCTTAACCTTTCTCAATAGATTATATTCCTTTTATGATCCTCTCTTATAATCCTTTAATTTAAATTCCTTTTTATCCTGTTACCTTATACTCAATTCTTTCCATATCTAGTGGATTTCCGGGAAAAATCAAAGTGTTCGGAATTGGATTCTGGTGATCTTTACATACACTTATATACCATGTAGAGTACTAATAAAATCTCAGAATATCCATAACAGAACCCCTACATAGTGTGGCATGAAAAGTTTTCTCATTCAGCTAAAACACTATTCACAAGGGTTACAAAAAGTTCAAAATTTTGGGGGTTATTACAGTCTCCCCTCCTTAAAAGGATTCCGTCCCGGAATCAGATATAAAATGAATAGGGATACTTTCTTAGTATTACACTTTCTAACTCTCAAGTAAATTTTCCCACATTGTGGTTTTCCCATCAAACTCTGAATAGTTTGATAACCCTTCTCCTAAGCACTTGTTCCTTTTTCAATCTATAACCCTTCCTGGTTGCTCCATATAGGTTACGTCTGGTTGCATGTCTATGCGCTCATATGCCCCTATTTATCTGGCATCCGAATTACACTTCCTTAACATTGATACGTGAAACACGTTATGACTTGCTACATGTTCTGGGATAAGGCTAGCTCATACGCTAACTTCCCAATACTTCTTAATATATCCAAGGGTCCGACAAATTATGGACTTAGCTTTCCTTTCTTTCCAAATCTCATCAATCCTTTCCAAGGGTTTCCAAGGGGATACCTTTAACAACACTAGGTCCCCTACTTCCTATTCTTTGTCCTTTCATATCAAATCAACATACTTCTTATGTCCATCTTGGGTTACTACCAGCCGTCCTCTGATTAGATCTATTATATCCTTAATCCTTTGGACTGCTGCGGGTCCGAGCATCTTACGCTCTACAACTTCATCCTAACATAAGGGAGATCGACATTGTCTGCCCTCAAGGATCTCAGAAGGCGATATATCAATACTGACATGTGATCTATTATCGTAAGAAAACTCAATCCGTGATAACTGATCATTCCAAATTATTTCAAGTCTATTGCACAGACTCTCATTATAGCGTTTAGCATTAGAGCTTTTGCTTCTCAATACCCATTCTTATCCAGTTCGTAATCGCTACAACCTTCCGTTCCTAATATTATACTAGTTATACTTTTGCTCGTTAGCGTTCTATTACCTTTTAATAACCACGTCAACCTTAGTATCACGAATGTATTTCCATTCCGAATACTACCACAACTTTATTACTTCTTTTTCAGCTGTTTCTATTTCCCAAAGTTTGATCAATCATATAGAAGTAAAGGAATTTGTTGAGAGATCACTATGATCATGAACACTTGTTATATCGCATAGTTAGTACAGAAGGTGGCCAGCCTTTAGTACTTGACAAGCAATTAAACAATAGATGGTATCCTACTAGGCTTCTATCACACAGATAGATAGTCATTCGGCAATACCTCCCCTTCTGGAAGGGTTGTTCTTCTCAGCTTACATGAAATGAAAAGAAGAGAAAAGAACGAACTGAAGAGAATTGTATATATAAAAAAAATATACTGCCACAAAATATCTGGCTTGGAACCTACCTCTGAACTATAGAGGTTTGTCATAGGAGAACAAAACATATATGTATTTATATCAACATCAAGTATTATAGCATCATATTTCACATGCCTAAATATTTTTGCTATTCCGTCCATCATTCTATGGACCCATGCTCTTCCTCGAGCTTATACACAATCACCTTTGAAACTCCTTCGATATCGAAAATCGAACCTGGGATCTCATTCTAGACATCATCGTTACTTGAATTCTATGCTTGCACCGTAACCTTCCTCGTATAATAATACGACTCTCTATTGATAAGAAAGAATAAATATTCAATAGGTAGATACTCTACTTAATTAGTCTATCAATGATAACTTATACACTACCACGACCCGTTTAGTGGTACTCAATCTCAACATCCATTCCAATACAACTCTCACGGTTGTAACCAGCTCATTACTCGCAGAATCATTGCTACATTACTATGGTCCACTACTGACCTACTGTCGTCATTCACTTTCCGTGAAATCTTAATATCTAACCATACGGAGTCCATACATGTCGTATAGAATACTTCTAAGGAGTTAACATAACCACCAATCATAATTCATGAAGATCACTCCCAACTCTGACGTACTTTCATGACATGAAGTAGATAAAATTGCAGAAGAGTTTCAATCAAAGCAACGATAGCAGGTTAATACCATTCTTAATCATATGCCTTAAATAGAAGACTTAACTCGAAGGTTCGTTTAGTCCTTTTTGAAATATGGTCCTGGATTATCCTCAAGATAGGACCTTCTAAGATAGATAGCCCGCTCATGGCGATTACACGAATTAAACCTTTACCAACTATTATTACGGTTGGGTATTGCACAGTCATCAGAAGGAATGTCAATCTTTCAAACCATAATACAACCTTTACGGCTTCAACCATTATCACTGTATTCCTCTGGCACGAGCGCCTGTAATTGTCCTCTTACACTTAAAGTGTCGGCCACCTCTTTGGCCTTTCCTGATAGTAAAATTTCCTTACAGTCAATGTCATTTTAACCACCTTAAAATAAATTTTCTACCTCATTTCAATCACTGCTTATGTGAAAATGCTTTTCTTTAATATCTGATGAGTAAAAAAAAAATAAAAAAAATATCACCATTTTTCCATAAGTTATTGCCTCAGTCTTTAGAGGTTAATCACTGTCATGACTGGCTCTCAATCATACTTAGAACATCTTTTATCTTAGGTCCTAATTGCCCTGAACAATTTCGACCTTTACTGGTTAGATCCCTACTTTCTCGTGGTTTAACACGTGCCCCACTTGGCATCATTATAATTATGTCATATTTCCTTTATCAACATTTTTATTCTTGAGAATTTTGAATATTACCTTTCTCCTTGTAAAACCTCTAGGGTTATCCTTGAATCGTTCCTCCTGTATTCCTTAGATACAGGGCATATCAAAATACCGTTTACTAATACCAGAATCATTGTCTATATACTTCTGAAAAATTTCTCCACTGATCCTTAAAGGTTATTATTACCTTAATCCTTTCCAATTCATACTGTCAAAACTCATACTGTCCCTATTAAGGGTGAAATGCCAACCTTTATGCATTCCCCTAGGATTCATTTTAAGTTACCGATGTTCTATCCTTAATTCCACCTTAAAAAGGTACTTGCATCCTTCCATGGATAAATCAAGTCATATATCCCTGATAAGGGTGTCTTATTCAATCATTCCCACCTCGGTAGTATATTCCTAATTTCACAATAACATTTGTATTCAAAATGAGGTCAATCAATATGGCCTCCAAAAGATAACAACGGTTATCCACTTTTCTTGCCTAATTTGGTAATGATAACAAGGATGTTCTGGAAGATATTGGTCGTGTTCAACGGGAACTTCTTCTTAATAATTCCTTCTTTACTTTTGTTGTTTATTTCAACAGTCATCTCAATGTTGGGATATCTTTCATACCCGGCGTCTCCCTTTCTGGGTATCAAGTCACCGGTCTTACACTTCACATTCTTGAAGGTCACTTCCTTCATCCAATTTTCCTAATTTCTTACTTTCTTGTCTCCTCAGTCTATCCGCGTCTCATTATTTATTCTTCGAATTACCTCAAGGTTTCCTCGAATCCTCCCAACTTACAGGGGATAAAATATATGTATCTCTTATGCCTTCAACCATCAATTTTAACTCATGGTGAATCACCCTCATCCTGACGAATGCATACTTTTCTATTTCTATTGCTACGAGTCTTTAGGGTTTCCTCATACCTAACTCCCTTATCATACCTCAAACTCTATTGCCTTTATATTCCTTTCCACTTCAATTTCTTTTTATTTTCCTTTCTCTTATCATTATTTCATGAACCAACACAACATAAGCATTGATTTCAAACATCCCGTCATTCTGGGTTCGTGTCCTCAGAACGAATCTTGACAACTTTTACGACTTAGATTCATAATTCATCAGACTTGTCTGCCTTTGTTCTGGCTTTAAAGCTTTTACACTATCCCCATAACCTTGGGAAGTACTTTCCTGAAAATAATTGACTGAACTTAAATCAGTTTACTATAATCTCTTGCTCCGTGCCTTCTTTGGCCTTTCACCAGCGAGTGGTCTCTCTCTTAGGAGGGTAAGTGACAAAAACAGTCTTTTATGATTCGTCAATCATTTAGAATCTCCAATGATTCCTGCATTTCCTTTAGCCAGGCTCTTGCCTCGACTGGGTCAACCTGTTCCTTGGAACTCTGAGAGCTTAGCGACTTATAGGTCCTGAAAGAATTTCTCACCGCACTGTCTCCTCAGGGTGGTGGTTGGGGATAATAGTCTAAGTTCTCTTGAGACAGGTCCATGAATTACCGTATAGGAGTACCGTCTCGGGTCTCCTTTCCTTACTCAATTTTCTGTTTCCTTAGTATGAAATGTTTCATCCTTCTCCCATACTTGGGGTTATCTTATACGTTAAAATCCTCATTTTCCACTTCATTATGTTATGGGTTCCTTCTATCTTGATGGCGACCTCCCTGACTATCACGTTCAGGGTTTGCTCTAAATCTTATTCCTCAAACTAGCTTTCATTTAAGATCTCATCTTTAAGCTCTTGAACATTTGGAACCCAATTTCTGTAGGAATACCTCATTATTCCTTTCTCATCTTTCTCGGTATTAATCTTTTATCTAATTGTTGGCTCTTTGCCTTCCTTCATCACTTTTTCTGGCATAATATGTTCTTTTCCAATAATTTGAACTGTATTGCAATCTCAAACAGCTTTTTGGTACCGGCTCCGGTTACCTTCACTTCTATTTCCATTTTCTCAAAATCTCTTATAAACTCTCCAAAAGACATTATCATCTTGAGTCTCTCCTTTTTACTAAGGGCATCAGCCACCATATTGGCTTTCCCCGAATGATAAAGAATCTCCCAATCATAATTCTTGATTAGCTCTAACCGCCTCCTCTGGCGTATGTTGAGCTCTTTCTACATGAAAATGTACTAGAGCTCCTATAGTTTGTGTAAATCCCGCACTTCTCTCCATACAAGTAGTGCCTCCAATCTTTAGGGTAAAACTATTGCCACGAGCCTAAGCTCATGGGCGGGGATATCGAATTTTATATTCCCTTAATTGTCTTGACGCGTACGCGATTACCTTACCGTGCTGCATAAGCACGCACCCTAAGCCCTTGTGCGAAGCGTCACTATACTTCACAAAATCTCCTTTTCCATCCGGCAACGCCAGCATAGGGGCCGTCACCAACCTTTGCTTCAGTTCTTGAAAGCTGTTCTCGCATTTCTCTGTCCATTCAAACTTCTAAGTCTTACGAGTAAGCCACGTTAAAGGGGGCTACTATCTTTACAAACTTGAACGAACCTCCGGTAGTGATCGACCAATCCTACCTCTGGTAGTCGACCTAACCATGGTCATCAATTCATCAGTGGTCCTTTATTCATTCTTGTCAGGATCCTCCATGGGATACTCCTCAGCAACTGTCCCTTCTAGGACAACATCCTCAACCGCTATATCCTCAATATGAACATCATCCGATCCCGCGTTAGGACGTTCTATCGGATCCATAATCTGATCTCCAATAAGTAATAAAACATCATCGCGTTGTTGCTCCTCAACCTCAGGGTTCGGAGTCCCGCTACCATATACGATCACGAATTACGCTTCTATCACGATATTTATAAGGGTTCCCATAAGGGTTTTAACTGTCAGTACTACGTTAGGTAGCCCGACTATGAACTTGGCAAGAGTTCTTATTATCTTAGTGAACTTATTATCTTTACGTCACATCATCTCTGAGGTTTATAACGCTTAGCTCTGATACCACTTCTGTAACACCCCCAAATCCGGGGTCGGGGATCCGGGTTGTCACGAGTTCCATTTCCCTTAATAACACCTAATCTTAATAATTAATCAACTACTCTGTACTGTGACCCCACAATAAACACACACACACCACACGTTATAGTCTCAGAGATGAACATCCAAAAAAATAATCACAAGTCATTTTATTCCACAATTATCTGCCAATACACCTTAAAAGTTTTTCTGAATAAATTTACATTTTCTTTGCCATTATTACAATTCATAAATATACATAATTTGATACATCGAAAGTTGAAGCCTAGCCTATTGGTAATTCCTACCTCAGCTACATCGACATCAATGCCTATAGGAAACTGCGGAATGTTTCCTATCCGCTCGCGAATTGGGAGCTTGGTCTTGTTCATCTTTTCTATCTATTGTTGTGTGATGAAAGAAGAAAGCAAGGGTGAGCAGCAAGCCCACCAAAATAATATGTATAATGATTAACAATATATGAGCCTTCTCATAGTACTCATGAAAGTCTTGGTCAAAAGAAATGAACCAAGTTTGATATCTTAATGCGATGAAGTCGCAAAATATTCAGTATATATACATATATACTTTTCAAAATCTTGGAAGTCCTCTTCCATGTATAATATACACAAAGTTCCAGTGTATAACTGTATAAAAATACCGTTGCAAGGTGATCTCATATATCTAACCTTGTCTCAACGTTTTTCTAAAAATCTTTGTCATGCATAAGATAATCATTTACTAGATATAAGTTTAAAAGATGAAGTTACAAGATACTCCAATATACTTATATCTTTTCCAAATACTACTTGAACTACCACCGTTCAAGTTATAATTAGTTCAAAAGTTCATCACATAGATGAGACTACAAGATAATACTTGAATAGATTCAATCTTTGAAATATTATTGAATGAAATGAAGTTACGAGATACTTCATTAAGTCCCGATATATATATACACCTATATATATCTCTCATACATTTCCTGAAAACCTCTGTCATGTAAAGTATGAACAGGGTTGCAATATCCAATGAATTTGGAAAGAAAAGAAATTTTGGCATAAACCTGATATCTTGCTGATCAGACAAAGATACCAATAAGTAACCTTTTCTACTAGTAGATGGATGAATCCCCCACCGGTCATCACCCTGACCACATAAGGACCTTGTGCTGGACCGCCACCCGGCCTCTTACGCGTTGATGGACTGCCACCCAGCCACTTACACTTTGATAGACCGTACCCCGGCCTATCGCTTATGCCGACTCAATTAGATGGGCTTACTTCCCGAATGTTGGGTAAGTAATCAATTCATTTGTTTTCTCAAAACAGCAACCACGTTGCGAATATAAAATGCACCACAGAGCTGGATCCCCCAGGTTTTGAGCGAGTATTTAAATCCCCTTTGAAAGGAGGATCTTAAATATAAAAAAATGAGTTTTGGGGTCCACTCTAACTTTAAAAATCATTTTGAAGACTCGAAAACATTTTTAAGAATGTTTGGAGTACTGCTGATTTATTAAAATAAATCAGTCCCGATATATTAGAAAATATCTGAATATTATTATTTAAATAATATTCTCATAAAGATAATCCTTATAAAAATAATCGAAGTAGAAGTTTTAAAACTTATACTTGAAATGGATATTAAATAACCAAAGATATACTTATATGAAAGTACTATCTTTATTTGAATAATCGAAAATAAGTTTGATTATTGACACCTTATTCTTTAATAAAATAAGGAATATATTTCAGTAATAAGCGGAGTCATAATACCTCGAATGAATATTATAAATAATATTCATTAAATAAAATAAAGGAGTCATAAGCCCTCGAATGAATATTCAAAATAATATTCAATAATAAAATAAAGTTATCGAATAAACCTTATTCGATTAATAGTTTTGAAAACTATAACCATATATATATATAAATATATATATATAAAATCTACTCGGGATCCTCGACTCCCGGTTTTAGAAAATGTTTTCACCTTTAGGTCCCTATACTAAGGGTATATGCAAATTACCGCTATTCTCTAGCATAGGTATTATCAACTGAACCAACAGATATATATGGCAAGAATACGAAAGAGGCCTGCATATATATACCATATCAGCATGCTTCAATATATCGCAACATTTGCTAATTAACCAACATGCATCTATCGCAAGATAATGCATATACATATATACATCACAACAACAGTATAACGGGTAGAAAACTTGCCTGAGCGACTGGGGGTGATAAAAGGCTCGGGACGAGTCTGGTAACCTATAAACAACAAGTAAGTTAGAATTAAACCAAAGTCACTTGTAAATCTATACTTTAACTAACTTAGACTCTAACGCTTGTTTTGCGCTTACTGATTCTCTTAAGTCACTCGAGTACCCTCGGCTCCACCATTTTTAATAAATTAACCATTACGAGTTTTAAGGCGATTCTTTCGCGGATGTCTTACCAACTGCCTAACACTCTTACCATAATTGTTTCATACATTAATTAACCTTTTTGGTCTTTAACCTATGTTTCAAAGTAAGGCGAGGGGAAAAGTTTCGTTCGCAAAACACCGTTACTTGAAACGGTCGTTTCTCCTAAACCGTACATCGGAATCAAACGAACTACATATCAAAATGAAGCTCGTAACATGACCTATCTAAGCATGGCAATGGTCATAATCTAGCAGGGAGTTCTCGGGTCCAAATGTTATGAACAAAAGCAGTCTAAAGTAAATCGGATATTACGACGGCTATGTTTACGCGATTTCCCAATTTTAAACCATTCAAAAACCATCACAATTCAACCTCAACCCATTCATACAACCAAAGTCCATCCTTATCACATCATAACAGCCCCAATCAATTCAATATTAACATTTATACTTATGCCTAAGCTTGAATTTAACTATACTTAAGTTCGTTTAACCAAAACAACAAGATTCACCATTCCATTTCACTACCACTCCAACCCACACTCTAAACCACAAGCATTAAGCTACTACATCACCATAATAATCAAAATCATCTTATAATACAAAGGAATCTAGGGTTTGGAGATGATATACCTTCCTTGAAGTGGTGGGAGTAGCTAGGAAGCCTTAAGAAGCCTTGAGGAGTCTTAGGAAAGCTTGGATCTTAAAGGAAAAACAAGAAAATGAAGTTAAAATTCTTGAAGTCACTGTTCATTGTCTTCTTCATTGATTTATTGAAGAAGATTTAGAATGAATGGGGTGCTTAAACTCATGATATAGCCATAACTATGCGTAAGGATGATTAGGGAATTATCTTACCAATTTAGGAGGCTTGGATCTTGGATTTTAAAAATTCTTGCCTTTGAAATAGTAAAAAGCCGAGAGCAAGCTTTTGTTGAAGAGAAAGAAATGATTTTGTGTTTTGATGAAAATGATTTGCTTGGCTTGGTTGATTTGGTTTTGTTTTTGATTTAGTTAATTACCTTTTTAGCCTTGGACTTTGTGTGGTTCTCATTCACCCACACCTCCTTCCTTCCCATGTCATGCTTATGTCATGCTATGATGTCATCTTCCCCTCTTTGTCCTCTTCTCATTGGTTGGGTAACATCATCTCCACTAATCTCTTTGATTAACTTCCTAATTGTTTGCCTAATGACCTCTGATCTGTTATACGGTTCGCTTAACTTTCGTTTTCGTTTATCGTTTGAGGGATCATACCCGGGATCTTATTACTTAGGTTCCCTTAACCTTTCTCAATAGATTATATTCCTTTTATGATCCTCTCTTATAATCCTTTAATTTAAATTCCTTTTTATCCTGTTACCTTATACTCAATTCTTTCCGTATCTAGTGGATTTCCGGGAAAAATCAAAGTATTCGGAATTGGATTCTGGTGATCTTTACATACACTTATATACCATGTAGAGTACTAATAAAATCTCAGAATATCCATAACAGAACCCCTACATAGTGTGACATGAAAAGTTTTCTCATTCAGCTAAAACACTATTCACAAGGGTTACAAAAAGTTCAAAATTTTGGGGGTTATTACAATAATCGACTTCCAGCAAGATGTACTGATTGTTGCAGGACGAGACAAAAGGCCCCATGAAATCGATTCCCGAAACATTAAAGATCTCGACTTCAAGCATCACATTTAACGGCATCTCATCCTTTCTCGTAAGATTTCCCACTCTTTGGCAACGATCACACCTTAAAACAAACTGATGAGCATCCTTAAACAAAGTAGGCCAGAAAAAAACCTGCTTGCAGAATACGAGCTGCCGTCTTCTCACCACCATAGTGTCCACCATAAACTGTGGAGTGGCAGTCTCGTAATATCCCCTCCGTCTCACAGAATGGGATACATCTCCTGATGATCTGGTCAGCTCCCTGTCTAAACAAATACGGTTCATCCCACATATACCACTTCACCTCATGCAGAAATTTCTTCTTTTGAGCTGTGGTCAAATTAGGAGGCATTATATTGCTAACAAGATAATTCACAATATCTGCGAACCATGGCTCTTCCTCCCGAACTGCGAACAACTGCTCATCCGGAAAAGATTCGTTGATCAATGTCTTTTCATGTGAAGTAGACTCGGGATTCTCCAATCTAGAGAGATAGTTAGCTACTTGATTTTCAGTACCTTTTCGATCCTTGATCTCTAACTCAAATTCCTGTAGCAAGAGTACCCAACGAATGAGTCTCGGCTTCCAATCCTTCTTGGAAACCAAATAGCGAATGGCCGTATGATCAGTGAATATTGTCACTTTTGTCCCAAGCAGATAAGATCGAAATTTTTCGAAACCAAAGACTATAGCCAAGAGCTCCTTCTCAGTAGTGGTGTAGTTCATTTGGGCCCCATTTAAAGTCTTTCTAGCATAGTAGACCACATGAAAGAGATTATTCTTGCGCTGCCCAAGAACTGCGCCCACCGCATAATCACTCGCATCACACATCATCTCATAAGGCTCTGTCCAATCCGGTGCTGTAATAACTGGTGCAGTGATCAAACTCTTCTTAAGAGTCTTGAATGTCGTTAAGCAGTCATCATTAAATTTGAAAGGCACATCCTTCTCAAGCAAGTTGCACAACAGCTTAGATATCTTCGAAAAGTCCTTGATGAAACGCCGATAAAAACCCGCATGACCAAGAAAACTACGGATTCCTTTCACATAAATAGGTGGTGGAAGATTTTCAATGACTCCCACCTTGGCTGTCCACCTCAAAACCCTTGCTAGAGACCTTATGCCCAAGAATAATGCCTTCACGCACCATAAAATGACATTTTTCCCAATTGAGCACCAAATTAATTTCCACGCACCTTTTGAGCACTACACGGAGATTATTCAAACATTCATCATACGAAGTCCAAAGACGGAGAAGTCGTTCATGAACACCTCGACATTATTTCCAATCATATCAGAGAATATAGCCATCATACATCTCTGAAAAGTGGCCGGTGCGCCACATAACCCAAACAAAACTCTGTGAAAAGCAAACGTGCCAAATGGACAAGTGAAGGTAGTCTTTTCTTGATCCTCTGGTGCAATACAAATCTGATTATACCCTGAGTAGCCATCCATAAGATAATAGTACTCATGACCAGCCAACCTATCAAGCATCTGATCAATAAACGGAAGAGGGAAGTGATCCTTCCTCGTGGCCTTGTTCAACTTTCGGTAATCCATGCATACTCTCCATCCTGTGACTGTTCGAGTGGGGATGAGCTCGTTCTTTTCATTTGCTACCACAGTGATACCTCCTTTCTTAGGTACACATTGCACGGGGCTCACCCAAGAACTGTCAGAAATAGGATAAATGATTCCTGCATCCAGCAACTTTAGAATTTCTTTCTTCACCACCTCTTTCATGATAGGATTAAGTCTGCCCTATTGCTCAACAGTTGGCTTACTACCCTCCTCTAGCAGAATCTTATGCAAGCAATATGAAGGGCTGATCCATTTGATGTCTGCTATGGTCCATCCAATAGCCGATTTGAATTCTCTCAAGATCCTTAAGAGCTTGTCCTCCTCACTACCTGAAAGGTCAGATGCAATAATAATAGGTAAAGTAGATGCATCACCTAAAAAAGCATACCTCAAGTGTTCAGGCAATGGCTTAAGCTCCAAGGTAGGTGCTTCCTCTATAGATGGTTTGAGCTTTCCTTCAGTATTTTTGAGGTCAGAAGCACCAAGAGATTCAAAAGGCATGTCTAGCTTTCGCCTCCAGGGAGAAGCATTAAGATATTGTAATTGCTCATTACCATCCTCATCATCAATGTCAAAATCCCCCACTAAGGACTTCTCTAATGCATCAGACATTAGCATATGATCGAGTTCTGAAGTAATCGCATAATCAATCAAATCCACTTTTAAGCACTCCTCATCTTCTGTAGGGAATTTCATTACTTTGAATACATTGAATGTCACATCCTGATCCTGCACCCGCATAGTAAGTTCACCTTTCTACACATCTATCAAGGTACGGCCAGTAGCCAAGAAAGGTCTTCCCAAGATTATGGGAATCTTCTTATCTTCCTCGAAATCCAGAATAACAAAGTCTGCGAGAAAGAAGAGCTTATCCACCTTGACTAGCACATCCTCCACTATGCCCCTTGGGTAAGTAATAGAACGGTCAGCCAATTGTAGAGACATGTAGGTGGGCTTTGGATCAGGCAAATCCAACTTTTTAAAGATCGACAACGGCATCAGATTGATGCTTGCTCCCAAATCACAAAGGCACTTGTCAAAAGACAACTTGCCAATGGTGCAAGGAATGGTGAAGCTACTTGGATCTTTCAGCTTTGGAGGTAACTTCTGCTGCAGCACATCACTGCATTCTTCCGTTAGAGCAACGATCTCAAGGTCATCCAGTTTCACCTTCCTTGAAAGAATACTCTTCATAAATCTCGCATAACTAGGCATTTGCTCCAGAGCCTCAGCGAAAGGTATATTGATGTGAAGTTTCTTGAACACCTCCAGAAACTTACCAAACTGCTTATCCAGCTTTTGTTGTTGCAATCTCTTAGGGAAAGGTGGTGGAGGATAGAGCTGTTTCTCCCCTGTATTACCTTCAGGCAGAGTGTGTTCAATAGTAGTCTTCCTTGGTTCCGCCGCTTTCTCCTTTTACTTAGCTTCTTCATCTTCAACTTCAGCTTCTCCTTCTTTTGCCTTTTCAGTCTCAGCAACTTTTCCAGACCTTAAGGTAATAGCCTTGACTTGCTCTTTAGCTTCCTTCCTGCCTGGCACTTCAGTGTCACTGGGAAGTATGCCAGGTTGATGATTGAGAACTGTATTGGCTATTTGACCGATCTGATTTTCCAAGGTCTTGATAGAAACCGCCTGACTCTTGCACAACAGCTTAAGTTCCTCAAAATCAGCACTAGTGGGTGCAGCTGCACCTCCCTGTTGAGGATATGATTGCCTTTGAGCATATTGCTGCGGTTGCTGGAATACAGGTTGATTGAACTGCTTACTCGCACCTTGCTGATATGGTTGCTGAATAGCATTCTGATTATTACCCCAGCTGAAATTTGGATGATTTCTGTTGTTAGGATGATAAGTAGCTGGCACAGGCTGCTGTTGTTGCTGATAATTGTTCACATACTGAACAGATTCGTTAACAAGAGAACAATGATCCGTGGCATGAGAACCTGCACAAAGTTCACAGACCATAGCTATCTGATTGACTCCATAGGTGGCTAGAGAATCGACCTTCATAGACAGCGCTTGGAGCTGTGCTGCAATAGCTGTGGCTGCATCGACTTCCAGAATACCTGCTACCTTCCCAGGCATCATCCTTTGAGTTGGGTTTTGATGCTCATTTGCAGCCACAGTCTCAATAAGATTATAAGTCTCAGTATATCTTTTGGCCCATAATGCGCCTCTAGCTGCTGCATCGAGCATGGGCCGAGATTGGGCCCCCAAACTATTATAGAAACCAGTGATCACCATCCAATCGGGCATTCCATGATGTGGACACTTTCTCAATATCTCCTTGTAGCGCTCCCAAGCTTCGCACATAGATTCTGTAGGTTGCTGCATAAACTGAGTAAGAGCACTCCTCATAGCAGCAGTCTTTGCCATTGGATAAAACTTCACCAAAAACTTTTGCGCAAGATCTTTCCAAGTAGTGATGGACCCAGCTGGTTCGGAATGTAACCAGTCCTTAGCTTTATCCCTCAGAGAGAATGGGAAAAGCCTCAGCTTGATAGCCTCAGCTTGATAGCCTCATCAGTCACACCATTATATTTGAAAGTACTGCAGATCTCGACAAAATTCCTTATGTGCATGTTGGGGTCTTCAGTCGTAGCTCCTCCGAAAGAAAAAGAATTCTGCACCATCTGAATAGTGCCCGGCTTGATTTCAAAGGTGTTAGCCTGAATAGCCGGATGAAGAATGCTTGACTGAATGTCATCAATTTTAGGCCGAGAAAAGTCCATAAGAGCTGGATCTGCCGGAACAATACGATCATCCATGATTACTGGCTCTTTCTGCTCACTTCCTGAATCCGAATCTTCAAAATCTATTTTCTCCAGAATATCAAGATCTTCGTCTGTCTCCTCAGCTGTATCTAAAGTCCTCTTGCGAGTACGAGAACGAGTTTGCATAAACACTCGCTAAAGTACCTGAAACACAACCGGAAACAATAAGTAACACGTCTTAATCACGGAGTCCTAATGACCAATGATGGTAAGTACATAAACTAAACAAATACGCCGAGTCCCCAGCAGCGGCGCCAAAAACTTGTTAGGGCGAAATCACGCGCTAATAATACACGTAAGTATACGCGATCGCAAGTAATATAGAATACTTTCTAGTTCGTTCCCACAGAGACTCAGACTAATTATGTTCAATTAAACTCACTCACCAATGTATGATTGCTTCTCAATGTTAAGACAATAACACTTAGAATTGATTAACTAATTATTAACTACAATTAACTAATAAAATTAACCACTTAATTATCACTTGAACTAACAATATTAAAACACTCCTGAGATCACAACTTCATTACTACTTCCTTCAATAGTCATTGTTATTACCCTTAGCATGCAACAGTGATGATATTAATCGAATAACACGAAACTGATAAAAGCCAACTTTCATTGTACTATTACCATTCTACCCAACATCCACAATTAATATAGAAGTTGAATATGCATCAATTATGTTGAGTCCCTATATGTCTACAGAAATTGACAACATAACGATTTAAGAACAAGTTATTCCTTTTGATTACACAGGGTGACTAAAACGGTTAGAGTTACCCACTAATCATGCATACTCGTACATGAACCTATGCTAGCATGGCAAGTTCTAAATCTCAAGATCCACCGTCGCTTCACAAGAGATTAACACCCTACCTTATATGTTCGCGACGCACATAAGACGAATAAGCACAACCAATACTAGATATCATACAATCATCACACACTAAGGTTTTAAACAACTAACTAAAGAATTCTATAATAAATCCGTTATGACCCCATAATCACGATTAGCCCATGATAGCACTCATCGTCATCATGGGTTCATATGAAAACATGATAAATAAACACAAGAGAATAATAACTAAACTAATTATATTAAACCAGAGTAAGTCACAAGAGTAAATAGGTTCAAAGTAAGAAAACTAGCATCCAATGTTACAATGAAATAAGAATCACAAGAAAATATGCTTCCTCTTCGTTGCGGTGTGCTAAAACGGTCTTCTTCCTTATCTCCTTCGCTCCTTGATTAATACCACGATCCAACCTTAGTGAAACATCTCTGAAATCTACTTATATAGGAGTCCCATAAATCCCAGATTACTCAGAAGTTGGAAGCCAAACAGAATTAGAAGTCTAAAATATTAAATCTGAAATTACGACCCTGCGCGGCCGCTCAGCATAGCAGAGCGGGCGCTCAGCTTCCTGCGCGGCCACTCAGCATAGCTGAGCGGGCGCTCATACCCCTTCTGGAAAATGGTCTGTTTTGCTCCATTTCTTCGCTGTAATCTGCTCCTCTCTTCCCACTTGCAATGCTGAATATATGCCAAGGCTTATTATTGATGAATTCTCCCCCGAAATGCAACTAATAGCCTGAAATGCACAAACACTAGAAAAACACATCAAATACACAAAATACTTGATTTCAAGACACCAATTCAAGCTATTATAAGACGTTCTAAGTGGTATGAAATGCCACTTATCATGGGGTCACCATACGCAGTAGTTGGTTGATTATTAAGATTAAGTATTATTAAGGGAAATGGAACTCGTGACAACCCGGATCCCCGACCCCCGATTTGGGGGTGTTACAGTGTTACTGATGAGGCTATCAAGCTAATACTTTTCCCATTCTCTCTGAGGGATAAAGCTAAGGACTGGTTACATTCTTTACCAGCTGGGTCTATCACTACTTGGGAAGATCTTGCGTAAAAGTTTTTGGTGAAGTTCTATCCAATGGCCAAGACTGCAGCTATGAGGAGTGCTCTTACTCAGTTTGCGCAGCAACCAACATAATCTATATGCGAAGCTTGGGAGCGCTATAAGGAGATGTTGAGAAAGTGTCCACATCATGGTATGCCTGACTGGATGGTGATCACTGGGTTCTACAATGGTTTGAGGGCCCAATCTCGGCCCATTCTCGATGTAGCTTCTGGAGGCACCTTGTGGGCCAAAAGCTATACTGAGGCCTATAATCTCATTGAAACTATGGCTGCAAACGAGTATCAAACCCAACTCAAAGGATGATGCCTGGGAAGGTAGCAGGTATTCTGGAAGTTGATGCAGCTACAGCTATTACAGTGCAGCTCCAAGCGTTGTCTATAAAGGTCGATTCTTTAGCCAACTATGGAGTCAATCAGATAGCTATTGTCTGTGAGCTTTGTGCAGGCTCTCATGCTACGGATCAGTGTTCTCTTGTTAATGAATATGTTCAGTATGTGAACAATTATCAGCGACCGCAGTAGCCTGTGCCAGCTACTTATCATCCTAATAACAGAAATCATCCCAATTTCAGCTAGAGCAACAATCAGAATGTTGTTCAGCAACCATATTAGCAAGCTGTAAGTAAACAGTTTAATCCACCTGGATTCCAGCAATCTCAGCAATATGTTCAAAGGCAATCATATCCTCAACAAGGAGGTGCTGCTCCACCTTCTAGCGCTGATTTCGAGGAGCTAAAGCTGTTGTGCAAAAGTCAGGTTGTTTCTATCAAGACCTTGGAGAATCAAATTTGTAATAACCCCAATTTTTTGGAAATTTTTTGAAACCCTTATGAATAGTGTTTTTGCTGAATGAGAAAACTTTTCATGCCACACTATGTAGGGGTTCTGTTATTGATCTTCTGGAATATTATTAGTACTCTATGTGGTATATAAGTGTATGTAAAGATCGTCAGAATCCAATTCCGAACACTTTGATTTTCCCGGAAATCCACTAGATACGGAAATAATTGAGTATAAGGTAACAGGATAAAAAGGATTTAAATTAAAGGATTATAAGAGAGGGTCATAAAAGGAATATAATATATTGAGAAAGGTTAAGGGAACCTAAGTAATAAGATCCCGGGTATGATCCCTCAAACGATAAACGAAAATGAAAGTTAAGCGAACCGTATAACAGATCAGTGGTCATTAGGCAAACAATTAGAAGCTAATCAAAGAGATTAGTGGGGATGATATTATCCAACCAATAGAAAGAGGACAAAGGAGGGATGATGACATCACAAAGTGATGCAAGCATGACATAAGAAGGAAGGAAATATGGTGGAATATTAACCACACAAAACCCAGGTTAATTTGGTAATTAACCTAAAACAAATCAAATAAGCAACCAACCAAAACAAATCAAAACAAAAACACAAAACATTTCATCTTCTCCAAGCTTTACTCTCGGCTTTTTACTATTTCAAAGAAAAGAATTTTCAAAATCCAAGTTCAAGGCTTCCTAAATTGGTAAGATAATTCCCTAGTATTCCTTATGCATAGTTATGGCTATTCTATGAGTTTAAGCCTCCAAATCATTCACAATCTTCTTCAAGAAATCAATGAAGAAGACAATGAATAGTGACTTCAAGAATTTTAACTTGATTTTCTTGTTTTTCCTTTAAGATCCAAGCATCCCTAAGTCATCTCAAGGCTTCTTAAGGCTTCCTAGCTACTCCCACCACTTCAAGGAAGGTATATCATCTCCAAACCCTAGATTCCTTTGTATAATAAGATGATTTTGATTGTTATGATGATATAGTAGCTTAATGCTTGTGGTTTAGAGTTTGGGTTGGAGTGGTAGTGAAATGGAATGGTGAATCTTGTTGTTTTGGTTAAAAGAACTTAAGTATAGTTTAAATTCAAGTTTTAGGAGTAAGTAAATGGATTATAATGAGTTGGTTTGGGGCTGTTGTAATGTATTTTGGATGGAGGTTTGATTGGGTTGTGAATTGGGGTTGAATTGTGATGGTTTTGGAATGGTTTAAATTTGGGAAATCGCGTAAACATAGCCATCGTAATGTCTGATTTACTTTAGACTGCTTTTGTTCATAACATTTGGACCCGAGAACTCTCTGCTAGATTATGACCATTGCCATGTTTAGATAGTTCATGTTACGAGCTTCGTTTTGATATGTAGTTCGTTTGATTCCGATGTACGGTTTAGGAGAAACGACCGTTTTAAGTAACGGCGTTTCGCGACCGAACCATTACCCCTCGCCTTACTTTGAAACCTTGGTTAAAGACCTTAAAGGAATAATTGGAGTATGAAACAATTATGTAAGGTGTAATAGGCAGTTGGTAAGACACTCGCGAAGGAATCGCCTTAAAACTCATAATGGTTAAATTATTAAAAATGGTGGAGTCGAGGGTACTCGAGTGACTTAAGAGAATCAGTAAGCGCAAAACGAGCGTTAGAGTCTGAGTTGGTTAGAGTATAGATTTACAAGTGACTTTGGTTTAATTCCAACTTACTTGTTGCTTATAGGTTACTAGACTCGTCCCGAGCCATTCGTAACCCCCAGTCGCTCAGGCAAGTTTTCTACCCGTTATACTGTTGTTGTGATGTATATATGTATATGCATTATCTTACGATAGATGCATGTTGGTTAATTAGCAAATGTTGCGATATATTGAAGCATGCTGATATGGTATATATATGCATGCCTGTTTCGTATTCTTGCCATATATATCTGTTGGTTCAGTTGATAATACCTATGCTAGAGAATAGCAGTAATTTGCATATACCCTTAGTATAGAGACCCAAAGGTGAAAACATTTTCTTAAACCGGGAGTCGATGTTCCCGAGTATAATATATATATTTTTATATATATATGGCTATAGTTTTTAAAACTATTAATCGAATAAGGTTTATTCGATAACTTTATTTTAATTAATGAATATTATTACGAATATTCATTCGAGGGCTTATGACTTCTTTATTTTATTAAATGAATATTATTTTGAATATTCATTCGAGGACTTATGACTTCTTTTATTTTATTATTTGAATATTATTTGAATATTCATTCGAGGGCTTATGACTCTTTTATATTATTTATTGAATATTATTTGAATATTCATTCGAGGGCTTATGACTCTTTTATATTATTTATTGAATATTATTTGAATATTCATTCGAGGGCTTATAACTCAGTTTATATTATTTAATGAATATTATTTGAATGTTCATTTGAGGATCTATGACTCCGATTATTTGCTGAGTTATGTTCTTTATTTTATTAAAGAATAAGGTGTCGATAATCAAACTTATCTTTGATTATTCAAATAAAGATAGTACTTTCATATAAGTATATCTTTGGTTAATTAATATCCATTTCAAGTATAAGTTTTAAAACTTCTACTTCGATTATTTTTATAAGGATTATCTTTATGAGAATATTATTTAAATAATAATATTCAGATATTTTCTAATATATCGGGACTGATTTATTTTAATAAATCAGCAGTACTCCAAACATTCTTAAAAATGTTTTCGAGTCTTCAAAATGATTTTTAAAGTTAGAGTGGACCCCAAAACTCATTTTTTTATATTTAAGATCTTCCTTTCAAAGGGGATTTAAATACTCGCTCAAAACCTGGGGGATCCAGCTCTGTGGTGCATTTTACATTCGCAACGTGGTTGCTGTTTTGAGAAAACAAATGAATTGATTACTTACCCAACGTTCGGGAAGTAAGCCCATCTAATTGAGTCGGCATAAGCGACAGGCCGGGGTACGGTCTATCAAAGTGTAAGTGGCTGGGTGGCAGTCCATCAACGCGTAAGAGGCCGGGTGGCGGTCCAGCACAAGGTCCTTATATGGCCAGGGTGATGACCGGTGGGGGATTCATCCATCTACTAGTAGAAAAGGTTACTTATTGGTATCTTTGCCTGATCAGCAAGATATCAGGTTTATGCCAAAATTTCTTTTCTTTCTAAATTCATTGGATATTGCAACTCTGTTCATACTTTACATGACAGAGGTTTTCAGGAAATGTATGAGAGATATATATAGGTGTATATATATATCGGGACTTAATGAAGTATCTCGTAACTTCATTTCATTCAATAATATTTCAAAGACTTAATCTATTCAAATCTTGTCTTGTAGTCTCATCTATGTGATGAACTGTTGAAACTAATTATAACTTGAACGGTGGTAGTTCAAGTAGTATTTGGAAAAGATATAAGTATATTGGAGTATCTTGTAACTTCATCTTTTAAACTTATATCTAGTAAATGATTATCTTATGTATGTCAAAGATTTTCAGAAAAACGTTGAGACAAGGTTAGATATATGAGATCACCTGGCAACGATAGTTTTATACAGTTATAAACTGGAACTCTGTGTATATTATGCATGGAAGAGGACTTCCAAGATTTTGAAAAGTATATATGTATATATACTGAATATTTTGCGACTTCATCGCATTAAGATATTAAACTTGGTTTATTTCTTTTGACCAAGACTTTCATGAGTACTATGAGAAGGCTCATATATTGTTAATCATTATACATATTATTTTGGTGGGCTTGCTGCTCACCCTTGCTTTCTTCTTTCATCACACAATATCAGATAGGCAAGATGAACAGGACCAAGCTCCCAATTCGCGAGCGGATAGGAAACGTTCCGCAGTTTCCTATAGGTGTTGATGTCGCTGTAGCTGAGGTAGGAACTACCAATAGGCTAGGCTTTCAACTTTTGATGTATCATATTATGTATATTTATGAATTGTAATAATGGCAAAGAAAATGTAAATTTATTCAGAAAACCTTTTAAGGTGTATTGGCAGATAATTGTGGAATAAAATGACTTGTGATTATTTTTGGATGTTCATCTCTGAGACTATAACGTGTGGTGTGTGTGTTTATTGTGGGGTCACAGTACAGAGTAGTTGATTAATTATTAAGATTGGATGTTATTAAGGGAAATAGAACTCGTGACAACCCGGATCCCCGACCCCGGATTTGGGGGTGTTACAAAATTGGTCAAATATCCAATGCCTTGCTCAATCGTCAACCTGGCACACTTCCCAGCGATACTGAAGTGCCAGGCAAGAAAGAAGCTAAAGAGCAAGTCAAAGCTGTTACCTTAAGGTCTGGAAAAGTTGCTGAAGCTGAAAAATCAAAGGATGGAGAAACTGAAGTTGTAGACGAAGAAGAAAAATAAAAGGAGAAAGAGGGGGAACCAAGGAAGACTACTGTTGAACACACTCTGCCTGAGGGTAATACAGGGGAGAAATAGCTCTATCCTCCACCATATTTTCCTAAGAGATTGTAAAAACAAAAGCTGGATAAGTAATTCGATAAGTTTCTGGAGGTGTTCAAGAAACTTCACATCAACATACCTTTCGCTGAGGCTCTAGAGTAAATACCTAGTTATGCGAAATTCATGAAAAGTATTCTTTCAAAGAAGGTGAAACTGGATGATCTTGATACCGTTGCTCTAACGGAAGAGTGCAGTGCTGTGCTGCAACAAAAATTACCTCCAAAGCTTAAGGACCCAGGTAGCTTCACCATTCCTTGCACCATTGGCAAGTTGTCATTCGACAAGTGCCTTTGCGATTTAGGAGCAAGCATCAATCTGATGTCGTTGTCTATCTTTAAAAAGCTGAATTTGCCTGATCCAAAGCCCACCTGCATGTCTCTACAATTGGATGATCGTTCTATTATATACCCACGAGGCATCGTGGAGGACGTGTTAGTAAAGGTGGATAAGCTCATCTTCCCTGCAGACTTTATCATTCTGGATTTCGAGGAAGATAAGAAGATTCCCATAATCTTGGGAAGACCTTTCTTGGCTACAGGCCGTACCTTGATAGATGGCAAAAAGGTGAACTTACTATGCGGGTGCAAGATCAGGATGTAACATTCAATGTATTCAATGCAATTAAATTTTCTACAGAAGATGAGGAGTGCTTCAAGGTGGATTTGATTGATTCTGTAATAACTTCAGAACTTGATCATGTGCTAAGGTTTGATGCCTTAGAAAATGCCTTATTGGGGGAATTTGACAGTAAAGATGAGGAAGATAATGAGCAACTACAATATCTAAATGCTTCTCCTTGGAAACAAAAGCTAGACATGCCATTTGTATCTCTTGGTAATACTGATCTCAAGAATGCTGAGGGAAAGCTCAAACCATCTATTGAGGAAGCACCTACTTTGGAGCTTAAACCATTTCCTGAACACTTGAGGTATGCTTTTTAGGTGATGCATTTACTTTGCCTATTATTATTGCATCTAACCTTTCAGGTAGTGATGAGGATAAGCTCTTGAGGATCTTGAGAGAATTCAAATCGGCCATCGGATGGACTATAGCAAATATAAAAGGGATCAGCCCTTCGTACTACATGCATAAAATTCTGCTAGAGGAAGGTAGCAAGCCGACTGTTGAGCAACAGCGAAGACTTAATCCCATCATGAAAGAAGTTGTGAAGAAAGAAATTCTAAAATGGCTGGATGCAGGAATTATATATCCTATTTCTGACAGTTCTTGGGTGAGCCCCGTGCAATGTGTACCTAAAAAAGGAGGTATTACTGTGGTAGCAAATGAGAAGAACGAGCTCATCCTCACTCGAACAGTCACATAATGGAGGGTATGCATGGACTACAGGAAGTTGAATAAAGCCACGAGGAAGGATCACTTCCCTCTTCCATTTGTTGATCAGATGCTTGACAGGTTGGCTGGTCATGAGTATTATTGTCTCTGGATGGCTATTCGGGCTACAATCAGATTTGCATTGCACCAGAAGATCAAGAAAAGACTACATTCACTTGTCCATTTGGCACGTTTGCTTTTCGCAGAGTTTCTTTTCGCTTATATGGTGCACCTGCCACTTTTCAGAGATGCATGATGGCCATATTCTCTGATATGATTGGAAATAATGGCGAACTGTTCATGGAAGACTTCTCCGTCTTTGGACATTCGTTTGACGAATGTTTGAATAATCTCCGTTTGGTACTAAAAAGGTGTGTGGAAACCAATCTAGTGCTCAATTGGGAAAAATGTCACTTCATGGTGCAATAAGGCATCATTCTTGGGCATAAGGTCTCTAGAAAGGGCCTTAAGGTGGATAAAGCCAAGGTGGGAGTCATTGAAAATCTTCCGCCACCCATTTCTGTTAAGGGAATCCGTAGTTTTCTTGGTCATGCGGGTTTTTATCGGCATTTCATCAAGGACTTCTCTAAGATATCTAAGCCGTTGTGCAACTTACTCGAGAAAGATGTGCCTTTCAAATTTGATGATGAATACTTGGCAGCATTCGAGACTCTCAAGAAGAGTTTAATAACTACACCAGTTATTACGACACCTGATTGGAGAGAACCTTTTGAGATGATGTGCGATACAAGTGATTATGCAGTGGAAGCAGTTCTTGGGCAGCGCAAGAATAATTTCTTTCATGTTGTCTACTATGCTAGTAAGACGCTAAATGGAGCTCAAATGAACTACACCACTACTGAGAAGGAGCTCTTGGCTATAGTTTTTGGTTTCAAAAAATTTCGATCTTATCTACTTGGGACAAAGGTGACAGTATTCACTGATCACGCTGTCATTAGCTATCGGGTCTCAAAGAAGGATTTGAAGCTTAGACTTATTCGTTGGGTGCTCTTGCTACAGGAATTTGAGTTAGAGATCAAGGATCGAAAAGGTACTGAAAATTAAGTAGCTGACCATCTATCTAGATTGGAGAATCTCAATTCTACTTCACATGATAAGATATTGATCAACGAATCTTTTCCAGATGAGCAGTTGTTCGCAGTTCAAGAGGAAGAGCCATGGTTCGCAGATATTGTGAACTATCTTGTCAGCAATATAATGCCTCCTAATATGAATGCGGCTCAAAAGAAGAAGTTTCTACATGAGGTGAAGTGGTACATGTGGGATGAACCATATTTGTTTAGACAAGGAGCTGACCAGATCATCAGGAGATGTATCCCATTCTGTGAGACGAAGGGGATATTACGAGACTGTCATTCCACAGTTTATGGTGGACATTATGGTGGTGAAAAGACAGAAACTCGTATTCTTCAAGCAGGTTTTTTATGGCCTATGTTGTTTAATGATGCATATCAGTTTGTTTTAAGGTGTGATCATTTCCAAAGAGTTTGGAATCTTACTAGAAAGGATGAGATGCCTTTAAATGTGATGCTTGAAGTTGAGGTCTTCGATGTTTGGGGAATCGATTTCATGGGACCATTTATCCCGTCCTGCAATAATCAGTACATCTTGCTGGCAGTTGATTATGTCTCGAAATGGGTAGAAGTCAAGGCTCTACCGATGAATGATACAAAGGTAGTGTTGAGTTTTCTTCATAAGCAGGTATTCACAAGGTTTGGAAGGCCACGAGTTATCATAAGTGATGAGGAGTCACATTTCTACAATCGTATGTTCACTTCTATAATGCAGCGCTATAATGTGAATCATCGTATTGCTACTGCCTATCATCCACAAACTAATGGTCAAGCTGAAGTGTCTAATAGAGAGATCAAGCGCATTCTAGAGAAAGTTGTTTGTCCGTCAAGGAAAGATTGGTCTTTGAAGCTCGATGAAGCTGTTTGGGCTTATAGAACAGCATACAAGACTCCACTTGGGATGTCCCCGTTTCAACTTCTCTATGGTAAGGGATGTCATTTGCCTACGGAGCTTGAGCATAAGGCTTATTGGGCATTGAAGAAGTTAAACCTTGTTCTAGATGCAGCTGGGAAGAAGCGAATGCTTCAGTTAAATGAACTTGATGAATTTCGACTTCAAGCATACGAAAACAAAAAAATGTACAAGGAAAAAGTAAAAAGGTGGCATGACAGGAAGCTATCTCCTAAGTCATTTGTGTCGGGGCAACAAGTTCTTTTATTCAACTCTCGTCTCCGACTTTTTCCTGGAAAGTTGAAATGAAGGTGGTCTGGACCATTTATCGTCAAAACTGTATTTTCATATGGAGCGGTGGATATTTTTGAGAACGATCCGGTCCAAGCATTCAAAGTAAATGGTCAGATATTGAAGCACTACAATGGGGATACGGCAAACCGGGAAGTGGTTATTGTCGTTTTATTGTCAACTTGATCGAACTACTCTACGTCAAGCTAATGACGTAAAATAAGCGCTTCTTGGGAGGCAACCCAAGATATGAGACCATAGAAACCCTTAGAATTTAGTACTCTATCCAAAAACCCAAAAAATTAGAAAAAGATGGCTGCAAAAATATTTTTTCCAGGAACCTTGCAGGCGCCCGCCTGCTGGTTCCAGGCGACCGCTTGCTGGCAGACGCCCGCCTGCTGGTTCCAGGCGACCGCCTGCGGACCAAAATTTTGAAAAATTCGTTTCAGCCTTAAAAAAAACACAAAAATCAAAAACACAAAACCACAACACAGCAAACCCCATTACCCACGAATTCTCCCTACAAATTAGCCATTGTCCCACTCCTAATCTAATTCTAACCCTAATCTTACCCTATATATACACACAACCTTTCCATATACACTCCCATATACTTTCAACTTACAAATCCTTTCCTACACACACAACACAACTCTACAACTCTTATTCTCAGTTTCAATGGCCCCAAAGAGATCTCGAACTGTCGATAGCAGCAACACCATTCCGACTGCTGATTCTTCAAGGGGTACTGCTGCGAGGCCCTGATTGGTGGATAGGGCTGCTGAGGAGGAGTATGCTAGGCTTTTGACTAAGCCGATTCTGAAGGAGAGGGGATTTTTACCATCAGGGAGGGATGGTGAGTTATTGCCGATGATTGCAGAGAAGGGTTGGATTACTTTTTGCGAGTCACCTGAGGCGGTCCCGATGAGTGTTGTTCGCGAGTTCTATGTGAACGCCAAGGCCGACAAGAATGGGTATTCTGTTGTTCATGGGCTTAATGTTGATTATCATCCCGAGGCGATTCGCCGTGTTATTGGGCAGCAACAAAGGAAGCTCCAGGAGGAGAATTGGAATGAGAAGACCCCTGAGGATTTTGACTCGGATTTGATTATTGCTACTCTCTGTCAGCCGGGCACGGTGTGGAAGTTTAAGACGGGATCTAACGAGTATCGTTCTTTTCCGGCTGTTGTGATGAACAGGTATGCCCGTGCATGTAATGCCTTTATTTGTGCTAATATTTTGCCTTCTTCGCATGCACATGAGGTTACAGTTGAGAGAGCCAGGTTATTGTGGGGGATTTTGAATGAAGAGTATTATGTGGACCTTGGTGAGTTCATCTACCAAGGGATTTTGAAGTTTTTGAGGGGGAGGACGCATTACAACATCCCTTATGCCTCTATTATCACGAAGCTGTGTAAGGCAGTTGGAGTCCACTGGCCTTCTTATGAGCAGCTACAGATGTCGGCCGCTCCTATTGATTCATCAACGCTGAATGTGATGCAGGAGTGGACGGGTGGAGAGCCCGAGGAGCATGGTTTAGGATATCATCTCCCAAGAGGACGTCCAGCAGCTGGTGCTACGATGACTAGGCCCAATCAGGCTCATGGCAAGGCAGGTTCTTCTAGAGCCCGGAGAGGTGATGGTTCAGGGATGGATGATGTCCAGTACATGAGGCTTTCCAGGAGGATGGATCCGATTTATGAGTCGCAGAGTAGGTTTGCACAGGAGCTCACCCTAGCACTTGGGACTGCTTTCAGAGGCCTTGGAGCTGACATCCAGTGGCCCGTTTTTAGTGAGGACTCTACTTATCCACCTCCTGACACTCCACCCTCTGAGGGTGATGATGATGATGATTTCTCTAAGTAGGTATACCCTGTGTTCCTTTTTATTACCTTCACCGGGGACAGTGAAGATTTTAAGTTTGGGGGTGGTAGTTAAGGAACATATTTGTGAGTATGTCATGTAGTTGCATATTCATGTTAGTTTAGTTCATATAGTTGCATATTTTTGCCATATAGTTTTTTTAATATAGCTTTATTCATCATGTCATTTAGCTCATGCATATACCATGATCCCTTTTGTGTTGCTTTACCAATTGATATGTGATATTGATACGAGTGTAGTGATAGCATTAGAGTGATGTTGAATCTTGTTAGGTTGACATGCATGCTAGAAACACTTGTAATTTCACTAAGTCTTAGAGTATGCTTAAGGACTAGATTGTTGTCATGGTTTGATGGTTTTTGAGGTTAATCTATTGCTTATGCTTAGAATATATGATAGGCATGAAAAAATAAAATTGGAGTAAAAATTGGAATTCATAGCTAGTTGTGGCTAGGCGTCAAATGGCTAGTAGCCGGCTCGTATTGTATGCGAATAGTCTAGGGTTGAGCAAAATGGAGCGAAACGCACTTGCTCAGAAATTTTGAAAAAAGAAGAAGAAAAAGCATAGAAAAAAGAAAAAAAGAAAGAAAAAAAGAAAGAAAAAAATATGGTTTAATGCATAATTGATCACGAGTGAGCTCTTTGATATTCGAGTTATTAAGTTCTTAGGGGACTTTGTGCCTAGTGACCTAAGGCTTTTATAGTCTGGGATCCGCTAACCTAACGCTCGCTAAATGGATGCCATTGCATAAGTCTTTTGTGGACCTCACTCATTGCACGATCAAATAAGCATTTGTTTATTGTGTTGAATAAAAGCATGATTCCGTAATAAGCTCCAGTGATCTTTAAGTGTTATAATTCATTTGGTGTCTAGAATATATTCTTCGTATAATCTTGTGATTGCCTTGAGGATAATTGAGTTATGATAATTGATCTAGTTTTGAAGCATATCTGTTAAGCATTCACATACACCACGTTTCTAGTTGTATGTTAGCTTGCGTGATTTGATTGATCTTTAGTCGCCTAATTGCATTTGTTGAGATGTCATGTGTTGGTTGGTTTAGTCATTGCGATGGGGATCGCTGTATTTCATGTAGTTTGCATTCATGCATGTTTTTATTTTGTTTTTGAGTCTGTGACGCTTGAGGACAAACATCAATTTAAGTTTGAGGTGTGATAAGTGGCATTTTATACCACTTAGAACGTCTTATAATGGCTTGAATTGATGTCTTGAAATCAAGTATTTTTGTGAATTTGATGCGTTTTTCTAGTGTTTTTGCATTTTAGGGTATAACTTGCGTAATTAGGGAGATTTCATCATAATAAGCCTAGGGAAGTACTTGGAATCAGTTACGGGGAGTTGTGCGAAGAAATCAGCAAAATCAGAAGAGAAGAAGTGGAATTTTCTAGAAACTGTGTAGGCGCCCGCTCAGGGCTTGCAGGCGACCGCCTGGAGAGCAGGCGCCCGCATGGGAATGAAGGCGGCCGCTTTGACTTCTATTGGGCTTCTGAAGGCGTTGTCTCTTGTGAACTCTTATATAAGCAATCTTGGGAGACATTTCACAACAACAAGTGACAAGCAAGGAGCAAGGAGAGAAGATTAAGAAGACCATTTTAGCACGCAACAATGAAGAAGAGGAAATATACGTTATCTTGTGATTCTTTTATTCATTGTAACAGTGGATGCTAGTTTTCTTACTTTGAACCTTAATACTCTTGTGATGTACTCTATTTTTATTAAGTATTTTTATTAGTATATATTGTTGTGTTATTATCATGTTTTCATATGAACCCATGGTGACTTCTATCATGGGTTAATCGTGATCATGGGGTCATAGCGGATTTACTATGAATTTCTTTAGTTAATTGTTTAATACATTGGTATGTGATGATTGTATGATATCTAGCATAGGTTGTGCTTATTCGTCTTATGTGCGTCGTGAACATATAAGATAGCCTGTTAATCTCTTGTGAAGTGACAATGAATCTTGAGATTTAGAACTTGCCATGCTAGCATAGGTTCATGTATTGTTTGCATGATTAGTGGGTAACTCTAACCGTTTTACTTGCCCTGTGTAATCATAATGAATAAGTTGCGCTTAAATCATTATGTTGTCAAATTCTGTAGACATATAGGGTCTCAACATAATTGATGCCTATTCAACTTCTATCTTAATTGTGGATGCTTGGTAGAATGGTACTTGTGCAATGAAAGTTGGCTTTTATCAGTTTCGTGTTGTTCGATTAATATCATCACCGTTACATGCTAAGGGTAATAAGAATAACTATTTAATGAAGTAGTAATGAAGTTATGATCTTATGTGTGTTTAATATTGTTAATTCAAGTGTTAATTTAAGTATTTAATTCTCGCAGTTAATAATTAGTTAATCAACCTTAAGTGTTATTGTCTTGAAATTGAGAAGTAATCATACATTGGTGAGTAAGTGTTAATTAAATATAATTAATCAGAGTCTC
Organism: Apium graveolens; assembly: GCF_009905375.1. NCBI lineage: Eukaryota > Viridiplantae > Streptophyta > Magnoliopsida > Apiales > Apiaceae > Apium > Apium graveolens. The sequence goes on from NC_133652.1 coordinate 109,375,181, forward strand.
TGTGGGAACGAACTAGAAATTATTCTATATTACTTGCGAACGCGTATACCTGCATGAATTATTATTAGCGCATGCTTTGTGCCTAACAAACAACATGTATTAAACCCTATTTTTGGATAATTAAATCTTTCTATTTCTGGCTTAGTGTATCTTTTCTAATCTTGCACGCCTCTGACTTTACTTTGTCAGTTAATCTTGGCCTTTGATCTTGTACTCTTCAAGCTGCTTTTGTAGACTTGTCAATCCAACTGATTAGATTGTTTGTTGCTTGATAATCTTGGATATTGAACTGGTCTGCATTTTGTACTTTGAATTTTACCTCGAGATCTCCAGTTTTGTATATAGAGAACTTGACATCTCGATAAGTATAATGGCTTATCGAGATCTCTAATCAATCTATAGATGTTTTGACTTATCGAAGTCTCTGAGTTCTCTATAAGAGAATTTGGATTGTCAAGATCTCACATCTTCATGACTTCCCTTTGGCTTATCGATAACTCTGAGTTCTCTAGTGACAAGTTGACTTATCGATAACTCTGAGTACTCTAGTGACAAATAGACTTATCGATATCTCAGAGTTCTCTAGTGAAGAAATGACTTGTTGATATCTCCAATCTTCAAGTCTTTAATTTGGCTTGTCGATATCTCTGAGTTCTCTAGTAGCTTTCCTGACTAAGTCATTCTGGAGTTCTCGAATGACTTCTCTATAATACTTAATTTGTGACTTGTAGAGAACTTGACTTAGAATATTTTTCCCAAAACAGATTTATTCAACTCCAAGCTTCTTCATAATTCTTCGGAGGCATGATCTCCTTGATCTTCTTCCAGATAGAATTCTTAGGCTTGATACTGTTTACAAAAAAAGACTCTAGTCTTCCCTTGAACATTTTTACAGACTTAAGAATTACAATACATAATACAAACATAGATTATCATACAACTTACTTAGGGTTGTCATTTTGACTTAGTCTTGTTATTATACAGGCATGTCTTGTACAACAATCTCCCCCAATTTTTGAGAAGATTGCTTAACACAAATTCATGCCTGTTAACAAGACTAGCCCCAAGCTATAATGGAAAATAAGACTAATATATAAAAATTGACACAATTACAATCATTTATACATTAGGTAAAAACTGTTTTTGCTTCTATTTCTTCTCTAATGAGATCCTTTAAACAAGAATTTCAAGTTCTTCTATGATTGGTGTCCCACTTAGAGCTTCCACAAGCTTGAGTCTGTCTGGCTTTGGATAATTATCCAGTATGCCAATCCTAAATTTTGTGAACTTTCCAGCTTTGACATTTAGAATTTTTCCATCCTTGGAAATTCTGCTCGTTCCTTTTGCCTTGAGTTCTTCTGATCTTTTGATGTACATTTCAATCTCCTCATCATACTTCCTTTTTCTCTCCTCATATTCATCCTCATTCCTTTCTCTTCTTTCCTCCCTTACAATCAACCATTCAGCCAAAACAGATCTCCATGCTCTTGTAGCAGTATCCTTATCCTTCAGTAAACTTATCACTCTCTTGATTTATGTGGGAGAGAGAGAGAGAGAGAGTCCATTAAACTGCAGCCAAGAAATATGAAAGACCCATCTTCATAGTAGATTCTTACTTCCCTTAGTGTTATAACCCAAACTCTGACTATTTCCTCAGCTAGTTGTTGAAAGTAATCTTCATCTGAGTTGCACCAGTTTAGAAAATCACTTTGCTTGAAATAATTCCAGATGGCCCTTTCAGTAACTTGTACTTTTTCGGCATCCTTAGCTTTCTTAGGTTTTCTCCCAACAGACTTGTAGTGAATTTTGAGTGAAGGCTTGATAGAAGGTAGGTTTGTGATTTTCTTGAGAAATGTTTGGCTTGAGGTGATAGGTATTTTTAGAAAGGTGTTAGCAGTTTGTTTGTATAGGAATTTTGTTTTAGAGGTTTGAGGTGGTTTGATGATTGAGTTTTTTGGCTTTGAAGGTTGAGGTTGATTTTTTTGGATTTTTAGGGTTTGTTGTGGTTCTGAGCCATCTTGCCTTTTCTTGCTTCTCGTTTCTTTTTCTCTCTTCTTGTCACCATCCTTCTTCTCATCCTGCTTCTTGTCCTTGCTTCCAGTTGCTTTTGAAGATTGACTTGGATTTGAGCCAGAAGGTTTTTGTTCATCATGCTTCTGCTCATCATCATCCTTGTCACTTCTTAGTTAAACTGAGTGGGTGGCAACATGGTATCAGCATTCACAAGATACCTTTCAAGGATCTTGATCATTTCTTCATCTTCAATTTTCTTGTTCTTCTTATATTTTAAGTCAGATTGAATAGTCCATATCAGTCTCATATTCCCTCTCACATAATTCTTGGGCACATTGAGGATTTTTTTCATCTTGGTCTGTGAGCAGATGTAGGACACTCCCTTACTTGGATATAGATAGGCTTCAAGAAAAGCTGTTATCTGTGCATTTTTGAGCTCATTAAGAAGCTGAGTGTCCTCCGTGATGACTCTATGAACTTTGTCAATCATAACATCTAACTCAGATGCCCTTAGAGTTCTGAGATTTGAAAGAGAGACTTGAAGGTATCTACCCACACCACCATCATTGATAATAACAATAATCCTCTTCTTTAGATAGTCATCAACATTCACTACTACTGCCCTGACTTGGTTGATAGTTTTGGCCAATGCTATCTTGTATGTGATGAAGTTATTGTGAAGAGACATTCTCAATACTACAAGAAGTTCACTGAATTCTTGATCTTGATTTGGTCCTTCTGCAGCCTTGATGAGTCTTTCTTTGCCAACATCAACTTGAGCACTTGAAGAGCTTTGACCAACCTGAATAGGCTCTTTAGACTTAGCTTTAACATCCCTGGATTGTTGAAACATAGATTCAGGTAGTGAGGGCAGTGGAATATCGAGTTTCCCCATGATGGCTCCCAAACAACATAATTTTGTATTTGGAGATGCTTGTGAGAGTCCACCAAGGTTTTGATATCTGATTGTTGACTCTTTACTAGAGAAGTCAAAGCCCGAAATTGAGCATTGAGGGAGGCATTTGAGGTCTCTAGAGAAGCAACTTGTGCCTTGAGATCTTAGATGTCTTGAGTAGATGAGCTTGAAGTAGAGACATAAGTAGATGGTCCAAATGAAGCTTGAACATGTTTCTGTATTTCATCAATAACCAAATGGTAAGGAGTGTATCTTGCAATGTGCATTTGATCCAGCTTCTACCTTGTGTCATTGGAGTTTGTGATCTGATCTTGAACTACCTTATGCAAAGCCACAAAAGATTCCTTGAGCTGTATGACACTCTTATCCACCCCACTTAGATCATACCTTGACATTTGTTCTGAAAAGGTTTTGAATTGATTCTTGATCTCCACTTGTGAGGGGATTATTTCATCCATCTTTCTTCTCACCATCCCCATTATTTTGTCTTCATGACCAGTTAACTGGATTGCTAGAGCTTTTCCAAAGAGATAGAAAGCTTTGAGTTGAGCTTTGGAGACTTCATTAATTGTATCATAGACCACACCAGGAGTTAGAGCTTTGGCATTGCTTCCCAAAATGGTTAGATAATCTTCCCTGAATTTAGCCAAATTAAACATCCTCCATCTCCAGACTGTAGTCCTTGTCCAGCCAAGCATCACAGTTGCCATCCTGTTCAACTTCATTAACAATTTTATCTTGTTGTTCTTGGACATCTGTTTAATATGAGAGCATGATGGCTTGATAATCCTGGTTAGACATATCTGAGGTTAGCAGCTGTTGAGATATTTGTGGAAGGCCTCCAAGCTAATCAACTCTAAGATCTTTAATAGTTGAATGTTGATCTACAGGTTCTTAGAGCCATTGAGAGATTATGTGTGGTTGTTGAGGTTGAGAGGTTGAGGGTCAGAACCACCTGTGACAGGAGTCATAGTTGGACTCACAGATTTCTCTATGTTTGTGACAAGTTGTTATTCCTCACATGTAGTGGAAACCTTCAATTGAATTGGAGGGGATTTGACTGGGTTACTGTCATGTGCACCAGTCTCAAACCCTTGTGTGTCTTGCACCACACTGTCACATAAATGTGCTATACTTGGCTCCTCTATGACAGGACCATTGGTAATTGTACTCCTAGCATCTATTGCTAATATAATTTCTGCTAGAGTTTTGAGGGGAGTTGTTCCTGGAACAGGAACCTCCAATTGAATTGGAGAGTATTTAGATAGCTCCCCCTCAGGAGTACTACCCTCAAACCTAACAGCCTGTGAGGGCTGATTTGCACATGAAGGTGCATTTATGACATCCATAGGATCTTTAGTAAAAACTGATGAATCCCCCATGGTTTTGATGGTGTCATCAAGGTCTACCCCGTTTAGTAGCCTCTCACCATCTGAATTTAGTGTCTGGGTGGTGAGAAAGGTTTTTGAACCAATTCACTTGATTGGGGCAACACTTGAGAATTTGATTCAAGTGTTTCAGTATAGGGAGAAGAAATATTTGATATAAGATTTTGAAGTTCAGGATTGAGTGTTGGCAACTCTCCCTGAATAGATGAGGGAGTTTCAAGGGATGTGCTCTCCTTATGTGTGTCATCCTTATTTCTCTTACCATACACTTGAATTTGTTAAAGTGTTGGCTGTGCAGACTCTTTACAAGGTACTGTAAGGGCGAAAACACGCGCTAAAATTATATGCTAGTATATGCGTTCGCAAGTAGTATAAGATATAAATTCGATTCGTACCCATAGAGACTCTTTTAAGTAAACTTAAGATTATACACCTATGAAACAATGGTATGGCTATTGCTCAATGCTAAGCCAATAACAAGTTGAGATATTTATAACTACGATTAAACTAACATGCAATTAACTAAGAATAGAAGTGATTGAATTAACTATATGAGACAAACATGGGATTCTAACTTAATTACTACTTCATTCAAAGTCATTGTTCTTAACCTTAGCATGCAATGATGACGACAACTAATCAGATAACACGAAACTAGTAAATGCCAACTTTCGTTGTACGAATACCCTACTACCAGACATCCATAAAAGAGATAGAAGCTGGGTAGACACCAATAATGTTGAGACCCTATATGTCTATAGAATTTGATAACATAAAGGTTTAATGCGCAAGTTATCTATCGTGATTACATAGGGAAAGTAAGATGGTTAAAATTACCTATGAATCATGCATAACAAATACATGAACCTATGCTAGCATGGCAAGTTCTAAATCTCTATATTCATTGTCGCTTCAATAGAGATTAACACGCTATCTTATATGTTAGCTACGCACATAAGACGAATAAACATAACCAATACTAGGATATCAATCAATCACCACACACCAAGATAATGATTAGTTCATACCCGAACTCATCGTCTCCATGGGTTCCAATGAAAACATGATAATAAATAATATAAGAGTACTAGGGTTCAAAGACAAATTAAAAACAAGCATCCAAGTATCAACTATAATGAAGAATACAAAAGCCTTCTTCTCCTTAGCCATCTCGTGCTCTTATAGGTCTTCGTATGGCTCTCATCGGTCTCCTTGTTGTTAAAAATGTCATATTATAGGTATATATAGGCTTCAGGATCAGCAGGGCTTCAAATCTCTCAAAAATTAAGTCAAAACAGGATTATGCTGATTATGACCCGCGCAGCCGCCCCGCCATGCGCGCGGGCGCATACTGTTTTTGTCCTTCTGGCGCGGCCGCCCCGCATTCCAGTGCGGGTGTGCTGTGCTACTGTTCTTTTAGCACGACCGCCCCGCTTCCCAGCGCGGATGCGCCATGCTTCCAGATTTTTGCTCCAATTTCTTATTTTTGATGTAAGTTGAGTTCCGTCTGTCAGAATTTGACGATCTAATAGTCCACGCGAAGCTCTCGAGATGCTCTTCAACATGAGAAGGGTCGTGGCATCCGATTGACCTATTGCAACATATTACCTTGAAAAGCTCAATTAAACATCCAACTAATGCTTGTAATGTACAAATACAAAAACACATCAAAAATACCAACAACTTGAGTCCAAAACACCAATTTAAGGCTATAATAAAGCGTTTCAAGTAGATACAAAATCCACTTATCACACCCCCAAACTTGAATCGATGTTTTTCCTCAAGCATAAATAGACTCAAAAACTATAAAACAAACCTAATGCATGAATGCAACTACGTGAATGCAACTAAATGATAATGCAATCGATCCCCTTAGAATAACCATAACCAACAAACAATCGAATGCCTCTAAGAATGCAATGACTCTAAACAGAGTTCGAATAAATCCCACAAACCAACTCACAAACCAGAAATGTGCGTGTGTGGATGCTTAACAGATATACTCTCGATACTAGATCAATAACCATAACTTATCTATCATCAAAACAAATCCAAGTTTATAAACAAAATAGACGTGAAACGCATAATGACTCACAACACCTCCTTCCTACTAGAGTTATACAAGGATTCATGCTATTATTGAACACATAATAGAGATGCTTATTTGACCGTGTAATGAATGAGGTCCCAAAAGACTTATACAATAATACCCATGTAGCGAGCGTTAGGTTAGCGGATCCAAGACTATAAAAGCCTTAGGTCACTAGACATAAGGTCCCCTATAACTTAACAACTCGAGTATTAAAGAGCTCACTCTTGATCAATCTCACACACTCACAAGTTATAGCCTTAGAACCGACGTACAACAAGTATCATCTGTTATTAAAACTCAAATGTACTTTACAGGATCTCAAACAATTATTCATAACCTCTACATGAAGTTATAATAATTACGACTGATATCTTATACCAATCTGATACTATGGCACACCTGAGACAAAGCTGTCAGGGATTCTCCCCATGACTGCGAGCGACTAAGTCCCACACCGGCATACTGGTTATCTATTGTATTGTGTCATTTAAAAGAAAGCAAGAGTGAGCTATAATGCCCAGCATAATAATGTACAGTATGAAAATGACTTTATGATAAACTCTCGTAAAACATCATATATGATAATTACGTTTTATTCAAAAATAGTTTTCCTTGGTGACACACACCTTCTCATAAAAATAATTCTTTAGTGGATTTTATTATCCCGCGAATACCTTAATGGTAAACCCAAGATGGTAAACCCAGCACCTAGGCTTGGGTTACAATATTGCATCACAATTCCAATTGGAAGAATAGGACACTCGTTGGAGCCACCGCATACGATGATCAGTCGTACTACGATAAAAGTAACCTTTTTTACTAGTAGAAGGACGACACCTTCGTATCCCGATTATCACCCTTGCCGTATTCGGGCCACGTGTCCCATTTTTGGGTATACACATACTTCATAAGTTCCTGAGTACACAGAGTACCTTTGCCTGCGGTACCTTTGGTAGTCCATCTAGCACACATAGTACCAGAGTCTACCCCTCCCTTGTCCTTTTAAAAGAATTCTATCAATCTCGAGAACTCGAACCACATCGAAGTTCCCCAAGCATTTTGCTTGTTGATAGAAACAGTTTATCTTACTAAGATATAAATATATATATGTATATACGTACTTCCGAGATTTTTTTAGGATGTACTAAGGATGTGAGTTGACCGTTGTCAATAGATAATTAGATAAGGAGGAGTTTCTTTTGAAACTGTATTCAAAATATTTAAAATAAGTCGAGATAATATTCTCCGATGTTCTGAAATTATCCGAATGATTTTTCCGAAAATTAGAAAGTATTTTAAACCAGGATCTATGATTTTTAAATCATAAATAAACCCTTTAATGAATAATAAAAAATTAAATTATAATCGATAAATAATTAAACCTCGAAGGAGTTTACCTTTAAAAGAATAAAATAGTATTTCCCAACTAATTTATGTTTAATAAATTAATAAACTTTAATATTTAATCAAGATTGAAGTAAATATTTACTGGAGAATACTTTTCCCTAATAATTGAATAGTAAGTGATATTTCTTGTCCAAACGATAAAGTATAGTTGAGGGAATACGATATTTGGAAATCGTTTTAATAAAAATTCGAGGTGTTTACTATTGCGTAAGTGGACGTTGATTTCCTTGGAATAAAATAATTACGGATTTTTAATCGTCCAAAATATCTCCGGGATGATTCCCGGGTTTATATTTTATGAAACAAAACTGACCGACACTCGGTCTTACGACTTATACATCACGCTCTACTGTAGCGTTAATATTCTTAATAAAAATACCTCCGGAATACTTCCGGGTTTTCATATGCTTACACCGACCGACTCTCGGTCTAAACATAACATTTCGAATTCGGTTATGAACATATACTTGAAATTATCAACAATTGAGTAATGTAATACATCTCAAACTTCGTAAAACAGTTTAAAGCAATCTCATGCATATATCACAGTTTTGTAAAGTATTCACAACACAACAGTTCTTAAAATGTAGGATTTGAAAACTTGTCTGGAGTCCAAGACACGTTTCCTCGACTTCCTCTTATTCCGGATTTTCTAATCAACAAACATCATAATCTTAATCAGTATTCCTACTCTCATCACCAACTTATATTTCTAATAAGTTCAATACTTCATAGCTTTCATTATTTGACCGACTCGAAATAAGTATCACTACTTGGTCGAAACGGACGGTCAAAGTGGTCTTCTAGAATTGACTTTACCGAATATTACTATTACGCGGCTTGCACTCTAACATTTTTAATAAATCTTAAAATTAATATTTTAATACGAAACTACCTCGAGGAGCTTCTTGAGTGGTTTTAATATTTATCCTAAAAGTTTCATTTTGATAAAATAAATTTAATTAGGTGAAAAGAATTTCAAAAGTTCGGTCAACTACGGAGTTTTACTATTCATACCGCTTTCACTAAAACGTTGATATCTCTCAAACCGTTAACTCAATTGATACACCATTTACGCATGCATGATCTAGACAAAATTTAGGACATATCATTTGAAAATAGTTTTCTGGTTACAAGGGTGAAAATCCCGAAGTGACAGTTTCCTAACAGGGGGTTGTTTTGACATTCGTACTCCGCGCGACCTCGACTCCGATATTTTTATAGAATTGAAAAATCAATATTCTTACTTAAAATTTTTATTGCAGCTAATAAACTCTATTTCTTACTCTCTGTAAATATTTCATGATTTATGAACATTTTTAAGTCGATCCTTTATATTTTTAAAATTCGTAATTCGTAGCAGTTTTTGTCGCGTAAACCACTTTTAGTAAAATGGCCATAACTTTTGATCCGTAAATCGGAATCAAGCGATTCAAGCGCCTAAACGATCCTTATAACATTGTATATCATAATTAAGGGTTATTTTTCAAGAAACTACAGTTTACATCCTCGGGAATTTCTGCAGAAACTTAAAGTTACGTTTTGTTCGTTTTAACGAGATTACGTTTACGATCGGAGTTTCATTTACGCCTTAAATCTTTATACTACCACCAACAATCAACATATCATCATCAACACACTAACTCCTCTCAAGAATATCATGTTCTTGAGGCAACAACAATCAACCTTAAAGCTACTTAGATAAACATCAAGATTTCAACAATACCACTACCAAAACTAGGTTTACAACTACGTACTAAAAGGATCTTGAACTTAAATCTTAAATAAGTTTAGGTCAAAGATTTTTACCTTTCTTGAAAGCTTGAGATGTTTTCTTGAGGATGGTGGAGTCTTTTGAGTTCTTGGTATGGTTTTTGGAACCTAAAACCACCATTGAAATCAAGAAACCAAAGAAGAGTTACTATTCTTACTATTCATTCTCAACTTTCTTGATTTTATTACACCCATCAAACCTTGATAAAAAGAGATCAAAGAATTATCTTACCTTAGTTTGGTTGTTAGGAAGCTTGAGAATTAATGGGAGGATTTATCCATGGCTAGAACTTGAAGAATTGAATTTGATTTCTTGGCTTGGAGATGAAGGGCCGAATGAAATGGTTTTGGGAGAGAAGAAGTGTTTTTATGCTTGCTTGCTTGGTTGCTTCTAGGAAAGTATGTTGGTTGCTTCTTGGAAATGAGGTTGTGATAGCTTGTGATATCTTATATTGATTGATATCTTCTAGTTTAGGATCCTAGGTTTATTCTTGTTGCCAAATACATGGACAAGAAAACTAGCTAGCCTTGTAGTTTGTAAGCTAATCTACTTAACTTAGCCCTTTAGCTCACTATTTGCTTAGCCATGGTTGATCATCCTATCTCTAGCTCACTATTTGATAAAGTAACCATGGTTAGTTAGTGCATTACGTTTATTTAATCATTTGCGCGTTCGCTCGGTCGCTTAAACGTTTTCAAAATACTTTCTCGTAAATGGTTCGCGACGTAATTCCTTTTGTATTTATTCCTTATGTTTTGAATTATCATACTTGGATATAAATCCGTAGGGTTTCAAATTCGTAATTATATTATGATTCCCGTAATCCTCGATGATTCATAAATATGGTCATTTTTTAAAGTTCGTTTTCTTCGAAAACTAATAGCGTTTACATACACTCATTTGGTACGTATAATCAAGTTATCAATTCTGAAACTCATTTTCTCATGCACAACATAGTGTGGGATAAAAGGTTTTTCCCCGTCCGTCAGGGTTACTATTCATTAAACGTTTTACAGGGTCTTAAAAATTCAAGTTATTATATTACTATTCATAAAGGTCTTTTACCGATGTCAAAAATTTGGGTTCTTACAGTAAGAGCATTCCTGAGTGCAGCTGTCTTTGCCATAGGGAAGAATTTAGTGAGAAATTTCTGAGCAAGATCCTCCCAAGTAGTGATAGAACCTGCTAGTAAATAATGTAACCAAAACTTAGCTTTATCCCTCAGAGAGAATGGAAAAAGCCTCAAATTTATAGCATCTTCATAAACATTGTTGAACTTGAAGGTGTCGCAGATCTCGATGAAATCCCTATGTGCATATTTGGATCTTCCGTTGGCAAACCCCCAAACTTGACTGAATTCTGTACCATCTGAATTATGCCAAGTTTGATCCCAAAGGTATTAGCTGTGGTCGCTGGCCTGATAATGTTAGATTGAATTTTGTTGATCTTGGGTTGAGAAAAATCCATCAACGCTTTTGTTGGTGCTGCTGGATCTCCCATTGTAATGAGTACCTGAAACACAAACAAGTAAACCGTGAAATTAAAAGAATTTGAGTCAATGAACTTTAATGACCACTGATGTCAAGCACATAAACTAAAAATTAACACCGAGTCCCTGGCAGCGGCGCCAAAAACTTGTTAGACCGAAAACACGCGCTAAAATTACACGCAAGTATACGCGTTCGTAAGTAGTATAAGATATAAATCAGATTGATACCCACATAGACTCTTTTAAGTTAACTTAAGATTATGCACCTATGCAACAATGGTATGGCTATCGCTTAATGCTAAGACAATAACAAGTTGAGATATTTATAACTACGATTAAGGTAACATGCAATTAACTAAGAATAAAAGTGATTGAATTAACTATATGAGACAAACATGGGATTCTAACTTCATTATTACTTCATTCAAAGTCATTATTCTTAACCTTAGCATGCAATGGTGATGATAACTAATCAAATAACACGAAACTAGTAAACGCCAACTTTCGTTGTACGAATACCCTACTACTAGACATCCACAAAAGAGATAGAAGCTGGATAGACACCAATTATGTTGAGACCCTATATGTCTATAGAATTTGACAACATAAAGGTTTATGCGCAATTTATCTATCGTGATTACATAGGGTAAGTAAGATTGTTAAAATTACCTATGAATCATGCATAACAAATACATGAACCTATGCTAGCATGGCAAGTTCTAAATCTCTATATTTACAGTCACTTCAATAGAGATTAACACGCTATCTTAAATGTTAGCTACGCACATAAGATGAATAAACACAACCAATACTAGGATATCAATCAATCACCACACACCAAGATATTGAAATAAATTAACTATAGAAATCCATAAGTAAATCCGTTAGAACCCCACGATAACGATTAGTTCATACCCGAACTCATCATCTTCATGGGTTCCAATGAAAACATGATAATAAACAATATAAGAGTACTAGGGTTTAAAGACAAATCAAAAATAAGCATCCAAGTATCAACTATATTGAAGAATATAAAAGCCTTCTTCTCCTTAGCCATCTCGTGCACTTCTAGGTCTTCGTATGGCTCTCCCCGGTCTCCTTGTTGTTAAAAACGTCATATTATAGGTATATATAGGCTTCAAGATCAGCAGGGCTTCAAATCTCTCAAAAATCAAGTCAAAACAGGATTCTGCTGATCACGACCCGCGTGGCCGCCCCGCCTTGCGCGCGGGCGAGCGCTCTTTTTGTCCTTCTGGCGCGGCCGCTCCGCATTCCAGCGCGGGCGCGCTGTGCTACTGTTCTTTCAGCACGGCCGCCCCGCTTCCCAGTGCGGGCGCGCCGTGCTTTTGGATTTTTGCTCCAATTTCTTATTTTTGATGTAAGTTGAGTTCCGTCTATCAGAATTTGACGATCCAATAGTCCACGCGAAGCTCTCGAGATGCTCTTCAACATGAGAAGGGTCGTGGAATCCGATTATGACCTCTTTGCAATTTATTACCTTGAAAAGCTTAATTAAACATCCAACTAATGCATGTAATGCACAAACACAAAAACACATCAAAAATACCAACAACTTGAGTCAAAAACACCAACTTAAGCCTGTAATAAAGCTTTACAAGTAGATACAAAATCCACTTATCAGGTGCATTAGGGAGAATGCTCTTTTCAATAGAAACACCCTTGTTGAGAGGATGTCTCTAGAATCTGTTTTGGCCCCATTCATACAACTGCATCCTTTTGGGAGGATACAGAGGTGGTTTGAGTGATCAACTTAGTTTTCTTAGCCTTCTTTATTTTTCTAACCAAAGATGACTCAGTTAGTGTTTGTTCCTCACCAATCTCATTCATTACTGTAAGAGTTATCTCCTTTCTATTCTTTTTACTCACTTCACCCTTTTGAGGGGATGAAGGGGTTGGTTTCTTAGCATTTGAAGGAATGGTCTCAGCTTGGTAAGGCCCTTGTTGGTTTTCCTATATTTGAACTTCTACAGGTTCAGGGATAATAGTTGTACTAGGTTGAGCATTTGATCTCATATCAGGCATAGGGTAAGGGTAAGTCCTAAACCTCTCCATCATGAATGAAGTGATTTTTAGACTTGAAAGAGATATGTCCTAAGTCCAATCACGTATGAGGATTTAGGAATAACTTTTATGTAATCTGTTTTGATTTCATTGATATTAATAAAAGACTTGTTTTGTTTTTATTTCGGGCTCTATCTATTTAAGTGTTTAAATAAGATATACCATAGTTTAGAGTAAAGCTTTTTATGGATTATGATGAGATCATAATAGTGAGACCTAAAAGATGATAACTCTAAACTTAAATAGTTCCTGGTCATAGGATTACTAACTGGTAATTAATAATCCGCAAAGATCGGTACATACTATGCTTGCTTCATTATGAAGGATGTCTGTTCTCATAGATATTTATGTGGTGACACTATAGCTAGTATGTAGGTGCTTATTATAAAATAAGTTCACTGAACATGACTTCCACAGCTGAACAATTGATGGAGTTCACTCACGTGTCAGCAGTTGTTCATATAGTGATAGTTGTACAAGTATCCTTAGACTTGAGGTCATCATAGTCATCTTGTGTACACTGAACTATGCTTTGGTTTAGTTCTTAGTCTCCAGGGACAATTATTAGGGCTCTACTAGGTATAGGAATTTGTACACGAATATAGTTTATGATCAATAAAGGATCTACCCTTTCCAGTGAAGGAAGAGAATGTTCAAAGCTGATCCACTTATGCTAGTTCAGGAATCTCTGGCCAGAGTGAATGAAATTAGAAAGGAGTTTCTAATTTACATAGAACTGAGCATAATGAATGGGAAAGTAAATGATTAAATTAGATAGGCTTGACACAAGTTCCATGCCTTGTATTTAATCAGGACATTGGAGGGTAGAAGGAGTTAATTGTACGGTAACTATTCACTGACATGTTCTTGGTATTCTAAGCAGTGAATTCATATTATCCGGATAGTCGCGATATGTTGAGAAGCATCACTCAAGATGTAGAATAAATATAATTAATCAGTTAATTATATTTAGTGAATTTTAATATTCATATAAATAATTAATAATAGTTTATTATTATTTATTTCTACTACCGGCATAATTTTGAACCTACAGGGTCACACCATAAAAGAATATTTTCTTTGATGAAATAATGAGAGAGAGAATTATTTTCTAAATAGTTAAGAAAAGAAATAATGATTAAAATAGTTTTAATTATTATTAAAGCATTTTATGAAGATAAAATGTGGGGGTTAATATATATAAAGATATATTATAAAACCCTAGGAGAGTCCTATAAATAGAATGAGATGGATGGCTCATAAAACACAACACACAATTTTGGTTTTGTGAAAACCCTAGCCTCCATCTTCTTCTTCTCTCTCTCTCTCCCAAAACTCCATTTTTATAAAAGCTTAGTTTTATAAAAAGGTTCATCGAAGCGGATCATTCTTGGTGGATACTGGTAGAGTGCTTCACACACTGAGGAGCAACTGCTAGCACTCCAATCATTATAAAGCTTCGATTCACGAGGTATGATTTCGATTCCTAAGTTTTTTCCTTTTATATGTTTTTCTATATGTGCGGTATATGGTTTTTACAGAATAATTGTTATTTCACGCTTCCGCTCATCCGTAAATTCCATCATTGGCATCAGAGCCAGGTTCTGCATATAGAGATTCTTATAAAAAATTTCAGATTTTTTAATGCATGTATGGATTTGTTATGATTTTTGCAAGTTTATTTGGATTTAATTATGAATTAATTCGAAATAATTTTTGCATGAGATTTTGACTACTGATATGGGTTCTACAAGTGTTGTAGATCATCTAGGTATTTTTTTCATAATTTTGTGATGTGTAGATTATTTGTTATGAATTTTTAAAAAATTGTTTTAATTAAAATTCATGAAATAATTATGCATGTGAATAATTATGATTAAAATTTGCACAAGGACCCATGGGTGATCTGGTATTTTTCTGCTACTCCCTGATTTGAGAAATCATATTATTTTGATTTTTATTAATTTATTAATTAAATGTTAATTATTTTATTAATAATAAAATTAAAATAATAAATTAATAAAGAGTTATTAATAAGGGAGTAAAGGGAAAAGGGGGTTACATCTCCTAATTGTAACAGCAAGAAAAAAAAACAAAAACCTGCTGTTGCCAACGGTCGGCCAGGTGCGGGCGCGTGAGTCGCACGCGCGGGGTGTGTTGCGCATTCCGTGAATGCGTTACACACTGTTGTGCATTTACGGAATGCGTTACACGCGTAAATGGCTCAATAGTATTGTAACGCATTACGTACATGCGTTACAGCCCGTATGTCCAAATTAAATTTGTTTTTTTGGGAGTTTCGTAACTCCGTTTTGGGTGTGCAATATATCGTTGGATTCATTTTTCCGAGACGGATCTAATGGAGTGGTCAAATATTTTTTATATAAAAGTTTTGAACTGTTTATATTCCCGAAAGTGTTTTAAAGCATGTTTTAATTGTTTTAATTGCTTTTAAATGCTACAATAAATCCATACATCATTATATCAATGTGTGACATGATATTAATTACATGCTTACTTGTTTATTTATTTTTATATATGAGATATATGCCTGTGTTTACCATGCGATGATAGATTTAGGTGAACTTAAATCAATATAAGGCGTGCTCTAGAAAATCTAGAATATGAATCGTTTCTTGCCTTGACAATAATATTATGAATACAATCATGAGATTCTTGTGTTTATGAAACATGTAATTAAATATGAATTTTCAATTTTGAGAGAAAGGATGATTCTGTCAACAACGGATTTCTATCTGTAAGAAAGGGTTATTAAGTGACGCCTCTTGACAATGCTCCACCCGATCTGGGAATCATCTGATTATCGATTATTGATTTGAAATATTTAATTTAAAAGGAAGAATCTCTTTATAATATGATTATGATTGTAACGTAATATAATCCCTCTAAAATTAAATAATATCAAGTAGTAATTGGCCAATGACACAACGGGCTTGTGTCGGTCATAGCCTTCCAACATGATAGAAAGTGGTTCTTATATTTTAAATCATTGTCGTTTCGTGCTACAGCCGAGGGCTTTGATTTCGAAATAAGAAATACTTGTCTATTACATAGAGATGTGTACATTGAATTAGAATCTAAAGGTTACGTGCCACAGCCGTGGGCCGTTGGAGACTGATTCAATTGTACGGAATGTTGGTTTAGACTTGACTTAGAATATTGAGTTTGTCATGCCACAGCCATGACTCAATTATTCAAGAGGCTAAAATTATATTAGGGAATAATATAAGATGTAATTGACAAGAGTTGTCTGCCTATTGAACATCACATGACGTTTCGTGCTACAGCCGAGGTTGTGTAATGGAATGTAGGATCCCTATTCCCACTAGCATTATGAATGCCTAATTTTGACTTAGGGGGTGTATAAATTAGATAAACTAGTGGGAACCACTTATGAATAAAGACCCGATTCATATAGTGTTTTGAAATGAAATTGAATATTTGCTAAGTGTTGTTATGTGTTTATCATTCACAGATTTACTATATTCGTTATGTCTTCTGCACTATCACTCCGGAGTATCCTTATACATCTACAAGAGTTGTATGATATGGCAGGGAGGACAGCTCGATATGAGATATCGAAGGAGCTGTTCGGTTGTAGGATGTCTGAGGGATCATCCGTGAATGACCATGTACTTAAGATGATCAATTTGATTGAACGTCTTGGACAACTTGGTTTTGCCATGGATGGGGAGCTGAGCCAAGACTTGGTCTTGCAATCACTTCCGGGTTCGTTTTCGCAGTTTGTTGTGAACTTTCACATGAATAAGCTGGATGTCAGCCTGGCTGAACTCCACAACATGTTGAAGACTGCGGAATCGAATTTTCCCCATAAGAAGAGTTATGTTCTTCTAATTGGTGAAGGTTCCAATCCTAAGATAAGGAAGAGGAACCCTTCCAAGAAGAAGAAAGTAGGTGAAGAAAAGCCGGTTCCACCAAAAGCTGAAGACCCCAAGAGCAAAGTTGTTTGCTTTCACTGTAACAAGGTGGGGCACTGGAAGAGGAACTGCAAGGTTTACCTTGCAGAGTTGAAGAAGAAGAAGGGGAGTGAGACTACCGCTTCTGATTCAGGTATGTTCATGATAGAAATGAATATGTTATTAAGTCAAATTTCTACTTGGGTATTAGATACCGCCTGTGGTTCTTACATCTGCAATTCGTTGCAGGGACTAAGGAGAAGTAGGACTCTTGAGGAAGAGGAGGTGATTCTACTGATGGGAAATGGAGCAAGAGTTGCTGCTGAAGATGTAGGATCATTTCATTTATATATGCCTACGGGCAAGACTATTGTTTGAAATAATTGTTATTTTTTTTCCTCGATTGTAAGGAATATTGTTTCAATTCATATGTTGGATTTGGATGGTTTTTCTTTTTATTATTAAGAATAATGAATGTTCTATCCTTAGAAATAATATTCTTTATTGACGTGGTATTTTAAATAATGGTCTGTATGTATGTGACATAATTTACTTCAGATTGAACAAACTAATAAAAGAAAAGGGATGATGAAAATCTCACTTTCTTTTGGCACTGCAGACTTGGTCATATTAGTGAAAATAGACTGCGGACATTGCATAAGGAAGGGTTACTTGACCCCTTTTGATTTTGAATCATATCCTACATGTGAGTCTTGTCTATTGGGTAAAATGACGAAATCTCCATTTAGTGGACATGGAGAGAGGGCTGCAGATTTACTAGGATTGGTACACATAGATGTATGTGGACCAATGTCTACGCAAGCCATGGGTGGATTTTCATACTTCATTACTTTCATAGATGATAGATCTAGATTCGGATATGTGTTTGATGAAACACAAGTCTGATGCCTTTGAAAAGTTCAAAGAGTATAAGTATGAAGTGGAGAAACAAACCAAAAATAGTATTATAACTCTTCGATCAGATCGAGGTGGTGTATACTTGAATGGAGAGTTTCTGGATTATCTCAAAGAAAAGGGTATAGTCTCTCAGTGGAGTCCTCCATATTGGTATCTGAAAGGAGAAATCGAACTTTGTTAGACATGGTTCAGTCCATGATGAGCTATGCGAATCTTCCAGTATTCTTATGGGGTTATGCATTGGAAACCTCAGCATATTTACTGAATAAGGTGCCTTCCAAATCTGTTCCTCAAACTCCATATGAGATATGGAAAGAAAGGAAACCGAGTCTTAAACACGTTAAGATTTGGGGATGTCCAACTTATGTCAAGAAAGTTGACCCAGATAAGCTGGAATCTCGATCCGTAAAATGTAGTTTTGTGGGATATCCTAAAGAGACTTTGGGGTATTACTTTTGTACCGATCATCGGGTGTTTGTCTTCAGACATGCTACCTTCTTGGAAAAGGAGTTTATCCTTGAAGGAAACAGTGGGAGAAAAATTGAACTTGATGAAGTTCAAGAAGCACAAACTACTACGAATCAAGTGGAAACACCTGTTCAGACTGAACAAACTTCTGTGGAACAGCCCATTCGTAGGTCAGGGAGAGTGTCTCGCCAACCTGAGAGGTATTATGGCCTTGTCATTGAGAATGACAATGAGTTGTCAATTATTGATGATGACAACCCTGTGACCTATAATGAGGCTATGAGTAATGTTGACTCAGAGAAATGGCAAAGTGCCATGAAATCCGAAATGGAATCTATGTATACGGTATACAAAAGAAAGATTAGAGCAGATGGCCAGGTGGAGACCTTTAAAGCCAGGCTTGAGGCAAAAGGATTCAAATAAAGGCAATGGATTGACTTTGATGAAACCTTTTACCTGTAGCCCTGTTAAAATCAGTTCAGATTTTTCTTGCGATTGCTGCTTACTACGACTATGAGATCTGGCAGATGGCCAGATGGTTTTCTTTCCAAGGGAAATGAAAACCTAGTGTGTGTAAGCTGCTGCGAATCATATGCCGTTTAAAGCAAGCTTCTCGTAGATGGAACATCCGTTTTGTTGAGACAATCAAAGAGTTTGGTTTTATCAAAAACGTAGATGAACCATGTGTCTACAAAATGGTTAGTGGGAGCGTGGTAACATTTCTTGTATTGTATTAAAAGAGAGTTGACACACATAACAACATAGCAGACCCACTCACAAAGCTACTTTCTAAAAGTCACTTTGATCGTCATAAAAACAAGATGGGTATTAGATACCAGAGTGATTGGCTTTAGTACAAGTGGGAGATTGAAAGAGATATGTCCTAAGTCCAATCACGTATGAGGATTTAGGAATAACTTTTATGTAATCTGTTTTGATTTCATTGATATTAATAAAAGACTTGTTTTGTTTTTATTTCGGGCTCTATCTATTTAAGTGTTTAAATAAGATATACCATAGTTTAGAGTAAAGCTTTTTATGGATTATGATGAGATCATAATAGTGAGACCTAAAAGATGATAACTCTAAACTTAAATAGTTCCTGGTCATAGGATTACTAACTGGTAATTAATAATCCGCAAAGATTGGTACATACTATGATTGCTTTATTATGAAGGATGTCTGTTCTCATAGATATTTGTGTGGTGACACTATAGCTAGTATGTAGGTGCTTATTATAGAATAAGTTCACTGAACATGACTCGCACAGCTGAACAACTGATGGAGTTCACTCACGTGTCAGCAGTTGTTCACATAGTGATAGTTGTACAAATATCCTTAGACTTGAGATCATCATAGTCATCTTGTGTACACTGAACTATGCTTTGGTTTAGTTCTTAGTCTCCAGGGACAATTATTAGGGCTCTACTGGGTATAGGAATTTGTACACGAAGATAGTGTATGATCAATAAAGGATCTACCCCTTCCAGTGAAGGAAGAGAATGTTCAAAGCTGATCTACTTATGCTAGTTCAGGAATCTCTGGCCAGAGTGAATGAAATTAGAAAGGAGTTTCTAATTTACATAGAACTGAGCATAGTGAATGGGAAAGCAAATGATTAAATTAGATAGGCTTGACACAAGTTCCATGCCTTGTATTTAATCAGGACATTGGAGGGTAGAAGGAGTTAATTGTACAGTAACTATTCACTGACAGGTTCTTGGTATTCTAAGCAGTGAATTCATATTATCCGGATAGTCTCGATATGTTGAGAAGCATCACTCACGATGTAGAATAAATATAATTAATCAGTTAATTATATTTAGTGAATTTTAATATTCATATAAATAATTAATAATAGCTTATTATTATTTATTTCTACTACCGGCATAATTTTGAACCTACAGGGTCACACCATAAAAGAATATTTTCTTTGATTAAATAATGAGAGAGAGAATTATTTTCTAAATAGTTAAGAAAAGAAATAATGATTAAAATAGTTTTAATTATTATTAAAGCATTTTATGAAGATAAAATGTGGGGGTTAATATATATAAAGATATATTATAAAACCCTAGGAGAGTCCTATAAATAGAATGAGATGGATGGCTCATAAAACACAACACACAATTTTGGTTTTGTGAAAACCCTAGCCTCCATCTTCTTCTTCTCTCTCTCTCTCCCAAAACTCCATTTTTATAAAAGCTTAGTTTTATAAAAAGGTTCATCGAAGCGGATCGTTCTTGGTGGATACCGGTAGAGTGTTTCACACACTGAGGAGCAACTGCTAGCACTCCAATCATTATAAAGCTTCGATTCACGAGGTATGATTTCGATTCCTAAGTTTTTCCCTTTTATATGTTTTTCTATATGTGCGGTATATGGTTTTTACGGAATAATTGTTATTTCACGCTTCCGCTCATCCGTAAATTCCATCAAGACTCACATTTACCTTATTCTTTGTAGTAAGTGAACCAAATATAATTTTGGACACTTGCTTACAATTACCTGTTTTAGTGTTGTCTATACCATTCAACAAATGTATGTCTGATACCTTATGATTTAAGGTAGACATGATAAATCTAGGGAAGAAAATTTCTTTACCTCTAGTAGAGTGGGGCATGATCAGCCTGGTTGCAAGTTTTCCAGGATCAATAGACCAATATTCAAGTATCTGTTGTGGGCTATTGAGAACACCAGCTTCCGCACCACACTTGAAATGTTGTCATACCCAGTTTTCCTACATGTGAAGGCCCTCATTATAGAATCAAACACAAAGGACCACTCCTTCCTTAGGTTTTTTTGTTCAAACTTGCCAAGTTGATTCTTCCACCATAGTTGATGAAGTCCATAAACTCAGTTAGTTCATCCTGGGTTGGCACCTCCACTAGATTTGCAGTTGGAAAACCCAAGGTTGCATTCACATCTTGCTTATTGAATTCTATTTGTTGGCCTCCAATTGAGCATGTCACCACCAAGGACACAGAGTTGTAAAGCATAACAATTCTCACTACTGCTGTTGTCCAGAATTCATGCAGAACATCCAAGTATAGGATCGGGTTAGCTGTTAAAGCACCTACAAGATAGGATTCAGACAGAAATTTCACAAACCCCTTGAAACTGTCTGGGGCTTTGTTAGCATCAGTAAAAGCGATGTAGTTGGTTCCTTTCTCTGGGATTATAGCTCTAACATTATTGAGTGCCATTGTTGTTGAGTAAGAGTGAATGGGTAAGAAACAATTTATGGAAAAGAGTTTGAAATTAGAGAGAAATCGGTTTTGAATTGAAAAAGCTAGGTCACTTAGAATTCTCGAAGGCGTAAGTATATGTATCGAGATGTCTGGGTGTTTATAGTAAAAGCAAATGACTTATCGAGAAGTCAAAAATTGACATTTGGAGTATACTTATCGAGAAGTCATTTTGAAGGTGAATTACATATCGAGAAGTCATTTTAATTTACTTTTTTAGAGAACTAAAAATTAACTTATCAAGATGTCAAATAAATATCCAGTTTGTCCAAAATGGACTGAATTATTTCCAACTTTTATTTGAATAAATAAAAATAAAATCAGAATAATATTGTCAAAAGTATTTTACCACAATAATTTATTGGATTAAATTATTTCAGTTCTGAGTTATCTATTAGTCTAATAAATATGCTTGTAGAGAACTCCGTGAGTTAACACTATTAGAGAACTCTACAATGACTTATCGATAAGTCATAATAAAGCTTATCGAGAAGTTACTCGAGAAGTCAGTAAATTGACTTGCGATAACTCACTCGAGAAGTCTTAAAATGACTTTTCGATAAGTCAATTAGACTTATCGAGAACTCAGTTCTCTATATACTTTTGATCATTTTGATTATGTCTTGTGTTTATTTTACATATTGAATATGTAAATTAACATTTGATAGTTTTCTTAGAATTGAAAAATTCCAAGCCGAATTTTTATTTTTGAAGAATAAATATGCAGATATTTCTAAATA
This sequence comes from Apium graveolens, assembly GCF_009905375.1. Taxonomy (NCBI): domain Eukaryota; kingdom Viridiplantae; phylum Streptophyta; class Magnoliopsida; order Apiales; family Apiaceae; genus Apium; species Apium graveolens. The sequence continues at coordinate 109,397,654 of NC_133652.1, forward strand.
TTTATAATTCATATTTCAGTTAATTTCTAATAAAATCAAATTAATTTTGATTTACTGGAAATTAATCTGCTCCAACACATTAGCTGAATTCTAGCCTTAGGATGAAGAATTTAGCATTCCAATTTCACCTACAAGTCTAGTGAAAGTTGCTTCATCCAAAGGTTTAGTAAAAATGTCAGCTAATTGTTTTTCTGTTGGAACAAAAATGAGCTCAGTGGTACCATTTGCAGCATGTTCTCTAATAAAATGGTACCTTACATCAATGTGCTTTATCCTAGAATTATTAACTGGATTAGCCCCAATAAATATAGCACTAGTATTGTCACACATAATTGGAATTTTGTGTAACACTAGGTCATAGTCCATTAGATGATTTCTAATCCAAAGCACTTGAGCACAACAACTTCCAGCAGCTATGTATTCTGCTTCAGCTGTGGAAGTTAACAAAGATTGTTATTTCTTGCTATGCCAGGATACAAGTCTTTGTCCAAGAAACTGATAGCTTCCACTAGTACTCTTTCTGTCCACCCTGCATCCAGCAAAATCTGCATCTGTATATCCAACAACTTCAAAATCAGTTCCCTTAGGATACCATAATTCCAAGTTTGAAGTTCCCTTCAAATACCTGAAAATTCTCTTAATAGCCATCAAATGTGATTATTTTGGATTGGATTGAAATATTGCACATAGATATGTTGCAAACATGATGTCTGGTCTACTTGTAGTTAAGTAAAGCAATGATCCAATCATTCCTCTATAGATTGAAATATCTACACGTTTGCCCTTTCTATCTTCGTCCAACTTTATTGTTGTAAACATAAGTGTAGAGGCAGGTGAACAATCAACCATACCAAACTTCTTCAATAAATTTTTGACATACTTAGTTTGGCTGATGAAGATCCCATCACTTCTTTGACTGACTTGAAGTCCAAGAAAGTAACTTAATTCCCCCATCATGCTCATTTCATATTTACTCTGCATAAGCTTGGAGAATCTTTGGCAAAGCTTTTCATTTGTAGAACCAAAGATAATATCATTCACATAGATCTGAACTAGGATCATATCATCACCATATTTCTTGTAGAAGAAAGTCTTGTCTATGGTACCTCTAGTAAAACCATATTTAAGTAAGAATTCTGACAATTTATCATACCAAGCTCTAGGTGCCTGCTTTAGTCCATATAGAGCCTTGAGTAACTTTACACAAAATCTGGAAATTCTGGATCTTCGAAGCCAGGTGGTTGTTGCATATGAACTTCTTTTTCTAACTCACCATTTAGGAAGGCACTATTGACATCCATTTGATACACTTTGAAATTTGAATGTGCAGCAAATGCTAGAAAATCTTTATTGCTTCAAGTCTTGTAACTGGAGAAAAAGTTTCATCATAATCAATTCCTTCTTCCTGTGAGTAGCCTTTTACAACCAACCTTGCCTTATTTCTGGTAACTATACCATTTTCATCCATCTTGTTCCTAAACACCCATTTTATTCCAATTACACTTCTGTTCTTTGGTGCAGGAACCAACTCTCAAACTTTGTTTCTTTCAAACTGATTAAGCTCTTCTTGTGTGGCAGATATCCAATCAGGGTCCATTAGAGCTTCTTCAGTTTTTTTGGGCTCTACTTGAGACATAAAGCATGCATGTAGGCACTCATTAGTAGTTGCACTTCTAAACCTTACACTAGTATTTGGATCGCCAATTATTGCATTTGGATTGTGACTCCTATCCTATTTTCTGGTGTGAGTTTGTTGACTGGTGCATTCATCATTTTCTTCATTAATGGTATGATTGGTAGATCCTTATTCTCTTTCTCCCCCTGAGTTTGTGCTATCAAAATCAGGTGTTTGTGATGAACTTCTATTTCCATGATTTTCATGTTCAGTAGACTCTTCATTCATCATTTGTTGTGCATTGACTTCACATTCTTCATCAGAATCATTGTTAATGTTGAGATTTTCAAATGCAAGGGCTTTAGCTTCATTATCATCAAAGCATTCAATTCTAGCACTTGTCATCGTCAAAAGTCACATTTGTTCTCTCCATGATTTTCTTTTGAACAATTATATAGAAATTGTAGGCAGTTCTCTCCAATGAATATCCCGGAAAAATTGCTTCAAAAACCTTTGAGTTAAATTTTCCCACATATTCAAAGTTGTCTTTTAAAATGTACACTTGCTTCCAAACACATGAAGATGCTTTACAATAGGCTTTGTTTTAGACATGATTGAGTAAGGTATTTTTCCATGAATCTTGTTAATGAGATATCTGTTTTGAGTGTAGCATGCAGTATTAACAGCTTCTTCCCAAAAACTAGTTGGCATCTTGCAACATTGTAACACCCCCAGATCCGGGGTCGGGGATCCGGGTTGTCACGGTCTTTCTTTCCACAATATCACTTCACTTAATTAATAATAATTAACCTCATACTGTGACCCCACACTAACACACACCACAACCCGTTATAGTCTCAGAGATGAAATTGAAATAAGTACAAGTCTTTGAATCCACAATTTAAAATTATTACAACCCAAAATGATTACTTGATAATTTACAGTTAATTGCCATTATCTGCCACAAGTTATAATTATACATAATTTGATTCTCAAAAGTAGATGGTCTAAACTACAATGGATCTACCTCTGCAGCTATAGCAGCTACAACATCATCGGGAAGACGCGGGGCGCTTCCCACGCGCTTGCGCTGGGTCTGCTGGAGTCTGGCCATCTCTCCTAACTGTTGTTGTGTGATGAAGAAATAAAGCAAGAGTGAGCCTTACAGCTCGCAAGATAATATGTATAGTGATAACAATAATATAAGTATCTAAATGGATACTTGATAGCATCTCTATCATATGCAAGATAATTACTTACTAGATATAAGTAAAACAAGGAATGAAGTTACCAATACTTCACCACACTTATATCATATATAAAGCTACTTGAACTGCCACCGTTCAAAGTATTATAGGTTTTAAGAAAACATCCCATAGATGAGACCACAAGTTAAGACTTGAATAGATTCAATCTTTGAAAGATTATTGAATGAAAAAGTTATGAGATACTTTATTTAGTCCCGGTATATATATATCCACATATATATACCCCTTTAAACATTTCCTGAAACCTCTGTTATGTAAAGTATGAACAGAGTTTGAAACATCCAATGAATTTTGGAAAGGAAAAGAATTTTGGCATAAACCCGATATCTCGCTGATCAGGCAAAGATACCAATAAGTAACCTTTTCTACTGTAGATGGATGAATTCCTCACCGGTCATCACCCTGGCCGCATTAGGACCTCGCGCTCGACCGTACCCCGGTCCCTCACGCGTTGATGGACTGCCACCCAGCCACTTACACAATAATAGACCGTACCCCGGCCTGTCGCTTATGCCGACTCAATGAGATGGGCTTACTTCCCGAACGTTGGGCAAGTAATCAATTCATTTACCAAATCTGCAACCTCGTTGCGAATATAAAATACACCACAGAGCCGGATTCCCCAGGTTTTGAGCGAGTATTTAAATCCCCTTTAAAAGGAAGATCTTAAATATAAAAATGAGTTTTGGGATCCGCTCTGACTTTTAAAAATCATTTTGAAGACTCGAAAACACTTTAAAGAGTGTTTGGAGTAAGGCTGATTTAATGAAGTAAATCAGTCCCCAGAATATTAGAAAATATCTGAATATTATTAATTAAATAATATTCCCATAAAGAATAATCTTTATAAAAATAATTGAAGTAGAAGTATTAAAACTTATACTTGAAACGAGTATTAAATAACCAAAGATATACTTATATGAAAGTATTATCTTTATTTGAATAATCGAAAATAAGTTTGATTATTGACATCTTATTCTTTAATAAAATAAAGAATATATCTCAGCAAATAATCGGAGTCATAGATCCTCAAATGAATATTCAAATAATATTCAATAAATAAAATAAGCTGAGTCATAATACCTCGAATGAATATTATAAATAATATTCATTAAATAAAATAAAGGAGTCATACATCCTCAAATGAATATTCAAATAATATTCAATAAATAATATAAAAGAGTCATAAGCCCTCGAATAATATTCGAAATAATATTCAGATAAATAAATAAAAGGAGTCATAAGTCCTTGAATGAATATTTAAAATAATATTCATTAATAAAATAAAAGGAGTCATAAGTCCTCGAACGAATATTCAAAATAATATTCATTTAATATAAAGGAGTCATACGCCTTCGAATAATATTCGAAATAATATTCAATAATAAAATAAAGTTAAAGTAATCGAATAAACCTTATTCGATTAATAGTTTTGAAAACTATGACCATATATATATATATATAAGTATATATATATATATATCCATATATACAAAATCTACTCGGGATCCTCGACTCCCGGTTTTAGAAAATATTTCCACCTTTGGGTCCCTATACTAAGGGTATACGCAAATACCGCTTATCTCTAGCATAGGTATTATCAACTGAACCAACAGATATATATTTCAAGAATATGAAACAGGCATGCATATATACCATATCACATGCTACAATATATCGCAAGAATTTGCTAAATAACCAACATGCATCTATCGCAAGATAATGCATATACAAGTGTATACATCACAACAACAGTATAACGGATAGAATACTTGCCTGAGCGACTTGGGGGTGAGAAAGGCTCGGGACGAGTCTGATAACCTATAAACAACAAGTAAGTTGGAATTAAACCAAAATCACTTGTAAATCTATGATTTAACTAACTTAGACTCTAATGCTAGTTTTGCGCTCACCGATTCGCTTAAGTCACTCGGGTATCGGCTCCACCATTTTTAATAATTTAACCTTTACGAGTTTTAAAGCGATTCCTTCGCGAATGACTTACCAACTGCCTAACACACTTACCATAAATGTTTCATACATTAATTAACCCTTTTTGGTCTTTAACCTACATTCCAAAGTAAGGCGAGGGAAAAAGTTTCGTCCGCGAAACGCCGTTACTTGAAACGGTCGTTTCTCCTAAACCGTAAATCGGAATCGAACGAACTACATATCAAAACGAAGCTCGTAACATGAGCTATCTAAACATGGCAGTGGTCACAATCTAGCAGGGGGTTCTCGGGTCCTAATGCTATGCACAAAAACAGTCCAAAGAAAATCGGACGTTACGACGGCTATGTTTACGTGATTTCCAAATTTTAACCCATTCACAAACAACCCAAATCAACCTCAAATCCAACATACAACCATCCTCCATCCTTATCACATCATAACCACCCCAACCAATTCAATTTAATCTTTCATACTTATGCTTAAACTTAACTTTAATCATTCTAAATTTTCTTTAAATCAAAACCACAAAATTACCATTCCATTACACTACCATTCCAAATCTCAAACTCTAAATCATAACAACAACTACAATATCAACCCACTACTCAAAATCACCTTATAATATATATGAACCTAGGGTTTGGAAATGGTATACCTTCCTTGAAGTGGTGGGTGGAGCTAGGAAGCCTTAAGAAGCTTTGAGAAGCCTTAGGAAAGCTTGGATCTTCAAGAAAAACAAGAAAAAGTTCAAGTTAAAAACTTGAAAACACTATTCATTGTCTTCTTCTTTGATTAAATGAAGAAGTTAGAGAAAGAATTAATGGCTTAAACTCATGATATAGCCATAACTAAGCATAAAGATGATTAGGGAATTTTCTTACCAATTTAGGATGCTTTGATCTTTGATTTTGAAAATTCTATGCCTTGAAAATGTGTAAAAGCCGAGAGCAAAGTGAAGAACAAATGCCTTGGTTGTTTTTGATTTTTTGATGAAATGATTTTGCTAGCTTGGTTGGCTTGGTTTTTTTTTTGATTTAGCAAATTACTACCTTGCCCTTGAATTTGTGTGGTTCTTATTCAACCACACCTCCTTCCTTCCCATGTCATGCTTACCTCATCCTCATGATGTCATCCTTCCTTCCTTGTCTTCTTTCTATTGGTTGGATGACATCATTCCCATTAATCCCTTTGATTAACTTCCTAATCGTTTGCCTAATGACCGCTGATCTGTTATACGGTTCGCTTAACTTTCGTTCTCGTTTATCGTTTGAAGGATCATACCCGGGATCTTATTACTTAGGTTCCCTTAGCCTTTCTCAATACATTATATTCCTTTTTATGATCCTCTATCATAATCCTTTAATTTAAATCCTTTTTATCCTGTTACCTTATACTCAATTCTCTCCGTATCTTGTGGATTTCCGGGAAAAACCAAAGTGTTCGGAATTAGATTCTGACGATATTTACATACACTTATATACTTCATAGAGTACTAATAATATCCCAGAATATCCATAACAGAACCCCTACATAGTGTGGCGTGAAAAGTTTTCTCATTCAGCTAAAACACTATTCACAAGGGTTACAAAAAGTTGAAAAATTTTGGGGTTATTACAGTCTCCCCTCCTTAAAAGGATTCCATCCCGGAATCAAACAGAAAACAAATGGGGGTACTTTTCTAGCATTGCGCTCTCTAGTTCCCAAGTCGATTCTTCCACATTATGATTCTGCCATAGTACTCTGACTAGCTTGATCACTTTGTTCCGAAGCACCTGCTCCTTCTTATCCATAATCCTTACTGGCTTCTCCACGTAAGTTAGATCTGGCTGCATATCCACCTGCTCGTACTCCACTATGTGCCTGGCATCCCGATGATACCTCCTTAGCATTGACACATGGAACACATTATGAACTTGTTGCAAATTAGGGGGTAGGGCTAGCTCGTAAGCTAACTTTCCAATCCGTCTTAATATCTCGAAAGGTCCAATGTATCTTGGGCTTAGTTTTCCTTTCTTTCCGAACCTCATTAATCCCTTCCAAGGGGATACTTTCAACAGTACTAAGTCCCCTACTTCATATTCCTTGTCCTTTCGGGCTAGGTCTGCATATTTCTTCTGTCTGTCTTGGGCTGCTACAAGTCGCCCTCTGATAAGATCCACTATATCTTTGGTCCTTTGGACCACTTCGGGTCCGAGCATCTTCCGCTCTCCTACTTCATCCCAGTATAAGGGAGATCGACACCTTCTTCCGTACAAGGCCTCATAAGGCGGCATTCCGATGCTAGCATGAAAGCTATTGTTATAAGAAAACTCGATCAACGGCAGGTGATCATCCCAACTTCCTTTAAGGTCTATTGCACAGACTCTCAACATATCCTCTAGTGTCTGGATGGTCCTTTCACTCTGTCCATCCGTTTGGGGATGGTACGCGGTACTCATATTTAACTTGGTCCCCGCACATTCCTGAAAGCTCCTCCAAAATCTGGAGTTGAACCTTGGGTCTCGGTCTGAGACAATGGACGCTGGGACTCCATGTCGCGTTACTATTTCCTTAAGGTAAATGTCCACCAGTCTATCGACTGTGTATCTCTCATTGATAGGAATGAAATGAGCTGACTTTGTCAGTCGGTCTATAATTACCCAAATGGCATCGTGATTGGCTTTCGTCCTTGGCAAGCCTACAACAAAATCCATCGCTATCTGTTCCCATTTCCATTCGGGAATCTCCAGGGGTCGCAAAAGTCCACTGGGTCTCTGGTGCTCTGCCTTTACTCTTTGGCAAGTCAAACACTTGTTTACCCATTCTGCTACGTCCCTCTTCATGTTGGGCCACCAGTAATATTCCTTCAAATCCCTATACATCTTGGTACTTCCCGGGTGAATGGAATACCTTGAACTATGGCTTTCATCCAAAATCTCATCTTTAAGTTCTTGAACATTCGGAACCCAAATTCGGTAGGAATACCTCATTATCCCTTTATCATCTTTCTCAGTATGGATCTCCTCTCCAGTCATTGACTTTCTGTCTTCATTCATTATTTTCTCTTGGCACAATCTGATCTTTTCCAATAATTCTGGCTGCATTGAGATCTCAAAAAGCTTTTCAGTTCCGGTTCCGGTTACCTTTACCTCTATTTCCATTTTCTCAAAATCCCTTATCAACTCTTCCGAGGTCGTTATCATTCTGAGTCTTTCCTTTCTACTAAGGGCATCAGCCACCACATTGGCTTTCCCTGGATGATAGAGAATCTCACAATCATAGTCCTTGATTAGTTCTAACCATCTCCTCTGGCGCATGTTGAGCTCTTTCTGCGTAAATATGTACTTGAGGCTCTTATGGTCTGTGAAAATCTCGCACTTCTCTCCATACAAGTAGTGCCTCCAAATTTTTAAAGCAAATACTATTGCTGCGAGCTCAAGGTCATGAGTAGGATATCTAACCTCGTATTCCTTCAATTGTCTCGACGCATACGCAATAACTTTACCGTGCTGCATAAGCACACACCCTAATCCTTTGTGCGACGCGTCACTATATATCACAAAATCTCCTTTTCCATCCGGCAATGCCAATACCGGAGCCGTTATCAACCTTTTCTTTAATTCCTGAAAACTGTTCTCGCATTTCTCCGTCCATTCAAACTTCTCTGTCTTACGAGTAAGTCGTGTCAAAGGGGTTGCGATCTTCGCAAAGTCCTGTACAAATCTACGATAGTAGCCGGCCAATCCTATGAAACTCCTTACCTCTGTGGGTGTGGTTGGCCTTTCCCAATTTGAGACCGCCTCTATCTTGGAGGGGTCGACCAATACTCCTTCTTTATTGATCACATGTCCTAAAAACTGTACTTCATTCCGCCAGAATTCACACTTCGAGAATTTGGCATATAACTGCTCCTCTCTGAGTATTCCTAGAGCTATCCTCAAATGCTCTGCATGTTCTGCCTCAGTCCTTGAGTAGATCAAAATATCATCGATAAAAACTATCACACACTTGTCCAAGTACTTCTTAAATACTCTATTCATTAAATCCATGAAAGCCGCTGGGGCGTTGGTTAGTCCAAAGGACATTACCAAGAACTCATAATGCCCATACCTGGTACGAAACGCTGTCTTGGAAATATCTTCAGGTTTAATCTTTAGTTGGTGATATCCAGTTCTCAGGTCGATCTTGGAAAAATAAACAGCATCCTTTAGCTGGTCGAACAGATCGTCTATTCTAGGTAATGGGTACCTGTTCTTTATGGTTAGCTTGTTCAACTCTCGATAGTCTATGCACAACCTCATGCTCCCATCTTTCTTTTTAACAAATAAAACTGGTGCTCCCCACGGAGACACACTGGGTCTTATCATACCCTTATCCAAGAGTTCCTGCAATTGGATAGCTAATTCCTTCATTTCTAACGGGGCTAACCGGTAAGGTGCTTTTGAAACTGGCGCCGTCCCTGGGGCCAACTCAATAGCAAATTCAATCACTCTATCGGGTGGTAATCCCGGAAGGTCTTGGGGGAATACATCTTCAAATTCGTTGACTACTGGAATATCTTGTAAGCTGGGCACCTCCTTCTGTGTGTCCACCACATAGGCTAGGTAGGCCTCACTTCCTTTTCGTAGCATCCTTTTGGCCTGAGCCATGGTCAAAAATTTCTGCGTCTGCCCCTTTCCTCTAAATATAACCTCTTTCTTCCCGGGGATATTTAACTTAACTTTCTTCCCTTTACAGTCTATCTGAGCATCGTTGCTAGATAGCCAGTCCATCCCCAAAATCACATCAAACTCTCCTAATTTAAAAGGAATCAGATCAACACTGAAAGATTGCTCCCCTATGCCTATCTCACAGGCGGGGTGAATCTGGTTAACAGGAATAATTTCATGATTGGCTATTTCTACTTGTAAGGGTTCTATCAAGGGTTTAGCCTTAAGTCTTAACTTACGCGCAAAGTCCTTTGATATAAAAGATTTAGTTGCTCCCGAATCAAATAAAACATTTGCACTGACTGAATTTAGAGAAAGGGTACCTGCTATCACATCTGAATCTTTCATAGCATCCTGGACTGTCATGTTGAAAGTCCTCGCAGTAGGTGGCTTATTAGAAGCAGCCCTGCTTGCTCCCGAAGCTGCTGGTTTGTTCATTGGGCATTCCTTCTTCCAATGACCCGAGCGTCCACACTGATGACAATTGGTGGTTGGAACGACGGCAGGGGTTAATGATGGGCACTTATTTGAATAGTGGCCCTCCCGACCGCACTTAAAACAGGTTACTGGCCTTCCTTTACACTCCCCAGTGTGATTCCTTCCACATATGTTACAGGCTGGCAATGGGGGTCGAGATTGGTTGGGATAGGACATTCTTGACTTCCGGCCGCCCTGGCTCACACTCACACTCATTGGCCGCTTAAACCCAGTGTTCCTTCCTGGTAGGGACACTGCTCCTCGATTAAATCTAGTTGGGAAGCTCCTTCCTGCGGAACCTCCACCCATGCTCATACTTTTCCTCTTTATTCCTTTCTCCTCTCTTTCCTTCTGCATCTGTTCACTTCCAACTTCTACAATCGTTGCCTTTTGCACCAGAGTGGCATAGTCCGTAAGCTCCAGGATTGCCACCCTATTCTGAATCCATGGTTTCAGTCCCTGCTGAAACCTCCTAGCTTTCTTTTCCTCGGTTCTTACAAACTCCGGCACAAACCTTGATAATTCAGTAAATTTCGCTTCGTACTCTGCTACAGACAAGTTATTCTGCTTTAGCTCCAAGAACTTGAGCTCCATCTGGTTTTCCATAAACCTCGGGAAATACTTCCCCAGAAACAACTGACTAAATCTCTCCCAGGTTATTATAGCATCTGTCTCCATGTTTTTCTTGGCCTCCCACCAGTAGTTAGCTTCTCCTTTCAGAAGGTAGGTAGCAAATACAGTTTTCTGTGCCTCATCGATACTCAAAATCTCAAAAGATTTCTCCATTTCCTTTAACCATGCCCTTGCCTCAACTGGGTCGGCTGATCCGTGGAACTCAGGGGGCTTAAGGGACTTAAAAGCCCTGAAAGAGTTTGCCACTGCATTGTTACTTCCTTGAGGGGGTGGGTTGGGTTGACGTTCCAAATTCTGTCTTAGGAGTTGCATGAACTGGCTCATGGGATCCATGCCTGGGTTTGGTACTGGTTGCTCAACCTCGGTTTCTCCTTCTTCAGCCTCTATCTCAAATCCCTCAACATCATATGTTTCCTCTTCTTCTTCATACAGGGAGTCATCCTGTTCCACATAATCCTCATCTTCCTCTTCACTGTGTTCTTGGTTTCTATTGTCCTGATTATGGCTTCCCTGGTCCTCAGACCCAGGGTTCGCCCTAGTTCCAATCTTTCTTGGCGGCATGATTCTGATAATAATAAAAACAATTATTGGGAAAAATTCAACGTTAGGTCACAATCATATACAACATTGTGCCTTGCACAGCTCTTATAATGGGGAGAACGTATATCGCAATTCTATTATTTTAAGAAAGTTCTAATACGAAGTGCAGTAATAATAATAATAAAACAGTGATCCCGTCACTATGGAACTGAACTGAAAGGAAACAAATATATACATAATGCGAGAATACATAGTTTGATCTGGTCAAAAGTACAACAGTGCTACAGTCATCTGTCCCAAAAGTGATACACAAGAGTCTATCTGTCTAGTCAGAAAAAGGGATGCTATATACAAGTCAACTATCCCGGAAAATTGGCTCTTACTAAGGCCTCGGCTAACTAGACAACTAGACTATTCCATCATCAATCCTGAATTACACACCGGAACGGGTCAGCTCCCAAACCCTTTCCATCGCACGACGGAAGATATAGTCGGCCTGCCGCCTGGAGATCCTACCATGCCTGTCCCCCTGGAGAGATCTGAGTCTCGCTCGGGACGTGAGCTCTATCCCCGTAAGCTCCCTCCTCAAGGATCGGGGTATAGAAGCCCTGGTCTCATAAGCTCGGGTACGCCTACCCGCCCTCTCTGCATCCAACTCCCTCCTGGCCTCATCCAGTCGGGCCTCGGCAACAGCCACTCGGGTCCTCAAAACATCCTGAACATATCCATGAGCTAACGAAGACTGTCTCTGGGCAGGGTCAAGAGGTGGTGAATCCGGAGCCGCTGAGGGTGCCTCCTCGGTCTGCCTAGGCTCGGAAGTATGGGTCTCTGAGCTGTCATCATCAGGAATCCAAGATAGTGGTGGAGGGGTAGGGGCTCTGACCACCGGAAGTGTGGGTAAAGGGATACCAGCATACACTACCATAGATCCAACACGCTCCTCAGCTACTGGGACCTCATCCGGGTCCTCCTCATCTGGAATAGCAATAACCTCTGTCTCTGACTCCTCTGAGGGGTCCTCCTCATCTGAAACAGCAATGACCTCCGTCTCAGGCTCCTCTGGGGGGTCCTCCTCATCCTCCTCCATCTCAGGCTCCTCCTGATCCTCAACATCTAGCAATGCCTCATCATGCTCACGCTCGAACATCTCAGGGTCCTCCATCTCAGGCGCCTACACATTAAACGAGCTAAGTTACTATCATGATACTTATAAGGGTTCCCGTAAGGGTTTTAACTGTCAGCACTACTTTAAGTAGTCCGACCATGAACTTGGCAAGAGTTCTTATTATCTTTGTGAATCTATTATTATATCGTCGCATCATCTCTGAGGTTTATAACGCTTAGCTCTGATACCATTTCTGTAACACCCCCAGATCCGGGGTCGGGGATCCGGGTTGTCACGGTCTTTCTTTCCACAATATCACTTCACTTAATTAATAATAATTAACCTCATACTGTGACCCCACACTAACACACACCACAACCCGTTATAGTCTCAGAGATGAAATTGAAATAAGTACAAGTCTTTGAATCCACAATTTAAAATTATTACAACCCAAAATGATTACTTGATAATTTACAGTTAATTGCCATTATCTGCCACAAGTTATAATTATACATAATTTGATTCTCAAAAGTAGATGGTCTAAACTACAATGGATCTACCTCTGCAGCTATAGCAGCTACAACATCATCGGGAAGACGCGGGGCGCTTCCCACGCGCTTGCGCTGGGTCTGCCGGAGTCTGGCCATCTCTCCTAACTGTTGTTGTGTGATGAAGAAATAAAGCAAGAGTGAGCCTTACAGCTCGCAAGATAATATGTATAGTGATAACAATAATATAAGTATCTAAATGGATACTTGATAGCATCTCTATCATATGCAAGATAATTACTTACTAGATATAAGTAAAACAAGGAATGAAGTTACCAATACTTCACCACACTTATATCATATATAAAGCTACTTGAACTGCCACCGTTCAAAGTATTATAGGTTTTAAGAAAACATCCCATAGATGAGACCACAAGTTAAGACTTGAATAGATTCAATCTTTGAAAGATTATTGAATGAAAAAGTTATGAGATACTTTATTTAGTCCCGGTATATATATATCCACATATATATACCCCTTTAAACATTTCCTGAAACCTCTGTTATGTAAAGTATGAACAGAGTTTGAAACATCCAATGAATTTTGGAAAGGAAAAGAATTTTGGCATAAACCCGATATCTCGCTGATCAGGCAAAGATACCAATAAGTAACCTTTTCTACTGTAGATGGATGAATTCCTCACCGGTCATCACCCTGGCCACATTAGGACCTCGCGCTCGACCGTACCCCGGTCCCTCACGCGTTGATGGACTGCCACCCAGCCACTTACATAATAATAGACCGTACCCCGGCCTGTCGCTTATGCCGACTCAATGAGATGGGCTTACTTCCCGAACGTTGGGCAAGTAATCAATTCATTTACCAAATCTGCAACCTCGTTGCGAATATAAAATACACCACAGAGCCGGATTCCCCAGGTTTTGAGCGAGTATTTAAATCCCCTTTAAAAGGAAGATCTTAAATATAAAAATGAGTTTTGGGATCCGCTCTGACTTTTAAAAATCATTTTGAAGACTCGAAAACACTTTAAAGAGTGTTTGGAGTAAGGCTGATTTAATGAAGTAAATCAGTCCCCAGAATATTAGAAAATATCTGAATATTATTAATTAAATAATATTCCCATAAAGAATAATCTTTATAAAAATAATTGAAGTAGAAGTATTAAAACTTATACTTGAAACGAGTATTAAATAACCAAAGATATACTTATATGAAAGTATTATCTTTATTTGAATAATCGAAAATAAGTTTGATTATTGACATCTTATTCTTTAATAAAATAAAGAATATATCTCAGCAAATAATCGGAGTCATAGATCCTCAAATGAATATTCAAATAATATTCAATAAATAAAATAAGCTGAGTCATAATACCTCGAATGAATATTATAAATAATATTCATTAAATAAAATAAAGGAGTCATACATCCTCAAATGAATATTCAAATAATATTCAATAAATAATATAAAAGAGTCATAAGCCCTCGAATAATATTCGAAATAATATTCAGATAAATAAATAAAAGGAGTCATAAGTCCTCGAATGAATATTTAAAATAATATTCATTAATAAAATAAAAGGAGTCATAAGTCCTCGAACGAATATTCAAAATAATATTCATTTAATATAAAGGAGTCATACGCCTTCGAATAATATTCGAAATAATATTCAATAATAAAATAAAGTTAAAGTAATCGAATAAACCTTATTCGATTAATAGTTTTGAAAACTATGACCATATATATATATATATAAGTATATATATATATATCCATATATACAAAATCTACTCGGGATCCTCGACTCCCGGTTTTAGAAAATATTTCCACCTTTGGGTCCCTATACTAAGGGTATACGCAAATACCGCTTATCTCTAGCATAGGTATTATCAACTGAACCAACAGATATATATTTCAAGAATATGAAACAGGCATGCATATATACCATATCACATGCTACAATATATCGCAAGAATTTGCTAAATAACCAACATGCATCTATCGCAAGATAATGCATATACAAGTGTATACATCACAACAACAGTATAACGGATAGAATACTTGCCTGAGCGACTTGGGGGTGAGAAAGGCTCGGGACGAGTCTGATAACCTATAAACAACAAGTAAGTTGGAATTAAACCAAAATCACTTGTAAATCTATGATTTAACTAACTTAGACTCTAATGCTAGTTTTGCGCTCACCGATTCGCTTAAGTCACTCGGGTACCCTCGGCTCCACCATTTTTAATAATTTAACCTTTACGAGTTTTAAAGAGATTCCTTCGCGAATGACTTACCAACTGCCTAACACACTTACCATAAATGTTTCATACATTAATTAACCCTTTTTGGTCTTTAACCTACATTCCAAAGTAAGGCGAGGGAAAAAGTTTCGTCCGCGAAACGCCGTTACTTGAAACGGTCGTTTCTCCTAAACCGTAAATCGGAATCGAACGAACTACATATCAAAACGAAGCTCGTAACATGAGCTATCTAAACATGGCAGTGGTCACAATCTAGCAGGGGGTTCTCGGGTCCTAATGCTATGCACAAAAACAGTCCAAAGAAAATCGGACGTTACGACGGCTATGTTTACGTGATTTCCAAATTTTAACCCATTCACAAACAACCCAAATCAACCTCAAATCCAATATACAACCATCCTCCATCCTTATCACATCATAACCACCCCAACCAATTCAATTTAATCTTTCATACTTATGCTTAAACTTAACTTTAATCATTCTAAATTTTCTTTAAATCAAAACCACAAAATTACCATTCCATTACACTACCATTCCAAATCTCAAACTCTAAATCATAACAACAACTACAATATCAACCCACTACTCAAAATCACCTTATAATATATATGAACCTAGGGTTTGGAAATGGTATACCTTCCTTGAAGTGGTGGGTGGAGCTAGGAAGCCTTAAGAAGCTTTGAGAAGCCTTAGGAAAGCTTGGATCTTCAAGAAAAACAAGAAAAAGTTCAAGTTAAAAACTTGAAAACACTATTCATTGTCTTCTTCTTTGATTAAATGAAGAATTTAGAGAAAGAATTAATGGCTTAAACTCATGATATAGCCATAACTAAGCATAAAGATGATTAGGGAATTTTCTTACCAATTTAGGATGCTTTGATCTTTGATTTTGAAAATTCTATGCCTTGAAAATGTGTAAAAGCCGAGAGCAAAGTGAAGAACAAATGCCTTGGTTGTTTTTGATTTTTTGATGAAATGATTTTGCTAGCTTGGTTGGCTTGGTTTTTGTTTTTGATTTAGCAAATTACTACCTTGCCCTTGAATTTGTGTGGTTCTTATTCAACCACACCTCCTTCCTTCCCATGTCATGCTTACCTCATCCTCATGATGTCATCCTTCCTTCCTTGTCTTCTTTCTATTGGTTGGATGACATCATTCCCATTAATCCCTTTGATTAACTTCCTAATCGTTTGCCTAATGACCGCTGATCTGTTATACGGTTCGCTTAACTTTCGTTCTCGTTTATCGTTTGAAGGATCATACCCGGGATCTTATTACTTAGGTTCCCTTAACCTTTCTCAATACATTATATTCCTTTTTATGATCCTCTATCATAATCCTTTAATTTAAATCCTTTTTATCCTGTTACCTTATACTCAATTCTCTCCGTATCTTGTGGATTTCCGGGAAAAACCAAAGTGTTCGGAATTGGATTCTGACGATATTTACATACACTTATATACTTTATAGAGTACTAATAATATCCCAGAATATCCATAACAGAACCCCTACATAGTGTGGCGTGAAAAGTTTTCTCATTCAGCTAAAACACTATTCACAAGGGTTACAAAAAGTTGAAAAATTTTGGGGTTATTACAAACATTGTTCTTGTAGCTTCTACTAATGTTCTGTTCTTCCTCTCAACTACTCCATTTTGTTGAGGTGTTCTAGCAGCAGAGAATTCTTGACCAATGCCTTTGCTTTTGCAGAATTCACTCAATGTTGCATTTCTGAATTCTGTCCCATTATCACTTATCAATCTCTTTACACAATTTTGATCTTCAACCTGTTTCTCTATCTTCGTTATGTGCTCAATTATGATGTGTGGAGTTTCATCTTTAGAGTACTTAAATTCTACCAAAGTATATCTTGAGAAATCATCCACCATCATAAGTGCATATTTGTTCCTTGAAATTGATAGAACATTTATTGGCCCAAACAAGTCCAGGTGAATAAGTTGCAATGGTGCACTTATGGAATTCACAGTTTTTTACTTGTGACTTGATCTTTTCATTTTTCCTTTTTGACAGGCTTCACAGACTTCAATTTGAGCAAACTCTAATTTTGGCATGTCTCTCACCAACTCTTTCTTGACCAAAGTGTTGATTACCTTGTCGTTTAGATGTGAGAGTTTCTTATGCCATAACTTGCTTTGTTCTGTGGATGCCTTGGTGTAAAAGCAAAAAATTCCATCCTCATTTGTTGAGTCCAAGTCTGCAACAAACAAGCTTCCTTTCCTTCCTCCTTTTAGAGCAACTTCATTGGTTTTCTTGCTGATGAAGATACATTCTTATTTATCAAATAGAACTTTAAAACCTTTGTCTGCAAATTGGCTAATATTGAGAAGATTTACTTCAAGACTAGCTACCAATGCTATATCATCAATGACAACATTTCCAGAAACAATCTTGCCATATCCCATTGTGAATCCTTTATTGTTGTCTCCAAAGGTCACCAAAGGACCAGCCTTCTCCTCAAATTATGATAGCAGGGCCTTATCACCAATCATATGCCTGGAGCATCCACTGTTTATGATCCATATGACCTTCTTCATTTTTCTCTACACACAAAGAGTTTAAGTGTGTTTAGCAACCCAAGCAGTGTTGGGTACTTTCTTCTTGTTAACGGATTTAGCAGAAGTAGAGTAAGAATTCTCAGAAAGAATAGCATTCATAGATGTTTGTGCATTTTCCCTTGTAACTGTAGATCCAATACTGACTTTTTTGAGATCTACTCTCAGCTTGT
The DNA here is from genome assembly GCF_009905375.1 of Apium graveolens. NCBI lineage: Eukaryota > Viridiplantae > Streptophyta > Magnoliopsida > Apiales > Apiaceae > Apium > Apium graveolens. The sequence continues at coordinate 109,415,452 of NC_133652.1, forward strand.
GGCAACTCTTCATTACTTTTAGAATACAGGGAATGCAGTAGAACTTATAACAAAATGAATAGGGATCAGTTGCCTTGGCTTCATTATACTTGCAGGCTCCCTCAACTGGCTTGCTAACCATCTTTTTACAAAGATAAGTTAGGTGATTCACAGAGCCATACTTTTCAAACTTCTTTCTTGGAGCATCTGCAACATAAGCAAAGTTGTTGCTTTTGTTTATTCCAATCATCCTATTTCTATTCTTCTTCTTCTTTCTTACATTTTCAGTTTTTATTTCCTTGACAGGTGTCTTGGAATCTTGGTTATCCATGAGCTTCATTTTAACTTCAGTAACAGGAGAGCTTTCTTTATTTGTCTTTGTAGCATTTTCATCTGCTAGCTCCTATTTGATGATTAGCTCATTCTCACTAAAGTTAATGTCTCCATCCTTGAATATAGGTGACTTAACTTTTCTCAGTATTACTGGGGCATCTTCACTAGCAATGCTCTTGTCTTTATCATCTGCAACTTTCTTTTTGTTGATCAAGGCCTCATAATCAAATCCAATAGCTATGTTAGCACATGGTTTATTTTTCTCATGATACAGTCCAACCAACTCAGATGCATTCTTGAAGGACTTCAATTTAACTTCATTCTTCCCTAGCTTCTCCCTTAACACAACTTCAATCTCATTTGCACACTTGAGCTTATTTTTCAAGTATGCATTTTCTTGTTTCACAGTTTCAAGCTCTATCATCAATAATTCAGTTTCTTATTTCTCATTTTCAAGCTTCTCATTTATCTTTGTCAGTCTGTTAACCTCTTCATTAGCAGCAACCATACTTGTATGAATGTGAAACATTTCTGTGCTCATCTTTTCAACAGTTTCCTTATATTGATTCACATTTAAATCAGTGGTGGTAAGAGTTGGTACCTGTGTTTTTTATGAGGATGACTCTCCTTGCTCCAAGGCCATTAATACATAATTTCCAACTTCCTCATCTTCATCATTATCAGAATCATCCCAACTCGTTCCCTCTGCAATATAAGCTTTGCTTTGTTGTTTCTTCAGAAGAGCTTCATAATTTGCTTTCAGTTCAAGATAAACTTTGTCTTTCTTTGCTTTCTTGGGTTTCCTGCATTCTGTAGCAAAATGGCCCAACTCATCACAGTTATAGCACCTTATCTTTGATATGTCAATAGATCTAGTTTTGTAGCCATTTTTGCTATCAGGTGTGTACTTCCCTTTTCTTTTCCAGCTGCTGTCTTTGTTGAATGATTGTCCTTTTCCCTTGAAGAACCTTGGCTTCTTTACTCTAATGTTAGAGAATTTTCTTTCCAGATAGGCCACTGATTGATCTAGCTCATCAAGTTCATCCAAGGTGTAGAACTCATCTTCTTCCAATTCCAGTATGACTTTATCCTGTGAATCATTATTTTTTTGCTCATTAGTTGAGGCACTTGGAGTCTGGAATCTTGGCTCATCATTAGAGGTCTGGATTTCATTAACAATAAGAGCACTTGAACCATCCACAACATGCCCTTAATCAGCTTTTAATGATTTCCTTCGAATCATTTCCAGTTCATATGTTTTTAAGATTCCATATAAAACTTCCAGAGTCAATCTGCTCAAGTCTCTCCCTTCTCTGATTGCTGAAATTTTATGTTCTAAATGGTCAGGGAGTGTGAGCAAAAACTTTAAGTTCACTTCTTCAGCTTCATAATATTTATCATGTAGCTGCAAGTCATTAATCAACTTGGTAAACCTTTCAAACAGATCAATAATGCTTTCCTTTGGCTTAGCCATGAAACCCTCATACTGTGAAATCAGTATCCTTCTTTGATTTGACCTAACTTCCTCAGTTCCTTCACACAATATCTCTATCTTTTGCTAGATCTGCTTAGCAGTGTCACATTTGACAATGTTGTTGTACATTACATTGTCAAGTGACTCTATTAAGATCAGTTGCAAGCCACTATCTAGGGAAACTTTTTCTTTCTCAGGCTCACTGTATTCTGAAGGATCTTTAGGAGCATAATAAGCTAGGATGACCATGTCTCCATCTATAGATTCCTCAACTATAACCATAGGAGTGAAGGGCCCATTCTTGAGAATCTTAGTGTATAGTGGATTGGCCATCCTGACAAATAACAACATTTTCTTCTTCTATAGAGTGTAGTTAGTTTTATCAAAAGTAGGGATTTTGATGCTACTGATTTTCTGTGTATTCATTCTTCCAAGATCTTGAATCTGTTTACTTTCAGATTTTGCTCTGATACCACTTGTTAGGTAATGAATAACACACAGAGGGGGGGAGGTGAATGTGTTTTAGTGTTTTTCTGCTTTTCTTGATTTGTTTATGATGGTGAACAAAGTAAATTAAATCTTGTAGTGAAATGTGTAGCTACTGAAATTAAACATGCAACAATAATGAACACGAATCTTTCAAAACTTACTTAATGTTATATTAAAATTAAGAATGTCTTGCTACAAAATTTCTAGGCTCTTTGTTAATAAAGAGCTTAGCTTCTCCCTTGAGAGAATATAAAATTTCTGATCTAAATTGTTACAAGTAAACAAAGCATCCAGTGTTTACTTTATAGAATAGTAAACACTGGTTATTACACAGCATGCAACAACATGTACTAAACCCTATTTTTGGATAATCAAATCTTTCAATTTCTGGCTTAGTGTATCTTTGCTAATCTTGCACGCCAATGACTTTACTTTGTCACTTAATCTTGGCCTTTGATCTTGTACTCTTCAAGCAGCTTTTATAGACTTGTCAATCCAACTGATTAGATTGTTTGTTGCTTGATAATCTTGGATATTGAACTGGTCTGCATTTTGTACTTTGAATTTTACCTCGAGATCTCCAGTTTTGTATATAGAGGACTTGACATCTCGATAAGTATAATGGCTTATCGAGATCTCTAATCACTCTACAGATGTTTTGACTTATCGAAGTCTCTGAGTTCTCTATAAGAAAATTTGGCTTATCGAGATCTCATATCTTCATGTCTTCACTTTGGCTTATCGATAACTATGAGTTCTCTAGTGACAAGTTGACTTATCGATAACTCTGAGTTCTCTAGTGACAAATAGACTTATTGATATCTCACAGTTCTCAGTGAAGAAATGACTTATCGATATCTCCAATCTTCAAGTCTTCAATTTGGCTTGTCGACATATCTGAGTTCTCTAGTAGCTTTCCTGACTTCTCGATAAGTCATTCTGGAGTTCTCGAATGACTTCTCTATAATACTTAATCTGTGACTTGTAGAGAACTTGACTTAGAATATTTTTCCCAAAATAGATTTATTCAACTCCAAGCTTCTTCACAATTCTTCTGAGGCATGATCTTCTTGATCTTCTTCGATATAGAATTCTTAGGCTTGATACCGTTTACAGAAAAAGACTCCAGTCTGCCCTTGAATATTTTTATAGACTTAAGAATTACAATACATAATGCAAATATAGATTATCATACAACTTACTTAGGGTTGTCATTTTGACTTAGTCTTGTTATTGTTCAGGCATGTATTGCACAACATGTGTCTCCAAGGCATCCCATATCTCCTTTGCAGTCTTGCAGGCAATAACTCTGTTTGACATCAAAATATTGTCCAAATTGTTGTACATATATTCCTGACTTTAGCATCTTTAAGTATAGCAACTTTTTCAGCGTCTGACCACTTTGATTTTTCTTTATGACATAGTGTTCAGGAGCATCTGCAGACATAACTACAGTTTTCATAGTATATGGAGGTCCTGTTTTGATGATATCAACATATGAATCATCAATGGCTTCAAGGAACATCAACATCTTTACTCTCCATGTAGGGTAATCAGCTTTCTTCAGGATGGAAATTTTCATGCTTTCATACTTACTTCCAGACATCTTGACCTTTGCAAATTAACAGTTTAACTTTACCGCTCTGATACCACTTGTTGCCCAGTAAAGTAATTGTTTAAGGGGGGTTGGATATAATTACTAAACAAATTGATGTATTATGAAAGTAAAGTAAGAACTATTTGGTAATGAATACAACATAGAGGGGGTGAATGTGTTTTAGAAAATTTTAATGGCTTTTTAATTTACTTAGACTTGGTGAACAAAGCAGACAGGAAATGTAACAATATTATGTTAACTGAAGTAAAGATAGTGAACACAAACTTTCAAAACTCACTTAATTTTATATAAAAAATCAAGCTAGTGTTTTGCTACAAATTTCTGGGTTCTTGGTATGTTAAGAACTCAGCCTCTCTCTTGAGAGTTACAAGATTTTCTAGATCTATTTTGTTACATGTAAAACAAAGCATCCAGTGTTTACTTTATAGAACAGTAAACACTAGTTTTACATAGCATGCAATAGAATGTACTAAACCCTACTTTTAGATAACTAAAGCTTTCTATTTCTGGATTAGTGTATCTTTGCAAATCGTGCATGTCTGTGACTTTACTTTGTCAGTTAATCTTAACCTTTGATCTTGTACTCTTCAAGCTGCTTTTGTAGACTTTTCAAATCAGTGATTGATTTATTTGTTGATTGATAATCCTGAATATTTAACTGATCTGCATTTTGTACTTTGAGTTTTATATCGAGATCTCCAGTTTGTCATATAGAGAACACGACATCTCGATAAGTATAATGACTAATCGAGATCTCTTATTACTCTATAGCTGTCTTGACTTATTGAAGTCTCTGAGTTCCCTATAAGAGAATTTGGCTTGTCGAGATCTCTAAATTTCTGCATGTAAAATTGACTTGTCGATATCTCCAATCTCTATGTCTTCAATTTGGCTTGTCGATATCTCTGAGTTCTCTAGTGTAGAAATGACTTGTCGATATCTCAGAGATCTCTAGTGATGTTTTGACTTATCGATATCTCTGAGATCTCTAGTGATAATTTGACTTGTCGATATCTCAGAGATCTCTAGTGATGTTTTGACTTATCGATATCTCTGAGATCTCTAGTGATAATTTGACTTGTCGATATCTCCAATCTTCATATCTTCATTTGGCTTGTCGATATCTCTGAGTTCTTTAGTAGCTTTTCTTGACTTCTCGATAAGTCATTATGGAGTTCTCGAATGACTTCTCTATAACACTTAATCTGTGACTTGTAGATTTCTTGACTTAGAATGTTTTTCCCAAAATTGATTTATTCAACTCCAAGCTTCTTCACACTTTCTCTGAGGCATGATCTCCATGATCTTCTTCCAGAGTTTATTCTTAGGCTTGAGACTGTTTACAGAAAAATACTCCAGTATAATCTATTACCTTTTTACAGACTTAAGTGATACAATACAAAATGCAAACTTAGATTATCATACAACTTACTTAGGGTTGTTAATTTGACTTAGTCTTGTTATAGCACATGCATGTCTTGTAAAACAATCTCCCCCAATTTGTGAGAAGATTGCTTATCACAAATTCATGCCTGGTAACAAGACTAACCCCAAGCTACAATAAACAATTAGACTTTACATAAAAATTGACACAAATATAACATCCATACATTAGGTGATTTCTTGAGTTTAATAGATACACACATCAGACAAAGTCTCATCTCATGTTTCTTCTCTAATTAGGTCCTTTAAATTTACCAGTATTTCTAGTTCCTCAATGATTGGTGTTCTTCTTAAAGCTTCCACATGTTTGAGTTTTTCATGTATTAAATAGCTACTCAGTAAATCAATCCTAAATCTTGAGAATGTGCCAGCTTTGATATTTAGAAATTTTCCATCCTTGGTAACCTGCTCATCCCTTTTGCCTTGATATTTTCATATTTTTTAATGTACATTTCTATCTCCTCATCATACTTCCTCTTCCTCTCCTCACTTTCATCCTTGTTTCTTTCTCTTCTTTCTTCCCATTCTACCAACCATTCATCCAAAACAAATCTTTATGCCTTAGTTGCAGTATCCTTATACTTTAGTAAGCTTATCACTCTCTTGTTCTCTGTGGGTGAAAAGGTGTCCATTAAGTTGCTGCCAAGAAATGTGAAGGACCCATCCTGATAGTAGATTCTTACTTCCCTTAGTGTTACAACCCAAACTCTGACCATTTCCTCAGCTAATTATTGAAAGTAGTCTTCATCTGAGATGCACCAGTTTAGAGGTAGAAAATCACATTGATTATAACAATTCTAGATGGCCCTCTCAGTAACTTGCATTTTTTTGGTTGATGGCTTAGCAGAAGGTAGGTTTGAGATTTTCCTGAGAAATGTTTGGCTTGAGGTGATTGGTATTTTCAGAAAGGTATTAGCAGTTTATTTGTACAAGTATTTAGGCTTTGAGGTTTGAGGTGGTTTAGTATTTGAATTTGTTGGCTTAGAGGGTTGAGCTTGGTTAATTTGGATTGGTAGGGATTGTTTTTGTGGTTCTGAGTCATCTTTTCTTTTCTTTCTTCTCCTTTCTTCTTCTCTTTTCTTGTCATCAGTTTTCTTCTTTTCATCTCATTTTCTTTCATCCTTCTTCTTATCCTTGCTGCCAGTTGCTCTTGAGGATTGACTTGGATTTGAGCCAAAAGGTTTTTGCTCATCATGCTTCTGCTTGTCATCATCCTTGTTATCTTTTAAATTGAATTTTGTGGTTGGCAACATGGTGTCAGCATTTACAAGATACTTCTTAAGGATTCTGATCATTTCTTCATCTTCAATTTTCTTGTTCTTTTTATATTTCAAATCAGATTAAAGTTTCATAATCAGCCTCAAATTTCCTCTAACACAGTTCTTAGGAACATTGAAGATCTTGCATTTCTTGGTTTGAGAACAGATATAGGACACCCCTTTGCTTGGATATAGATAAGCTTCAGGAAAAGCATCTCTTTAAACCTTTTTGAGTTTATAAATCAATTGGATATCCTCTGTGATAACCACATGTACCTTATCATCACTACATCCAATTCAGATGCTCTTAAATTTCTGAGATTCGAAAGAGACACTTGGAGACATCTTTCCACACCAGCATCATTGATATTCACAACAATCCTCTTCTCCAAGTAGTTATTAATTCTCACAACCACTGCCCTAATGGAGTTGATGTTCTTGGTCAATGCTCTTTTGTAGGTGACGTAGTTGTTTAGAAGAGACATTCTTAGGACTGTAAGAAGTTCACTGAATTCTTGATCTTGATTTGGTCCTTCTGCAGCCTTAATAAGTCTATCTTTTCCTACATCTAGAACTGATTGAGCTTGTGAAGAGCTTGGAGCAGTCTGAGTGGTTGAATTCAATTTGCTAGGCTCCTTTGATTTACCAGCATCCCTCGATTGTTGAATCCGAGCTTTTATCTCCCCCTTAGTCTTGGGAACATGCATAAGTAGGGGAGTTGGTAATTCTGGCCTCACAGACTTAGGAAGTGCAGGTAGTGGAATGTTGAGCTTGCTCATGATGGCTCCCAAAGCAACAAAATTTTGCATTTGTAAGTGCTTGTGGGAGTCCACCAAGGTTTGAATGTCTACCTGTTGACTTTGCACTAGTATAGTGAGAGCTTGCACTTTAGCTGTTAGGTTGTTATTGGAGTTTTGCAGAGTTGAGACTTGATCTTGAAGAGCCTGAATTTGAAGATTTATAGATGTATAGGCAGGTTGTTGAGAGCTTGAAGCTAGTAAGGATCCAAAGGTTTCTTCCACAGCTTGTTTGATACCCTCCATGAGTAGTGCAAATGGCTCATATCAGCTTTGGTGAAGCTGGTTCAACTTAAGTTTTGTATCATTTGAGCCTATTATTTGTTGTTGAACCACCTCATGCAGAGCAATGAAAGACTGTCTGAGATTCTTGACATTCTTTTCCACAAAAGTCAGATCAAATCTTGCCATTTGGTCAGCAAAATGTTGAAATTTAGAGGTGATCTTGACTTGAGAAGGTATGATCTCATCCATCTTCTCTCTAACTAGCTTTTTGATCTTGTCCTCATGACCAATCAACTTTAATTCCAGAGCTTTACCAAACAGGTGAAAATCCTTGAGTTGAGCCTTGTAAACTTCAGTCATTGCATAATAGACATCTTGTGGAGTCAAAGCCTTGACATTACTTCCCATAATGGTGACATATTTATCTCCAAACCTAGCCAATACCTGATCCATCTCAAAAGCAAAATTCTTAGACAGCCAAGCATCTACATTTCCATCTTTCTCAGCTTCATTAATAATTTTCTGCTTTTGCTTTTCAACTTCTTCATTGTATGTTAGTAGAATGGCTTGATAATCTTGATTGCTCATATTCGAAGTAAGAAAATGCTGTGAAATGTTGGTCAGTCCAGAAATCTGCTCAACAAGATCATCTACTATTGTAGGTTAAGTCTCAGTTGTCTGTAACCATTGTGAGAGGAGATGTGGTTATTGAGGTTGAGAAGTAAAAGGTTGATTGGTTGGGTGTGATGGTGATAATGTAACAGAACCACCTGTGACAGGAGTCACAGATTGCTCTGTGGTTATGACAGGGTGTTGTTCTCCACTTGTGATGGAAACCTCTAGTTGAATTGGAGGGGATTTTACTGGGTTACTGTCATGTGCACCAGCCTCAAAACCTTGTGCTTCTTGCAAAGTATTGTCACATAAATATGATGGTCTTGCCTTTCCCACAGCAGGGTCATTGGAAATTGTACTCCCAGCTTCAATTGTTAATGCAATTTTAGCTAGGGTTTTGAGAGGAGTTATTCCTGTAACAGGAACCTCCAATTGAATTGGAGAGGATTTAGATAGATCCCCCTCAGAAGTACTACCCTCAAACCTTAGAGCCTGTGAAGGCTGATTTGCACATGAAGGTGCATCTGTGATCACCATGGGGTCTTCAGTATAAACTGATGAATCCCCCATGTTTGTGAAGGTGTCATCAAGGTCTATCCCAGCTAGTAGCCTCTCACCATCTAAATTTGGTGTATGTGTGGTGACCAAAGTTTCTTGAACCAAGTCACTTGAGTGAGATTGAACCTGAGAATTAGATTTAGGTGCTATGTACGAAGAAGAAATTTTAGAGATAAGATTTTGAATTTCAGTGTTGAGTGTTGGCAGCTCCCCCTGAATAGATGAGGGAGCTTCAAGAGATGTGCTCTCCTTGTGTGTGCCATCCTTGTTTCTCCTTTATACACTTAAATTTGTTCAAGTGATGGTTGTGCAGACTCTTTACAAAGTGCATTTGGGTTAATGTTCTTTTTAATAGAGACATCCTTTTGAGAGGGTGCCTCTAGAGTCTGTTTAAATCCCTTATTTACAACTACATCCTTTTGAGAGGATGCAGAGGTGGCTTGAGTGGTCAACTCTAAGTTTTTATCCTTCTTTGGTTTTCTGACCAAGGGTGACTCAGTTGGTATTTTTTCCTCACCACTCACAATTATAATTGGTAAAGGTTCCTGCTTTCTCTTCTTCTTACTCACCTCACCTTTTTGAGAGGATGAAGTGGTTGGTTTCCTAGCTTCTAGTGGTATAGAAGAAGTGGTCTCATCTTGGGAAGGACCCTGTTGGTTATCCTGTGTTTGTATTTCTATAGGCTTAGGAACCATAGCTATACTAGATTGTTCATTTGATCTCATATCAGGCATGGGGTAAGGGTAAGTCTTAAACCTTACCATCATAAATGGAGTGATTTTCAAACTTACAGTTACCTTATTCTTTGTAGTAAGTGAGCCAAATATAATTTTGGACACTTGCTTATAATTTCCTATTTCTGTTTTATCTATACCATTAAGCAAATGTATGTCTGATACTTTATGATTTAAAGTAGACATAATAAATCTAGGAAAGAAAATTTCCTTACCTCTTGCAGCTAGAGCCATTGTTAGCCAGGTGGCAAGTTCTTCCGGGATCAATAGACCAACATTCAAGTGTCTGTTGTGGGTTATTGAGAATACCAGCTTCTGCACCACGCTTGAAATGTTGTCATATCCTATCTTTATGCATTTGAAGGCCCTCACTATAAAATCAAACATAAAAGACCATTCCTTCCTTAGGTTTGTTCTGTTCAGACTTCCTAGGTTGATCCTTCCACCATAGTTGATGAAATCCATGAACTCAGCTAGCTCATCTTGTGTTGGCACTTCCACCATATTTACAATTAGAAGACCCAAAGATGCATTCACATCTTGCTCATTAAACTCTAATTGTTGGCCTCCAATTGAACATGTCACCACCATAGACACGGAGTTGTCATTCATAACTGTCCTTACTACAGCTGTTGTCTAGAACTCATGCATGACATCCAAGTACATGATAGGGTTAACAATCAAAGCACCTGCAAGATATGATTCAGACAAAAATTTCACAAACCCCTTGAAACTATCAGGAGCTTGGTTAGCATCAGTGAAAAGCAAGGTAGTTGGTTCCTTGTTTGGGGATTCCAGCTCTATTATTGTTGAGTGTCGTTGTTGTTGAGTAAGAAGTAATGGGTAAGAAAAATGAGAGAAAAAAGCTTGAAATGAGAGAGAAATCGGTTTAGAATTGAAAAATCTAGGCACTTAGAGTTCTCAAAGGCGTAAGTATGTGTATGTCGAGATGTATGAGTATTTATTGTAAAAGCAGATGACTTATCGAGAACTCAAAAATAAACGTTTGGAGTTTTCTTATCGAGAAGTCATTTTGAAAGAGAATTACATATCGAGAAGTCATTTATGACAAAGATGTAAGAAAATGATATGAATTCTGATGATTTTACATACAAACAAGCTCCTGTATTTATAGGTACAACGGAGCTAATTACAGCTACAAATCAGTGACCAAATCCCTTGATATTAGCCTTTATATTAGCCTAACAAATCCCTCAAAATCAGTCTCTGAATCAGCCTATAAAGTCAGCTTGATACAACTGTTATCTATCAGATTGACAGCTACTGCCTATGCAAATATACAACTGTTAATATATACTCAATCTGTTAGAGAAATAGTGACAATAATGTTGACATCCCCCCTCAGATTGATGTTGGTAAATCTAGCAGCATCAATTTGCCACTAAGAAACTGGTGTCTTTGGCGCGTCAAGGCTTTCATGAATACATCAGCTATTTGAAAATTAGTATTAACATGAGGAAGTTCGATAACACCACGAGTAAATGCATCTCTAATATAATGACAATCCACTTCGATGTGTTTTGTATGCTCATGATAGACCGGATTTGCAACAATTTGAATGGCATTTTTGTTATCAGCATGGAGCGGAGTAGGATTAATTTGAGACACTCCTAGCTCAAAAAGAAGACCACGTAACCATACAATTTCTGAACAAGCTGCAGACATTGCTCTATATTCTGACTCTATGGAAGATTTAGAGACATGGTCTTGCTTCTTGCACTTCCACGAAATCAAGGCATCTCCAAGAAATACATACCATCCAGTTGTAAATTTTCTAGTATCCGGGCAACTAGCTCCATCAACATCACTATATGCTATCAAACGAAGATTGGGTTGTGTGAGGAAAAATAGTCCACGAGTAGGTGACCCAATTAAATATCGAATAATACGCTTAACTGCAATAAGATGAAGATGTCGAGGTGATTGCATGAATTTGCTAATAATGTGAACAACATATGAGATATCAGGTCTTGTAATAGTAAGGTAAATAAGGCTTCCAACCAGCTGTCTATATAAATAAGGATTAGGCAGAAGCTCCCCTTCATCTTTTCGATATTTGACATTCACCTTCATTGGAGTATCAACAGTAATAGCCTCCTTTAAACCTGCAAGTCAATAACATCTTTGATATATTTATGCTGATTGAAAAATACACCTTGATCTCGAGAATGAACTTCTAGACCCCAAAAAATAACTAAGATTCCCAAGATCTTTCATTTGAAATGTACTATGCAACATATTTTTGAGTTTTGATATTAGCACAGAGGTATCACCGGTGATTATAATATCATCGATATAAACTAAGACAAACAACAAACCAGCTATTGTCTTATGAAAGAATAGAGATGAATCATATTGACTTTGTGTAAAAGAGAAGTTAATAAGAGTACTTTGAAAGTTATCACTCTCTAGGAGACTGCCTCAACCCACACAATGTGCGTCTTAACCTGCAAACCTTGTTGGGATCTATCCATGCCATACCATGTGGAAGCTTCATATAAATTTCCTCTTTGAGATTCCCATTTAAGAAAGCTTTTTTTACATCCATCTGGTGTAAAGGCAAGATTTAGAAGCAACAACAACAAGAATGGTTCTTAGCGTGGTCATCTTAGCAACTGGCATAAATATCTCTTAGTAGTTAAGGCCATATTCTTGCCTATTGCCAAGCGCAACCAGGTGAGCTTTGTATCTATCTAAGGAGCCATCATACTTGAGTTTCACACTGTAGACCCACTTACTACCAATTGGCTTGACATTTGGAGGTAAAGAAACAATCTCCCAAGTATGATTTTCCGTAAGAGCTTGAAGTTCCGTTTCCATTGCTTGTTGCCAACACTCATGTTCCATGGCCTGTTTATAACAAATAGGGATATAAATAGAATACAAAGTAGTGGACATGGCTACTTGGTTTGAAAAACCATACCTGTCAGGAGGTTTCGAGTTTCTAGAGCTTCTCCGAAGAGGAGGATGATCATTAGAACTAGATATAACAGGATCAGATGCTTCGGGAAGATTTCGAGGAGCCAAAGTGTGTCTATTATAAACATGACCAGGTTTAAATCTTTCTTTTGGTTGTGATGACTCAGGAAAATATGGCAGTGTAGCTATAGATAAGAATTCTAAAATTATTTTTGTGCTAAAGAACGATTGATTTTTAAAGAAAATCACATTTCTAGATACACGAATTCAACGAACATTAGGGTCATAGTAAAGAAAACCTTTTTGAGGGCCACCATATCCTAAGAAAGCACACTTAAATGATTGAGAACTAAGTTTATTCCTTTCATATGGTTGAAGATGAACGAAGCAAATACATCTGAAAATGTGTAGATGGAAATAATCCGGTGCATGTTTAAACATACGGAAGTAAGGTGATTCGTTGTTTAAGTTGGGAGATGGTAATCTATTAATCAAATAGACAGCGGTAGAAAATGCTTAACACCAGAATTGAGCCCACCAGAATTGAGCCGGTACACAAGACTCAATAAGAATAGTGCGAACAACATCAAGAAGATGACGATTCTTTCTTTCAGCGACACCGTTTTGTTGTGGAGTTGATGGACAAGAACGTTAAAATATAATCCCATGATTTTGGGGGAAAGATTGAAATTCATTTGACATATATTCACCACCTGAATCATACTGTAAGATTTTGACCTTCGCAGAAAATTGTGTTTCAATTAATGCATGGAAGATTTTAAATACATGAAAAACCTCACTTTTGGATCGAAGAAAATATACCCATGTAAAACGAGTGAAGTTGTCTATGAAAGTAACAAAATATTTGTAATGTTAATGAGAAATCAATAGTGCAATGCCTAGACATCAGTATGTACAAGTTCAAAGGCTGTGGTGGTTCGGCACTTACTCAATGGAAATGTAAGTGTTTTGCTTTTTCCAAGTTTACAAGATGCACACTCAACAATATCTTTATTTGAAGAAAATGAAATTTTATTCCCATGTACACCGGATTTAAGTAAAATACCAAGAACATGAGGATTCGGGTGACCCAAGCATTTATACCACACTTGATTATTACATTAAACAGCATCACAAGAAACATTATTTGACACTAGAGAGGGTGATGGAAGCAGAGGAAATAGACATCCAACTTTAGGCCCCTTTATGACGCCCTCCAAACCCGGGTCAGAAGTTTGGGGCTCACACCACAATATTTAAACATGTATATAAAGTATTATATGCATTGACCCTTCTTTACACAACCACGAATCGCAACAGGTTAAAGTATGAAAATAAGCCACGATCTTAACTTTTATTATATCGTACCAAATCCCAACTAATTCAACTTACAGTGGCTAATGATATCGTACTTACAATCTTACATAACTCATCTATAATATAAAGCTCCTGCTAGCTCGATCCAACTTAACCGGAAATCCTAGCTCGCACACTGGACAGAGAATCCTCGTTACCAACAATTTCATTTTTCAACTGTTGAAAACATAAAATTTTTTGCAAGAGTGAGCTTACTAGCTCAGCAAGTAAAGAATAGCAGCAATTGAGGTTAAACAATCACCAATTGAAATTATTCAAAAGAATCAAGTTTCTGAATAAGCAATGATTAGAATTGGATATGCACTTTTCATTTAAAAACCAAGGCTAGGCTGCTGATCAGTCACGCACTAATCCTGAGCAAGGCTCCCAGCTTTGCTCTATATATTGGATCCAAGGCACGCATTGGCCTATTATGACCACGAATTTGGTCTGACCACGAATCTGGTCCATATTTATAAAACCATCCAATTCTAAAATAACTCAATATGATAACCAATGTAAATCAATAAGCTGAATCATAAACAACATTTATCTTGAAGCATAGGGTGATTCATAACACCATGAAGACATAACAGGGAATTCAAAAAGATTGGCTTTCAATCAAGGAAAGAATCAGAAAGTAGAAGACCAAGGGTTCAAGGGTTCCAAGAATTGGTCTTCTGTTAAACAAGGAATAAGGGTTAGTATGTTAAGAAATTCAATATCAGAATCAGTATGTGGTAGATATGTATTTGTGGAGTAGTATCGTATGTGTTTGGCTCATACCTGAGAATTCAACAATCAATGTTTTATGAAGAACAAGGCTTATGGCTCAAGATCAAGAAGAATCGGGGTTCAAGGTTAAATAGTTTAAAGCACTTGCAATATAAAACATGAGTTATTTTGAATAATAGCGACACGTCATGAAATAGCTCGAAAATATTTGCAATATATCTTGAAGAAAGGTTCAGAAGTACTTGCCTTATCATCGATGATTTCCACTTTACTTGTACTCATCTAATAGTTTCACTCATCAACCACTTTCCTTCTCTTTTTATGCCTTGCTTCTATTTATCAATCACTTGCCTTCTCTTTCTATGCTTCGATTCTATTTATGGATCACTGGTTTCCTTTTCTATATCTTGCTGACTCTGCTAGGCATCACAATTATCTATCAATACTCAATCTCATATCATTATAATTGTCACATAGACGTCATATGCTTTTGTCTACCCTTTGTTTTACCCAAATCCGATTTACGGATTAAAAGTTATGACTAAAACAGTCAAACAATAACCATATAGGCATATAATACATCAATCGGATAGCACATAACATGCAAGATATTCGATCAAAATAATTTTTCAAAGAAGATTCGGGGTTAAGATGATCTTTCAAGTATTTAATACGAATTTTTGAACATTTTTCGGAATTAAAATTGGACCCCGAATCATTTTATAATTAAATAATAGAGTTCGAACACCCGAATTTGACTTTAAAATAATTTTATAATAATTTTTTAGCTTCGAAAATAATTTAAAATAATATTTTAAAACTCGAAACTATTTTTCGAAATTTTTAAATCAATTTTAAATAATTAAATCCAATTAAATAATCAATTAAAATTAATTAATAACTAATTAAATTAATTAATCAATTAATATTTAAGTTGATTGACTAATTAAATAATTAATTATCAACTAAAATTAATTAATTAAATAATTAAGATTTATTTTAGAAATAAAAACAATTTTTCAGAATTAAATATAGATTTTTAGAATTTAAATTGATTTTTTTGTAAATAAAATATAGTTTAAAATAATTTTTAAATAAAATAAATCAGAAACATAAATTGGATTTGGAATTAGAGAAAAACAAGATCAAAAGCGGGTCAAGACGGGTCAAACAAACGGATGGTGAAGAACCGTTCGACCCGCCGCCCTTAATTGCAGAATCCGGCCACCAAGGGTTATCCGGCGAACTCAAATCCTCAGCCCAGACAGCGTTACTCTGTTCTTGGTTGATTGGGTATTCTTTAACAACTCAACATGAATTCGAATATAGCAAAAACAACCTTAAAACGTCCTCAGAGCCGACAGTCTGGCAAAACCGCCATTAACGCCTTTGAAGCTTCAAGCTTTTTCGGCGGGTCGTTTCCGGCAGCCAATGGAGAAACTAAATACATGAATCGACTTATTTTTGGACGATCTATACAGTGATGTTGTTTAATCAAGCCCAGAATCAACAAAAACGAAATACCCAAATCGAACCAAGAACATTCAAAATATTAAAACCCTAATTTCATAATCCGAAAATCAAACTCAAATTTAACCATGTTATTGAACTCAGTTTTTGACATATAATATACCAAATTGACCAGAAAATTATTATCTACATGATTATGCCATCAAATCATATCAAAAACAGCAAGAACAAAAATCCATAATTTAATCCATAATTAATTCAAAATAAAATAATTAAAGCAGAAAAATACCTTAATTTCTGGGCAAAAACAAATGGTTGATTCAGAAAGAAGATTTCGAGAGCTTTGTTTTGATATATTACACGCCTGAATCGGAGTTCGATAACACCTTCGTTCGTGCATTTGATTCTCAAGAACGCGATATTAATTCGACATTTTCTCTGTATTTTACGGGGTTTTACTGACTGATTGTGATTATATGAATAAAATGAAATGATAAAACGGCTATATATATTTTTGGAATATTGGTTCATTTTGGATCGTTTTGGATCGTTAAATTAGTTACTTAGCCGCTAAGTGACTGCAAAAACGATCCGATTTGATACCTGTATTGGATAATTATCCAAACCGGGATTTTTATAAAACACTATATATGAAAATAATATAATAATATCTCGTCTTTCGAGAATACGGGTTTTGTTGATTCACCGAAATGATTATCGTATCGAAAATCTGGCGCCGGGACGCGCACGGGTCAAACCGTAATCCGGATTGAAAAAGTCAAAACACGGAAAATGTCCGGAATTACCAGATTAGGTTAGGAAGGAGTTTTCGGAAGAGTTTCGGGTTGTAAAAATGTAAAAACGGTTGAAGTCGGACGATTTCCGGCTTTATAAAATAATTTTGTAATTATTCAGAAAATAATTAATAAATTCATTAATCAATATAAAATCATATAACAGCCCAAAAATTACCAGAAAAATACCGTAATTACCTATATTTTATTCTGGTAATAATAAAATTAACATACTTATATTGTATCATATATAAGCATTCACATATCCACACCAATCATTAGATAATTCACCAAAAAATCACATAATAAATATATAAAAATTATTTATTGATAAAAACAATTACACGCGATATCCCGGATGTTACATCCCCCCCCCCTTAAAAGGATTATGTCCTTAGAATCACTCTAAGGATCAGATAGTAATACCTTCAAGTATCTCGCTCTCATTTTCTCGGGTTGATTCCTCAACCTTACAACTTTTCATAAACTTTTACTCGCAGCATCAACCATCACATTCGATTTGTTGCTCATATAACTCAACTCGAGTCTCCATTTTATATATAATGGAGCTAAATTATTTTTCCTTGAGTATACATGTATAAATACCGTATAAATCTGCTAAACGTGTGGCGGTGAGGCCAACTTACTTACACTTATCCTGCCTATTTTATTGTCTCGAAAGGACCAGCATAATGCTTACTAATTATCTTTTCTTTGTAATTCTAGTAATTCGTGCTCGTGAACGTTTGCAATAGCTACTGCTTATTGAACCCCATTCCCACATGTTTCTCTATTCAATTAACTTAGTTCATAATCACTTCGAATCACATTCGAGGCAATTTAAGCGTTCTTTTAATCTTCTTATCCATCTGCAATTGATATACTGAAACCATGACGTATTTGATTTCTAACATTCTCGAGACTACTCCAGAGTTAAGAATTAACGAGAAAACCTCGACTGAATATGACTGACGCACAAACTTATCACCATACTTTATTTTCCTTGAAGCACAATCGAGTAAATTTATCGAGCGAAGATCTCTTACCATTTGAAAGAAAGTACATTAACCTGGAGGCATCACCGACATATTTTTAACCCATATTATCATTTATTTTGGTTCTAAGGAGTTCTCATACGAAACTGACTGCAATGCTTTCCTTGACGTATACTCACATATAACATTTATTCTTTCTTTATGCCATACTATCCGGGTGTCTTCTTTGACATCTATGTCTCGTTTCATACCTTCGGAGTAAGTTGAATCTCTTGAGTTATTGTCGTTCAACCAAATTTCTATCTTTTTAGTTCCGCCTTAATGCCCGTTCATCTAGGAGTGGTATATACTATTTTGGTTCGACAGGTATATTCTGAATACTCCCGTCAAATCTCACATCAACAATATTGATCATTTACAATAAATTTCTAGATCTGATGATGTACCCTCATTTCTTCAAGCAGCAACTAACCCATTTATTGGCTAAATTGTTTATTAATAAATAAGAATGATCAGGTTTAAATAACCTATCAATAATAATGCAATTAACGCTTTCCTCACCTTTGGTTCCCAGGTGGCATCACCATGACGTTTCTTGGCAAAATATATCCATCTAATCTTTGGTGTCCCGCCTTACTCCTTGATACGTATAACATTTGCTAATCTATCCCAACATTTATTTCTTCATATCTGGCCACCAATAATTTTCCTCTAAATCTCTATACATATTGGTACTCCATGGATGGATTGAATATCTTGGGTTGTGAGCTTCTTGTCAAATTTCATTCTTCAATTCTATCACTGGTGGAATTCCATATTCTGAAATAAAATCTGGAAATGCCTTGATCATCCTTTTGAATATATATATATATATATATATTTATTTTTTTCTAACGATAATATCTTGATCTATTATTTCCCATTGACATTTCTTTACCTTCTCTAGCAATTCTGGCTGAAATGTCATACTATACATCTTTGCATTGTTAGGTTTGCAAACTCTGGCTTCCAATTTTAACTTTTGAAATTCCTTGTATAATTCTTCTAACACTGTCAACACGTTCGGTCTTTCCTTTCTGATTAATGTATATGTTACTACGTTTACTTTTCGTGGCATCTTATGAAGTTCCATTATCACCCTTTTTGATTTCACTTCCTTTTCTATCTCCGTTCTTTATTCTCATAGCTTATTCAAAACCGAACTCTTGACATTAATACTCATTTTGTTGTCATATCAAATTAGATATTAATACGAACTTTGATGCTCACAACATTCCATTCTGAAGTAAACATCAATCATCTGTATTAACACCACTTTCAATATTTAACAACAATCTAAGTACCCACATTAAGCGGAAACTGAATTAAAAATGTATCTCACACTTTATCCAAAATAGAAACACTTGACAAATCATTTATTGTATGATTATCACAACCATTTAGAAATAAGATGTCCTTTGATAGAACTTTGTTGCAGATGATAACATCTCCTTGACTGTCTAATGAAATCCATATTGGTGTAGTTATTAATCTCTGCTTTATTCCATCCCCCTTCTTCCTTTCTTCTCATTGCTTTATCTTAAATCTTTAGCTCTTGAAAACATTCTTCTCACTTTTCCATACAAATAACTTTTTATTTCTCTTGTCCATTATGAAAGGCATATTTACCCAAGCAAAACTCACATATTTGCAGCAATTTCTGAATTCTACCAGTGTCCTTACTTCTCCCTAATTCCTCATTATTTTGATTTCGGATTTGAAAGTCACATCAAATTTTGACTTAATCTAATTGGAATCGATCTCCATGTAACTGACCATTAATTGGTACAATTAGCCAATTAACTTACTTAATTGATCAATTGCACCAAGTGATGACTAGCTAAATGAAATCAAAGACCAATTATATCTAGTCGAATTGGATGTAACAACCTCTTTCAAGAACCGAGATCACAAGTAATTGGAGTATCGACATGAATATCTATGACACATGGAAGTATACTTCCCATTTTTAAGAGTAAGGTATTTTCCGAAATATTTTGGGCAGCATCTCCTTTATATTATTGACCACCAGTCGGATTCAAGCCGACACCAACAATCAATCAAATAACCAACAATCAACTCTCAATATATCAGTCCACTTTTATAATGACTCGTGTATTTTCATTTTATTTATAATACTTGGAAGTGTAATAAAGGTTTAAGTAAATAAATAAAAGATGTGTATTGATTTTTGGCAGCAGTTATGGATTGTTATTTAATTATTATGATTTGTTGTTATGTGCAATTGAATTGTGTAATTTATTAGTGAAATATATAATTTTATTTTGCTTATAAAAATGATTTAATTGTAGTTTTCATTCCAAAAATATTTGGATTGTCTTTAAAATTGGTTTTCTAATTTTATAATTCCAAAAAGTATTTTTGGGACTTTATAAAATTGAGAAATCAATATTTTATTAATTATTTATTTTTAAATGATTTTCTGAGTGTGTTTGATTGTAAAATCCATATTTAATTATGGAAATCTTCAAAAATTATGAAACTTATATTTTATGAAGTTTATAATATTCTGAGAATTTTAAAATTATTTTGGGAATTTTCGGGAATCGTTTCACGCGCGCGTCGTTTCGTTATTTTCGGGAATCGACTGATTGTGATTATACGAATAAAATAAAATGATAAAAGGGCTATATATTTTTTTGGAATATTGGTTTGTTTTGGATCGTTTTGGATCATTTTGGATCGTTAAATTAGTTACTTAGCCGCTAAGTAACTGCAAAAACGATCCGATTTGATACCCGTATTGGATAATTATCCAAACCGAGATTTTTATAAAACACTATATATGAAAATAACGTAATAATATCTCGTCTTTCGAGAATACGGGTTTTGTTGATTCACTGAAATGATTATCATATCGAAAATCTTGCGCCGGGACGCGCACGGGTCAAACCGTAATCCAGATTTAAAAAGTCAAAACACGAAAAATGTCCGGAATTACCAGATGAGGTTAGGAAGGAGTTTTCAGAAGAGTTTCGGGTTGTAAAAATGTAAAAACGGTTAAAGTCGGATGATTTCCGGCTTTATAAAATAATTTTGTAATTATTCAGAAAATAATTAATAAATTCATAAATCAATATAAAATCATATAACAGCCCAAAAATTACCAGAAAAATACCGTAATTACCTATATTTTATTCTGGTCATAATAAAATTAACATACTTATACTGTATCATAAATAAGCATTCACATATCCACACCAATCATCAGATAATTCACCAAAAAATCACATAATAATCATATAAAAATTATTTATTGATAAAAATAATTACACGCGATATCCCGGATGTTACACCTTTCACGATCATCTTCCCGGACACTTAATCCTGCACAAGACAACCAGAATTTGAAAATTGAATAGTACAATTGTTATCAACTAATTGGCCAACAGATATAAGATTAGTGAACAACTTTGGAGACACAAAAACATTATCGAGAGTGCTTGAAATATATCCTATAGTAGTTATGGGTAAAGTGTTACCATCGGCAGCGTGGATTTGAAGATATCCTTTATATTTTTGAATATTATTCAGAGGTAATGTTGAGCTAGTTATGTGATTTTAAGCAGCAGAATCAAAATATCAAGGATTATGAGCTGGATTTTTGTTACCTGAGATGCCTAAGGTTGAAAAATCATTAATTATCATTTGCTGGATCATTTCAGGAGTAACAGTAGACTGACCAAAATTAAAAGCATTTGTGGATCCAAATGAGGCGTTGTAGGCAGTTCCAGATTTCCTTGGAGGCTGGATGAGACAATCTTTGATGATATGTCCTGTCTTCTTACAATAATTGCAAAAAAATTTAGTGCAATTTGTAGCAACATGTCTGAATTCTCTACAACTATAACATTGGATATTACTCATATCTCTTCCACCTTTATGCTTTCCTTGGGTAGCATAGGCAACTAGAATTGGAGCAGTATTTTGAGCTTTTTGCTCGATGAAAGTTTGTGTCACAAGCCTTTGTTCTTCATGAAGAAGCTCACCTAGGCAAATGTCCATTGAAGGAACCGGGTGCCTATTCATGTGATTGGACCTGATAGGCTCAAAATCTCCTCTTAATTTCATTAAAAAGTGATCATGTTTGCTAGTTTCATGTACACCTTGGACATCACTTAGTCATTCAGAAGGCACACTCTCATACACAATATCGGTGTATTATCCCCATAAATTCTCAAAAGAAGAATAGAACTCTTTAATCGTCAAGCTTCCTTGACTGAGTTGCCCCAACTCAAGCTCTAATTGAAAATGTCGGGCTGCGTTGCTTTTGTTGTAAATTTTCTTCAAGTATCCCCACATATCTTTAGAAGTCTTATAAGGCCTGAGATTGAGAATCATGGAGGGTTCTATACTCCCGAGAATCCAAGACATAATTTGAGCATCCTTCACCTTCCATTTCGTAAGTTGTTCCTTTTCTTTGGTGTCGGGTGCAGAAATTGTACCATCAATATAATCCCATAATTCAATTCCCCTAACAAGAATTTTGAATTGAAAAGACCAAGCAGAATAGTTCTTTCCATTAAATCGAACAAAAAAGTTATCTGATCGCTCTAGTGACATGATTTAAGAAGAAATAAGAACCAAAAGATGAATTCCAAGAAAGACGAAGTAAAAAACAGACTAAAACTTTGAAGTTGGACAAGAAAATAAGAGCAGATTTTTCTTTAAATAAACAACTATGATACCATGACAAAGATGCAAGAAAATGATATGAATTCTGATGATTTTACATACAAACAAGCTCCTGTATTTATAGGTATAGCAGAGCTAATTACAGCTACAAATCAGTGACCAAATCCCTTGATATTAGCCTAACAAATCCCTCACAATCAGGATCTGAATCAACCTATAAAGTCAGCTTGATACAGCTGTTATCTATCAGATTTACAGCTACCATCTATGCAAATATACAGTTATTCATATACATTAAATCTGTTAGAGAAATAGTGACAATAATGTTGACAATGTACTCTTTTAGAGAACTAATATTGACTTGTCGAGATGTCAAATAAATACTCAGTTTGTCCTAAATGGACTGAATTGTTTCTATTTTTTATCAAAATAAAATCAGAATGATTTTTGTCAAAAGTATTTTACCAAAATAATTTTATTTCAGTTCTGAGTTATTTATAAGTCTAAAATTGTACTTGTAGAGAAATCTATAAGATAACACTTGTAGAGAACTCTACAATGACTTATCGATAAGTCATAATTAAGCTTATCAAGAAGTCCTTCGAGAAGTCAGAAAATTGACTTGTCGAGAACTCACTCGAGAAGTCTTAAAATGACTTGTCGATAAGTCAATTAGACTTATCGAGAACTCAATTCTCTATACTTTTGATTATTTTGATTCTGCCCTGTGTTAATTCTACATATTGAGAATGCAAATTAACATTTAGACAGTTTGCTTAGAATTTGAAAAATTCCAAGTTAAATTATGAATTTTGAAAAAATAAATATGCAGAGATTTCTGAAATATTTATAATTCATATTTTCAACTAATTTCCAATTAATCAAATGAATTTTGATTTATTAGTAATTAATCTGCTGCAAGACATTAGCTGAGTTCTTGCCTTAGGATAAAGAATTAAGCATTCCAATTTCACCTACAAGTCTGATGAAAGTTGCTACATCCAAAGGTTTAGTAAAAATGTCAGCTAATTATTTTTCTATTGGAACAAAAATGAGCTCAATGGTACCATTTGTAGCATGTTCTCTAATAAAATGGTACCTTACATCAATGTGTTTTGTTCTATAATGATTAACTGGATTAGCCACTATAGATATAGCACTAGTATTGTCACACATGATAGGAATTTTGTGTAACACCAGGCCATAATCCATTAGCTGAATTCTAATCCAAAGCACTTGAGCACAATAACTTCATGCAGCTATGTATTCAGCCTCAGCTGTAGAAGTTGATACAGATTGTTGTTTCTTGCTATACCAGGTTACAAGTCTTTGTCCAAGAAACAAACAGCTTCCACTAGTGCTCTCCCTGTCAACCATGTATCCAGCAAAAATGTGCATCTGTGTATCCATCAGCTTCAAAACCAGTTCCCTTAGGATACCATAATCCCAAGTTTGGAGTCCCCTTCAAGTATCTGAAAATCCTCTTCACAGCCATCAAATGTGATTCTTTTGGATTGGCTTGAAATCTTGCACACAGACATGTTGCAAACATGATCTCTGGTCTACTTGCAATTAAGTAAAGAAAAGATCCAATCATTCCTCTATAGCTTGAGATATCTACACTATTACCCTTTTTATATTCATCCAACTTTATAGCTGTAGATATATGTGTAGATGCAGGTGAACAATCAACCATACCAAAATTTTTCAATAAATCTTTGACATACTTAGTTTGGCTGATGAAGATTCCATCACTTCTTTTACTGACTTGAAGTCCAAGAAAGTAACTTAATTCTCCCATCATACTCATTTCATATTCACTCTGTATAAGCTTAGAGAATATTTGGAAAAGCTTTTCATTTGTAGAACCAAAGATAATATCATCCACATAGATCTAAACTAGGATCATATCATCACCATGCTTCTTGTGGAAGGGAGTCTTGTCAATAGTACCTCTAGTGAATCCATATTTAATCAAAAATTCTTACAGTGTGTCATACCAAGCTCTAGGTGCTTGTTATAGTCCATAGAGAGCCTTGAGTAATTTGTATACAAAATTTGGATATTCTGAATCTTCAAAGCGAGGTGGCTATTGCACATAAACCTCTTCTTCCAACTCACCATTAAGGAATGCACTCTTCACATCAATTTGATATACCTTGAAATTTGAATGTGCAAGAAATGCAAGAAAAATCCTTATTGCTTCAAGTCTTGCAACTGGAGTAAATGTTTCATTATAATCTATTCCTTCTTCCTGTGAGTAGCCTTTTAAAACCAACCTTGCTTTGTTTCTGTTGACTATTCTATTTTCATCCATTTTGTTTCTGAACACCCACTTTGTTCCAATTATACTTTTGTTCTTTGGTGCAAGAATCAGTTTCCAAACTTTGTTTCTCTCAAACTGATTTAGCTCTTCTTGCATAGCAGATATCCAATCAGGATCAAGTAGGGCTTCCTCGGTTTTCTTTGGCTCAACTTATGAAAGAAAACATGCATGAAGGCATTCATTTGCAGTTGCACTTTTGGTCCTCACTCCAGCAGTTGGATCACCAATAATTGCTTCCCCAGTGTGACTTCTATCCCACTTTCTAGTGTAAGTTTGTTGACTTGAGTTTTCTGTGTTTTCTTCACCATTATTATGACTTGCAGAACCTTCCGCTCTTTCTCCCCCTGAGTTTGTGCTATCAAATTCAGGTTCATGAGATATGCTTCCATTCTAATGATTCACTTGTTCAGTTGACTCTTCATTTGTTTTGTGATTTGTGTTGACTTCAACTTCATTTTGATTAAGGCATTCCAAGCCGGGGCACTTTTCATCATCAAAAGTAATATCTGTGCTTTCCATAATTTTCCTTTGATCAAGCACATAGACCTTGTATGCAGTTCTTTCGAATGAATATCCCAGAAAAATTGCTTCAAAAACTTTAGAGTCAAATTTTCCCACATATTCAGAGTTGTCTTTCAACACATAGCACTTGCTTCCAAACACATGAAGATGCTTCACAGTAGGATTTCTCTTAGAGAAGATTGAGTAGGGTGATTTACCAAGATTCTTGTTGATGAGATATCTGTTTTGAGTATAGCATGCAGTGTTCATAGCTTATTCCCAAAAACTAGTTGGCAATTTTGCATCTTGCAGCATTGTTCTAGCAGCTTCCACCAGTATTTTGTTCTTTCTCTCAATTATACCATTTTGTTGAGGTGTCCTAGCTGCTGAGAATTCTTGAACAATGCCTTTGTCTTTGCAGAATTCAGTTAATGTTGTATTCTTGAATTCTGTTCTATTGTCACTCCTTAATCTTTTCACACAATTTTGATCTTCAGCCTGCTTCTCAATCTTTTTGATGTGTTCAATTATGATGTGTGGAGTTTCATCTTTAGAATGCATAAATTCTACCCATTTATATCTTGAGTAGTCATCCACCATCACAAGTGCATATCTTTTTCTTGAAATTGACTGGACATTGACTGGTCCAAATAAGTCCATGTGAATAAGTTGCAAAGTGCACTTATAGAATTCACAGTTTTACTCTTATGACTTGATCTCTTTATTTTTCCTTTTTGACAAGCATCACAGACTTCATCTTGAGCAAATTCTAGATTAGGCATATCTCTCACCAACTCCTTTTTGACTAGAGTATTGATTGCCTTGAAATTCAAGTGAGACAGTTTCTTATGTCATAGCTTGCTTTGCTCTACAGATGCCTTGGTGTAGAAGCAACAAATTCCATCCTCATTTGTTGAGTCCAAGTCTGCAATAAATAAGCTTCCTTTCCTTGCTCCTTTTAGAGCAACTTCGCCAGTCTTTTTGCTAATAAAAATGCATTCTCATTTGTCAAATGAGACCTTGAATCCTTTGTCTGTAAATTGACTAACACCAAGGAGATTATCTTCAAGACCAGCTACCAGTGCTACATCCTCAATGACAACATTTCCAGAAATTAATTTGCCATATCCGATTGTGAAACCTTTGCTGTTGTCTCCAAAAGTCACTAATGGGCCCGCCTTCTCCTTAAACTGTGATAGGAGGGCCATATCACCTGTCATATGTCTTGAGCATCCACTTTCTATGATCCATATGACTTTCTTTTTTTTGCCCTGCATACAATGAGTTTTAGGTGTGTTTAGCAACCCAAGCAGTGTTGGGTTCTATTCTCTTGTTAACAGATTTGATAGAGGTAGAGTTTGATGATTCACAAAGAATATAATTCATTGAGTGATGTGCATTTTCCTTTTTAACTGAGGACTTAATATTGATTTCTTTAAGATACTCTCAGCTTGTGATAACTTGTTATTACTTTCATGTTCCAAGGTATGCAATCAAACTTGTCACAGAATGAGTAGGGATCTTCAGTTTTTGCCTCATTGTACTTGCATGCTCCCACTCCTGGCTTACTAACAACCTTTTTACAAAGGTGAGTTAGATGATTCACAGATCCACATTTTTGACATTGTTTTCTTGGAGCATCTGCAACATAAGCAAAATTATTGCTCTTGTTTATCCCAATCTTCCCATTTCTATTCTTCTTTTTCTTTCTTGCATCTTCAATTTTTACTTCCTTGACAGGTGTCTTGGAATCTTGGTTGACCATGAGCTTCTTTTCAGTTTTGGAAATTGGAGTTGTCTCTATATTTTTCTTCTCATTGTCCTCATCAGCAATTTCTTGCTTTATTATCAACTCCTCTTCACTGAAATCTATTTCACATGCTTTGAACATAGGTGTACCAACCTTTCTCAGCATAGCTGGGACATCTTTATTTTCTGTTGCTTTTCCTTTACCACCAATATCTTTCTTGTTGTTGTTCAAAGCATCATAATCAAGACCAATTACTATGTTAGCACATGGTTTGTTCTTCTCATGGTACTGACCAACCAACTCAGATGCATTCCTGAATGATTTCAGTTTCACCTCATTCTTTTCAATCTTTTCTCCTAACACAGTGTTCACAAAAAACCATGCAAGCGTACACGATCACAAGTAGTATAAGATTAAGTTAAGTTCGTTCCTACAGAGACTGGTTTAAACAGAATATGCATTATGCAACAATGTATGGTTATTATTCACTGCTAAGAAAAATATCAATTTCGAGTTGATTAACTAATTAAAGTGATTATACTAGCATGCATTAACTAAGATAATAAAACTGATTTACATAAATGAGATAAAACATGGGATTCTAACTTCAGTAAATACTTTATTCAAAGTTTATGCCTTTAATCTTAGCATGTGATGGTGATGACAACTAATCTAATAATAGGAAATTAGTATACGCTATCTATCGATATACTTATACCCTACTACTAAACATCCACAAATAAGATAGAAGTTGAGCATACACCAATTATGCTTAGACCCTATATGTCCATAAGATTTGAAAACATAACGGTTTAATGAGCAAGTTATCTATTGAGATTACATAGGGCAGCGTAAGATGGTTAAAATTACATTACGAATCATACATGACAACATACATAAACCTATGCTAGTATGGCAAGTTCTAAACCTCTATATCCACTTTCGCTTCAATAAAGATTAACAAATGACTTGGATGTTAGCTACACATCTAAGAAAAATAAGTACAACCATACTAGGAAATTATAAATCACCACACACTAACGATTTTAAACAATCAACTATTGAAATCCATAAATAAATCCGCTAGAACCCCATGATAACGATTATTTCATGATCGAACACACCGTCAATATGGGTCTTAATGAAAACATTATAATAACTAAGTTCTGAATACTATGAGATAATATAAAAGTACTAGGGTTTAGAAAAAATAAAAAGCATCCAAAAGTATCCCCTAAATCGAAGAATACAAAAGTGAAAACTAAATCTTCTTCTCCTTAGTCATCTTGTGTACTTTAGGTCTTCTCTATGTTCTCCCTGGCTTTCTTCTTCTTAAAAACGTCGTGTTTTCTTTATATATATATCCCTGGTTGACTTGGACTCTCGCAATAACCAAATTTTACTCATATCAGGATTCTGTAGAAATTGACTGGCGCGGGCGCGCTCTTTGTCTGACAGATGGGGCGCGGGCGCTCCTGCTTCCTGTAGAAATTCTGGAACTTTCTTCTTTTTGCGCTCCATCCTTCGTACAAACTTCCATGACTCCTTCCTTGATCTCTTATCAACATATAATCATTTAAAAGCTCATTTCTACCTATGACTAGTGCCCTGCAATGGCTTAACACAAACACATGAAAAACACCAAATACTTGAGTCCAAAACACCAATTTAAGCCGATATGAAGCATTCTAAGTAGATATAAAATCCACTTATCACACCCCCAAACTTAAATCGATGCTTGTCCTCAAGCATGAATAGACTCGACACTAATAACAAAACTACTGCATGAATGTAACTACGTGAAAATGCAACTAAATGACAATGCAACGATCCCCTCGGAATAACCATAACCAAATTAATAAGTAATGTCTCTAAGAATGTAATGACTTTAAACAGAGTTCAACTAAATCCCATAAACCAACATATAAACCAAAAACGTGCATGTGTGAGATTCTTATCAGATATACTCTCATCGCTAGATCAATAACAATATATTATCCTTCTCCAAAATAATCAAAAATTTATAAATAGAATAGACATTAAACACATAATGACTCATAACACCTCAATTGTACTAGAGTTATACAAGGATCATGCTATAATATTGAAACACATCAAACACAAATGCTTATCTGACCGTGCAATGAATGAGGTCCCAAAAGACTAATACAATAATATCCATGTAGCGAGCGTTAGGTTAACGGATCCCAGACTATACAAGCCTTAGGTCACTAGGCACAAAGTCCCCTAGAACTTAATTGCTCGAGTATTAAAAAGCTCACCCTTGGTCAAGTCTGCATATACTAACACAATTTTTTTCTTTTCTTTTTTTCTTTTTTTTCTTTGCTTTTTTTTTCTTTCAATGATTCTGAATGAATGCATTTCGCTCCATCTCATTCAACCCTAGACTATTCATAAAAATATGAGCCGATTACTAGCCACTTGATGCCTAATTTTATTCACAACTAGCAATGATATCCATGTTTTTCCCTAGTTTAAAAATTCAGTGTTCCTACATCATTACGAGAATAGAAAAAATTCTAAATATAACCAAGTGATTAAATTCCAACAAACAAACAAGTATGATCATGATCTATTTCAAAAGCAACCTTTTAGAGTTGTGAAAAAAACTTTATTTCTGGGCATGTAAATCAATTCATTAGGACTTAATCATCCCTCTATTCGACATCACTACACTCAAATCAACACCAACCTACCAATCAGAAACAGCTCATCCTACGGGATCATGTTATATGCATACAAATGCAACTACATGGACTCACATAATAAAATGAATAAATATGCAAACAAATATGACCTATATGAACAATTATGCAAAAATAATGAACGAACTACAACTAAACATGCAATATGAATCTATATGAACATGACGCACAACTAATCCTTACATTATCACCCCCAAACTTAAAACATTCAATATCCTCATTGAAGGTAATAATAAGGATACAAGGCATACCTAGTCGTCGGAGGGATCACCCTCCTCAGGTGGAGAATCAGGTGGCGGGTAAACAGTGCTCGCTCCATATACAGGCTAATCAACCTCGACACCAGTGGCTCTAAAAGCAGTACTCAAATCCTGTGTCAAATCCTAAGCAAAATGACTGTGAATGGCATGCATGACATCCATACGCCTTGTGAATCTCCTGTACTGAGCATCTCTAAGTCCAGACCTATTAACTGTCTGTTGCGCACGAGAATATCTAGCGGCTGCACGAGTGGATCCAGCAACTACCTCCTGTGCCTGAGAAGAACCCCCTGTATATGTCTGGCCAGCTGGCTGGCCACCCGATAGATGATCATATGTATAACACAATCCCTTCTCATGGGCTTTACCACCATACAACTCATGCATCACCGAAATTGTTGAGCTATCAGTGGGAGCAATCGGCATTTGCAGCTGCTCATGCGCGGGCCAACTTCGTAACAATGGAGGCATGAGGAATTGCCCCGGTGGTTCCCCCTTGCAGAAAATGCAGCATACTCTGATGAATCACATAGCCGGGATCAACAAATTCTTCATTCAAAATCCCCCATAGCAAAATAGCCCAATCCACAATAACCTCGTGTGAATGTGAAGATGGCATGATATTAGCACACACAAACAGGTTCCAAGACTTAGCATACATGTTCATACAAGAAGCAGGAAAAGTAAGCGGCTCAATGGTGCCTGCTTTGCACTTCCACTCCGTGCCTGGAATACATAACTCTGCCAAAATGTAATCTAAGTCCAAATCTTCCCTAGTCTTCTGCACCCAATCATCTGCAGTCCTAGGCCTCGCGGATTGATTTATAACCCGATGAATAGCAGCTGGATGATAATCAATAATCAACCCACAAACAACAGAATACCCATTCTCGTCCTCCTTAGCATTTACGTAAAATTCTCGCACAATGCTCATCGGAACCGCAGCGGGTGTCTCACAAAAAGTTTGCCAACCCTTTTCAACAGTCATCTCTAACAGCTTCCCATCTTGAGCCGTAGGCAAAAATCCCCTCTCCTTAGCAATCAGCTTAGACATCAACCTAGTGAACTCCGTCTGAGCCTCCGGTGAAGTAAATCTGTTCTTCGTGCCACCCACACTAGAATCCTCGGTAGATGAGGGATGGGTTCTACTACTCCCCGTGGTTCGTGCTCTTTTAGGTGCCATAATCACAAGTGATTGCAATTTGGGTCTAAATATTGTATGTAGGAGAGGCTAGGGTTTATGGGTATAAGAAGATGTGTTTGTATGTATGTAGATGTATATATATATAGGATAGAGATGGGAGGGGTAGGGAGTTGTTTAGGGTGTAGAAATAGGGTTAAAATTAGGGTAGAATTCGGGTTTGGGGCTTGGGTTATCTGATTTTCTGTTTTTTTTGTCTTTTTTCACTCTTTTTTTCTTTTCTAGGTGCCTCGCACGGGCGCACCGTGCTTCTGGAAAAGTTTTTCAGATTTTGTTTTTTTTGTCAGCAAAAATATAACAAATATATGGGTTGCCTCCCATGAAGCGCTTGTTTTACGTCTTTAGCTTGACATGAAACTTTTGAAATCAAGTTGTCGCAAGAACGGCGCTTACCACCTCACGGTTCTCCATATCCCCATAATAATGCTTCAACCTCTGACCATTACTTTGAACGCTTGGTCCAGATGCTTATCAAAAATTTCCACAGCTCCATGTGGAAATACAGTTTTGACAATGAACTGACCTGACCACCGTGACTTAAGCTATCCTGGAAAAAGTCGAAGACGAGAGTTGAACAATAGAACTTGCTGACCAGGCACAAATGTCTTATGCAATAACCTCTTATCATGCCATCTCTTGACCTTCTCCTTGTATACCTTGTTGTTTTCATAAGCCTGTAGACGAAATTCGTCGAGTTCATTAAGTTGGAGCATTCTCTTTTCTCCAGCAGCTTCTATGTCAAGATTCAGCTTCTTCAAATCCCAATATGCTTTATATTCTAGCTCTGCAGAAAATTACACACCTTACCATATACCAATTGGAAAGGAGACATGCCTAGAGGAGTCTTGAATGCTGATCTGTAGGCCCAAACAGCTTTATCTAGCTTCAAAGACCAATCTTTCCTTGATTGACTCACAACCTTCTCCAAGATTCGCTTAATCTCTCGATTAGAGACTTCAGCTTGCCCATCAGTTTGAGGATGATAAGCTGTGGCCACACGATGATTCACATGATATCTTTCCATTAATGCAATAAATTTAGGAATGCAGAAATGCGATCCCTCATCAATGATTATGACCCTTGGAGTACCGAAACATGTGAATATCTGCTTATGAAGAAAATTGATCACCACCGTAGCATCATTGGTTGGAAAAGCTTTTACCTCAACCCATATAGACACATAATCCACCGCCAAAAGAATATATTGATTATAGCATGATGAGATAAATGGCCCCATGAAGTCGATTCCCCAAACATCAAAAATCTCAACTTCGAGAAGCACATTAAGAGGCATCTCGTCTCTCTTGGACATATTTCCAACTCGTTGGCAGCGATCACATCTCAACGCGAACTAATGCGCATCCTTAAACAAAGTAGGCCAGAAAAATCCCGCTTGAAGGATACAGGCAGCTGTCTTCTTTCCACCATAATGGCCACCATACACAGTAGAATGACAGTCTCACAAGATACCCTTTGTCTCACTATACGGAATGCACTTCCTGATAATCTGATCTGCCCCTGTCTAAACAAGAATGGCTCATCCCATTGATACCACTTCACCTCATGTAGAAACTTCTTCCTTTGAGCATAAGAGAGTTCTGGGGGAATAACATTACTCACAAGATAGTTCACAATATCTGCAAACCATGGTTCTTCTTTTTGCACCCCAAAATGTTGCTCATATAGAAAAGATTCATTGATCAACGTCTGATCCTGTGAAGCTTTACCTTGATCTTCCAAACATGAGAGATGATCCGCTACCTGATTTTTGTGCCTTTCCTATCTTTGATTTCCAGCTCGAATTCCTGTAACAAGAGAATCGATCAAATCAATCGAGGTTTTGAATTTTCTTCGAGACCGGATATCGAATAGCAGCATGATCAGTGTAAACCATCACTTTTATCCCAAGCAAATAAGATCAAAATTTCTCGAACCCATATACAATTGCCAATAGCTCCCTCTATGTAGAAGTGTAATTCAGCTGAGCACTATTAAGGGTTTTACTAGCATAGTAAACCACATGAAAAATGTTCTTCTTTCTCTGGCCAAGAACAGCTCCAACTACAAAATCACTAGCATCACACATCATCTCGAAGGGCTCATTCTAATCAGCTGCAGTAATAACATGTGCTATAGTCAAACTCTTTTTCAAACTCTCGAAAGCAACCAAGCATTCTTCATCAAATTTGAAGGGAACATCCTTCTCTAACAGATTGCACAAGGGTTTAGAGATTTTGGAGAAGTCTTTGATGAATCGCCGATAAAAACCCGCATGACCAAGAAAACTGCTGATTCCTTTAACTGAGATTGGTGGAAGAAGATTTTTAATAACCCCCACCTTGGCCTTATCCACTTCAAAACCTTTGCTAGATACCCTATGCCCAAAAATGATACCTTGTTGCCCCATGAAGTGATATTTTTCCTAGTTGAGCACCATATTGGTCTCAACACATCTTTTCATTACCAAGCCAGGATTATGCAAACACTCATCATAAAAAGTCCCCAATACAGAAAAGTCATCCATGAACACCTCCACATTAGTACCAATCATGTCTGAGAATATGGCCATCATGCATCACTGAAAAGTAGCAGGTGCACCACAAAGTCCGAAAGAAACTCGAATGAGAGCCAAAGTGCCAAAAGGACAAGTAAAAGTGGTCTTCTCTTGATCTTCTGGGGCAATGCAAATCTGATTATAGCCCGAATACCCATCTAGAAGACAATAATACTCATGGCCAGCCAACCGGTCAAGCATTTGATCAATGAATGGAAGAGGGAAGTGATCATTCCTGGTGGCTTTATTCAGCTTCCGATAATCCATGCATACTCTCCATCATGTGACTGTCCGAGTAGAAATGAGCTCATTCTTTCTATTAGCAACAACTGTAATGCCTCATTTCTTAGGCACAAACTGCACTGGGCTCACCCATGAACTATCGGAAATAGGATAGATGATCCCTGCATCCAGCCATTTAAGAATTTCTTTCTTCACTACCTCCTTCATGATAGGATTGAGTCTTCTCTATTGTTCAACGGTTGGTTTACTTCTTTCCCCAAGAAGAATTTTATGCATGCAATAAAAAGGGCTGATTTCCTTGATATCTGCTATAGTCCATCTGATTGTTGATTTAAACTAGCTCAGAATTCTCAAGAGCTTGTCTTCATCACTACCTGAAAGGTCATATGTGATAATAACAGGCAAAGTGGATGCATCACCTAAAAACGCATACCTCAAGTGATCAAGCAGTGGTTTAGTTCAAGTGTGGGAGCTTCCTCAATAGATGGTTTGAGACGCTCCTGAGAATTTTTAAGCTATGATAATCCAAGAGACTCGAATGGCAAGTCCAATATCCTCTTCCACGAAGATGCATTCAAATACTGCAATTGCTCTTCCCCTTCTTCGTCTTCACTATCAGATTTCCTTGTTAAAGCTCTCTCTAAGGCGTCGGTCCTTAGCAATTGATCAAGCTCTGAATTCACTACAGAGTCGACCAACTCTACTTTAAAGCACTCCTCTTTGTCAGTAGGGAATTTCATTGCATTGAAGACATTAAAGGTAATATCCTGATCCTGAACCCTCATAGTAAGCTCACCCTTCTCATATCGATCAGCATTCGGCCAATATCTAAGAATGGTCTCCCCAAGATAATGGGAATCTTCTTATCTTCCTCAAATCTAGAATGACAAATTCAGCAGGGAAGATGAGTTTTTCCACCTTAACCAATACATCCTCCACTACACCTCACGGTAAAGTGATGGATCGATCAGCCAGTTGTAAGGACATGTTTACAGGTTTTGGGTCAGGAAGACCAAGTTTCTCGAAGACAGACAATGGCATCAGATTGATGCTAGTTCCCAAGTCACACAAGCACTCGTCAAAAGATAAGTTTCCAATAGTGCATGGTATCGTGAAGCTTCCTGGATCTTTAAGTTTAGGAGGTAGTTTCTGTTGCAATACAGCACTACACTCTTCCGTTAGAGCAACGGTTTCTAACTCCTCAAGTTTAAGCTTCCGAGATAGAATACCCTTCATGAACTTAGCATAGCTCGCTATTTGTTCTAGAGCTTCCACAAAGGTATGTTAATATGCAATTTCTTGAAAACCTCCAGAAACTTGGCAAACTGTTTATCGCCCACTTCTGCTTCTGAAGTCTTTTAGGATATGGAGGAGGCGGATAGACTTGTTTATCTCCTGTATTTTTCTTAGGAGTAGTGTTTTCAGTACAAGTCTTCTTCATTTCCGCTTCGACCCCCCTTCTGATCAGTTGTTTCCTCAAGAATTGAATTTTCTGAAACTGGAAAGGGTGTGGGCGCGCTTGATATGGGCGCGGGCGCGCCCACCTTTTGGAGAAATTTTTTAGATTATTCGTTTTGATGATTTTTAGGGCTACCGACCTTTCCAGACCTCAAGGTGATTGCCTTCAACTGTTCCCTGACTTCCCTCTTGCCTGGATTAGCTTCTGTATTACTAGGAAGAGTTCCTTGTGGTCGGTTCAATAAAGCATTGACAATTTTCCCTATTTGATTCTCCAGAGTTTTGATTGAAATCTCTTGGCTTTTGCACATTAGCCTCAACTGCTCCAATTCAGATTTTTCATTCGAAGATGGACCTACACCTCCATGAGATTGTTGTTGCATTCCATGTGGCTGAAATTGTTTCCTTGGTACAAACTATTGGTGAAAACCAGGAGGACTGAAAGGCTTGTTTCCAAACTGCTGGTAAGGCTGTTGCATACCACCCTGATTATTTCTCTAGCTGAAGTTAGGATGGTTGCGGTTGTTAGGATGATAAGTGGCAGGAACTGGTTGCTGCGATCTCTGCAAATTGCTCACAAACTGTGCCGACTCACTAGATATAGCACATTGATCCTTCGCATGTGCACCTGCACAAAGCTCATAAACACTTGCTATTAGGTCATACAACACTGTAGAAGGGGGTAGAATACAGTGTTTATACAATCAAATCGATTTAACACAAGTGTGTAACAAAGATCAAGTATATTGAATAAACTATATTACAATAAGAACTATTGTTCTCTCTCATTGATGAACAAATATCACTAAGAGCTGTTAGGTTACAATGTATAATCTTCTCAATAATGATAACACATATAGTGTAAACCCTAAGCCTGTGTTTATATAGTACACAGTTACAAGATAACTTCTAATTGATATGGAATATAATTCTGTCTCCTAAAATATATCAATCAGATATCTTCTACAAGTCTTCCAGTCTTCTAACTCTTTCCATGCATATCTTCTTTTGTTTTAGTCTTGATCTTCTACTGTAAATCAGCTTTCTTCCATATCTGTAAGTCTTCCCGCACTTAAGTTCTGATATGACCTTAAGTTCTGATATTAAGTTCTGACTTCCAGTAAGTCCTAATTTTGGTATGTCCTGATATGTCCTATTTATTAAGATCCGAAAACTAAACATGAATCATATTAGACATGACATCTCACATATATCTAACAATCTCCCTCAACTTGTAAATTAAGCAAAATATACAAGTTAATAGATTTGATGATGTCAAAAACATTTAAGTACAAATGCAAATAAGAGTTTAGCTAGATAACTAACTACAACTTACAGTCCTTGTAGCTTTTACCAATTCACTGAGTCAATCTGAATCCATAATGATTCTTGACAAAGCTTGATATCAGCTTTTCTTCTTTAATCCTCAGGACTTGAGAGAGTGTAGTCTTGACTTACTTCACCTCTTCATTTTGACTTCCAATCTGGTAGATTGCAGTCCTTAAAGAAGAGATATGGTTTCTTTCTAAACCATCATTCAGTCTTATTAACCTAGGAAGAGAAGAATCTTCATTATAGCATAGACATTTCCCTTTCAGAATCACTTCAAGCTTAGCAGAATTCTTCTTTATTGGAGTTTCACTTCCATCATTTTAAACAATATTAGGAATAAATTCTGTAACTCTTGAACCAGAAATTCTTGCTTTATCTCTGATGGTCTTCAATATGAAGTTTGACCATCTCCTGATAATATCAGACTTTACCTCTAAAAGGTAATGAAAGAATTGAAGTTCTTTCAATGATTTGTTTAACACATCTGATTTTGACATTTGATATGTCCTTCCATCTTCAAGAAATAGAATCAGATTTTCCTTGACATTGTGCTTGTCATGAGCATCCAGTACCACTTGAACACAGATAACCTTATCAAGGTGTTTCTGTGTAACATCTTCAAGAGGTTGGTCAGTTAAAAGAAATGGATCTCTAGTAACAACTTCAACTCCTGTCTTAATCTTTGCTTCATCGGAACCTAGTCCAGCCCTGTCTCTTGGTTCTCTAGCATTTAACCCAATAGTCATGAAAGTAGACAATAATTGGCTTTTCTTTGGATCTGATGGTTTGACATTTTTCCACAGAAGTTTCTTTTTATCAGCTACTTCCATCTTGTCTAAATCAACTTGAGCACTGTCAAAGGTTGACTTGATGACTTTATCAGAACTTGCTGTTTCAGTTATAGCTTGTTGTTCTTGACTCTGAACAACTTGAGCCTTGTCAGAGGTTGTCTTTGATTCTTTAGAAATCTTCCTTCTTTTCAGAGTTTGAACATCTTTATCTTCAGCAAGAGTATCATCGGTAACTTGAACCATTTTGCACACAGGTTTCATCAGGATTTGAGAATTTTTCATCTCATGTGGCTTGATTGGTTCATCAACTTTTCCTTTCCCTTTGTCTTTGGGATTAATCTCAATCTGTGATCTTGTTTTGGGCTTTGATGCCTCAGTAAATGACTTCTCCTTGATCACAATGCCTTTTACCTTAGGCCTTGGAGGTTTTTTTGCAACGGAAGCTTTTGGCTTTAGATTTTTCTTTTCAGCTTTAAATCTAGCTTCTTCCTCCTTGAGATTTTCTAAATCCATTCCTGGATTATGCTTCAGAAATAATCTTCTAGCAATTTCCTCATCAAGTGTCTGAATCTTGGGATCCTTGTAGTAGACAGTAGTCTGCTTTCCCTTGAGCTTCATAGTTTGCATGAACTTTTGAGAATCTTGACTTCCATCTTGTATCAGAACATCAGGCTTTGTCATCAGACTTTGCTCATCAGAACTTGATATCAGATTTTGAGTTTCAGTACTTGCTATCAGATTTTGAGTTTGAGCAGCTTCAGAACTTGTCTTCTTTTGAATAGAAGATTTGCTTGCATCAGCAATTAGTTTCCTTGAAGAAACCTTGCTGCTCTACCCTTTACTTTGAACTTGACCTCTACCCTTGCTAGGGTTTCCCTGGTCATCAGCTTCATCATCTTTGTTCTTCAGTATTTGATCATTAGAGTATTTGGACTTAACTATCTTCTCCCCCTTTTTGGCATCATCTAATAGTAGGAGTGAGAGAAGAAGTTCAACTGAAGATTGAATCTCATCCAATTGAGCCTGTTGAGAAGCTTGATTAGCCAGGACCTCAGAGATTTGGGCATGTTACTTCTCTTGAGCTTTCTCAATTACTTCTACCTTTTCAGAAATAGGTCTAATAAACCTCTTTTTGTCAAGCTTGGTCTCTATATCTAGCTTTTCAGCTTTTTCAAGAAGCTTATCAACCTTTTTTTGAGTTTGTGAGTGTAGACCTTGAAAGTTCCTGGTAGATAAAGCAGTGATCTTGAGCTGTGTCTTGATATCAGAATTTATCACAAGCTATTCAGCTTTAGCAATGTGCTCTGTTAGAACTTTAGAGCTTGGAATGAAATCAGGATCATTCCACTTCTTGGTCCACTCTACTCCTCTATGAGTTTCATCCCAAGGTACAGGAACATCCTGTTCAACAAATTTCTTGACCAATTCCTCCTTTCCAAGAACAGGAGCTGGAGTATGTACAGAAACACTGTCTCTAGAGCTTAAAGAAGACTCATTATCCTCTGATAACACAACAGTATGTGAGGTTATAGGAGTTTCTGATTCAACTTCATCTAAATTCTGATCTTCAGGTTCTTGATCCAGAGTTAGTGTAGATGGTATCTCAGCATCAACATTTGAGATTGGAGAATGAGTTGGAGATGTCTGAGCTGCTGTAGGCGGAGCTTCTAAATATAGAATAGTAGGAGTGTGAAGCCTGTTGATGTCAATTTCACGACTTAAGCCTAAATCTTCAACTATAACATATTCATGAAGAGGAGAAACATGAGGTGTAACCAATGTATCCTGAACAGTGTCTTTGTCTTTAGCTTGAGGTGGCAGAGATTCAATGATAATTGGATTTGAGATCAGAGATTCCTGATCTCTTTCCTCAGCTTCTTCAGTATTCTCTGATGGAGGCTTAGACAAATGCCTCTTAGCCCTCATTTTCATTAATCTCCTTGCAAATAAAGGAGTTGCTTTATCATCAGAGTTTACAGTTCTCTGTCTCTTTAAGGTATCAGAACCTTCAGCTGCAGTTGCTTTCTGAGAATCCATAGTCTTAGCTTCAACTGTCACAGGTTTTGATGCATGAACATGTGCTTCCTCCTCCTCATCAGAATCATCCCTTAGAAGCATCCTTCTTCTCTTTATTGGAGATTTAGGAACAAATTTATCCCTTTTTGGCCTGGAAGATGAAGGTCTGATGGTATGTGCTGATGGTTGAGGTTGAGATGATTGTGTTGGTTTGAAATATGTCCTGATAGAGGGTTGAGTTGGTTGAGGTTGAGAAGTTTGAGGTGTTTGTGTGGTGGTGGTAGGTACTGATGGAGGTTGGGTTGGTTGCACATCAGTATATATGGATGTGTATATGGCTGGATCAGAGTTTACTAAAAACTGTTTGACTGATATTGGAATTTGGAGGGGTCTCAAAACAGTTGTCTTATTATCAGTAGATAATAAGTCGGTAAAGGCTCTCTTAGCAAGCTTAAATGGTTCAATTAACTCACTTTCTAGTTGGGGTGCATCAGAGCAACAAAAACTATAAATAAGCTGACAGAATCTAGCAAAGTAAACTGTATTTCTATCTTCTATCATCCTATCCCCAATAAAGCCCAAAATAGCACTTGCATAATCAAAATGAGTTTGATTAATAAGAGCATACCCGATTTGTTGACTGAGAATTGGGATTGCATCAAAATTAGAACATTTGTTGGCAAAAGCCTTTGTGATGCAGTCAAAGAAGAAACTCAATTCCCTCCTTATGTGAGGTCTCTTCAATTGACCCAGCTTTTCCAATGTCTTTTCATCCATTATCTGCTGAAGGGCTGGCTCCTCAACTGTTGAAATGTAGACACAGTTTTTAGGCAAATATAAAGCCTATCGAACTATAGTCAAAGTCACTACATGTTCATCCTCCCCTGTTGAAAAGATAATACTTGGGGACCCATGAGCATCACAATCATCATACATGCCACTTCTCCAAAACTCCAGCACCTGAGTCCCAGAGATGGCTTCTGGTTGGGTCAAAGCATACCCAATCTCAGAGTTAGCAAGGAAATCCTGGATGAAATGAAGATCTGTTGGGGCTTCATCATTGCTCAGAATAGCTAAGTAATTGTTAGGAACAAACTTAGCTCCATTGAAAATCAAATCTTTTGGTGCCATTTCCGTTAAAAATCAAGTGAGAAAAAGAGTGTTTGCAAGGTGTTTGATAAAATGTCTGTATGAAAAAGAGCTTCAGAGAATATTAGTGGGTGAGAGAAAATAAGAGAGATAAGAGAATGAGAGAAGCAAGTAAAAGATTGTAAAATCTTTTAACTTTCTTATTTATACAACCCACATAAAGTATGGCAGACAGTTTACACCTGGCAATATGTGAACAGTCAATAGTTAAAGCAGGAGTTAGTGGGCACATTAAATAACTAATAATTACTGTGCACATGCAGTTTTTCA
This sequence comes from Apium graveolens, assembly GCF_009905375.1. Classification (NCBI taxonomy): domain Eukaryota; kingdom Viridiplantae; phylum Streptophyta; class Magnoliopsida; order Apiales; family Apiaceae; genus Apium; species Apium graveolens. The sequence goes on from NC_133652.1 coordinate 109,456,538, forward strand.
AGACAAGCACGTTTACCACTAACCCAAATGATTATGGCTGTTTTTATCTCACCTAATTATATTCTGATTAAATATGACCGTTACAATATTTGTCACAAATAAGTCAAGTAAATAAATAATGCCACGTAAGCATCAGAGTTTCCATCAGGATTTATTATCAGAACTTGACTATAATCAGATTTTAACAGTCATCAGAACATGGCTTCTGTACTCAAAAAGTGAATGTCTTGTTCTGTGATTCTTCATACAAATACTGACTTGTTTTTTCAGAGTTTAATCATCAGAACTTCCATCAGAACTTATCCTCAGAATTTATGCAAATGACACTTAACTGTTTGTCAAAAACAACTTAATCACCATAGTAATTTTCATTATTCATATGAAGTGAAAGTGTGTGCATTAGCAGAATATCAGATAAAGATTAAAGTCTGATAAACTCCAGTACATCTTAGACATAAGGCATAACTAAGAAAAGTGCTTAAAATCTGTCATTAATGATGAAGTCTACTATAGGATAAATTTGTGCATGAGTCCACCTCAACTGTTTGTGCTCATTTTATGCATCTTTTAGAATTCTTTTTCACAGTGGCTTCTCAGTGTAAATGAGTCACAACTGCTATCAGAATTTATGCTATTATCAGAGTATTTCTCCAATAATCAGAGAATGTGAAAAGTCACCAAGAAAAAATTATTTGCTTTTCTAATGCATATTACTTAATACCAGCAATGCACTTGGATCTTCCCTTCCACATATTTACTCTAGATCTCAAAGGAGTACCTGACTTTAATTTTCTTTTTTTTCTTTTCTTCAGATAAGTGATGATTATCAAGCATGTGGTTCATCCTTAAGATTTACTAACATCAGAATTTGATAGATAAGAAGCAAGAATCTAGTTTGTGACTTAGTAATAAGATACACAAAGTAAATTTGACTAAGTTCAAAATCAGAATTTGCATGTGTTAATGAATTTCCACATAAACAACTACTTCAAATATGGGATTTCTAGTATGTTAAAGACTACTGGGTCAGCATCTAGCAAAGTAATCCTCATTGGATTGAATAGTCACAGAACATTCAAATCACTATCAGAGTATATAGATCCATATCAGATAACAATCAGCATTTAATGTATATCAATTTAAGTACATATTACATGAAGATAAGACAATCTGTAAATACTGATCATAAAGTCTGATGCATGAGAACAAAAACTAAGCAGATTTAGAGAAAGAACCTAAAACCATTCCAAGTTCATTTACCAGTCTTGCAAAAGTAGCTTCACATAGTAGTTTTGTGAAGATATCTGCTAGTTGTTGATCTGTTGGAACAAAATGCAATTCCACTGTACCTTCCATCACATGTTCCCTTATAAAATGGTACCTAATGCTGATGTGCTTTGTCATTGAGTGTTGAACTGGATTACCTGTCATAGCAATAGCACTTTGATTATCACAGTAAATAGGTATTTTAGAAAATTCTAACCCATAATCCAGTAACTGATTCTTCATCCAAAGAATCTGTACACAACAGCTTCCTGCAGCAATTCTGCAGTTGATGTGGAAATTGATTTATGTTTCTTGCTAAACCAAGAAACCAATCCGCCTCCAAGAAATTGGCAGCTTCCACTAGTGCTTTTCATGTCTATATTGCATCCTACAAAATCTATATCTGAGTAACCTATTAGCTTAAAATCTGATTCTCTAGGATACCACAATCCTAGATCAGCTGTACCCTTGAGGTACTTAAAAAACAAATTCACAACTATTAGATGAGGTTCTCTTGGATCGGCCTGAAATCGTGCACAAAGACATGTACCATACATGATATCAGGTCTACTAGCAGTTAAATAGAGTAATGAGCCAATCATACCTCTGTAGTTAGTAATATCTACTGATGAACCAGTATCTTTACCTAACTTGGTTGCAGTGGCCATGGGAGTGGATGTAGTTGAATAGTCTTGCATTCCAAATTTCTTCAGTAAATTCCTGGTGTACTTGGATTGATTGATAAAAGTACCTTCTTCATTTTGCTTGACTTGAAGTCCGAGAAAATAGCTAAGTTCTCCCATCATACTCATTTGATATCTTGACTGCATTAGCTTTGCAAATATTTCACAGAGCTTAGCATTTGTAGATCCAAATATGATATCATCAACATATATCTGTACCAAAAGTAAGTCCTTTCCATGGTTGAGGTAGAACAGAGTTTTATCAATTGTACCTCTGTGAAATCCACTTTCCAGAAGAAATTGAGCTAAAGTCTCATACCATGCTCTTGGAGCTTGCTTAAGGTCATAAAGTGCTTTGTCTAATCTGTAGACATGATTTGGAAATTTTGAGTCTTCAAATCCTGGAGGTTGCTCAACATATACCTCTTCTTCCAATTCTCCATTTAAAAAAGCACTTTTTACATCCATTTGAAAGACTTTAAACTTTTTGTGAGCAGCATAAGCCAAAAAGATTCTCATGGCTTCCAATCTAGCAACTGGTGTAAATGTTCCATCATAATCAATACCCTCTTGTTGAGAGTAGCCTTTAGCAACCAACCTTGCTTTTTCCTTGTAATTATGCCATCACTGTCAGTTTTGTTTCTGAACACCCATTTTGTGCCAACAATTAATCTATTCTTTGGTCTTGGCACTAGGGTCCAGACTTTATTTCTTTCAAATTCATTCAACTCTTCCTACATTGCTTGCACCCAATCAGCATCTTGAAGAGCTTCTTCCACTTTTTTTGGTTCAGTCTGAGATAGAAAAGAATGATAGAGACATTCATTTGATGTTGTAGTTCTAGTTCTGACACCTACTTCAGGATCTCCAATAATTAAGTCAGGTGTATGTGATTTGGTTCACTTCCTTGCAGATGGAAGTTGATTTTTAGAACTGGATCCTCCCCCATGATCCATGTTGTCTCCATCAGCATTTTCTGATGCTCCCCCTGTAGTTATGCTCTCTGAGACTTCAGAATTTGAGTTAGATTCTTCAGGTTTTGAAGAATCAGAGTTTCCAGAATTATCAGAATTTGGCTCATCAGAACTTGATGAATCAGAACTTGAAGAGCCAGTGACAGGTTCTGATGCTTCTTGAGAGTCTTGAGTTGTGGTAGGATCTTCAGCTTGCTCCCCCAGGACAGGTGCATTTTCCTTTGGAGTTGTTACCACAGTTTCAATGACATCAGAACTTAACCCGTCAGAACTTACAGGATCAGAGTTTAAGTCATCAAAATTTACAGAATCAGAATTTAAATCTTCATTTTTAAATCTCAGATGATCATTATCATTGAAATATTCAAGTCCAGTAATCTTCTTATCATCAAAAGATACATTGATAGATTCCATGACAACCCTTGTTCTTAAATTGTAGACTCTGAAGGCTTTTGTGGAAAGTGGATATCCAACAAAAATTCCTTCATCAGCTTTTAGATCAAATTTTGACAGCTGTTTAGGATGAGTCTTAAGAACAAAACACTTACAACCAAATACATGAAAGTATTTCAGATTTGGCTTCTTTTTCTTCACCATCTCATATGGTGTTTTTCCATGCTTGTTTATGAGTGTAGCATTCTGTGTAAAACAAGCAGTCTGCACAGCTTCAGCCCAAAAGTAGGTTGGTAGCTTTGCTTCATCAAGCATAGTTCGTGCAGCTTCAATGAGAGTCTTGTTCTTTTTTTCTACAACTCCATTTTTCTGTGGAGTTCCAGGTGCAGAAAATTCCTGTTTGATTCCATGCTCTTTGCAGAACTCTTCCATGATTGAATTCTTGAACTCAGTGCCATTATCACTTCTTATACTTTTAACAGAATCTTTGAGCAATTTATTCAACTGTCTGACATGATCAGTTAGAGTAAATGCAGTTTCATTCTTCTTGTGCAAGAAATACACCCAATTGTATCTTGTGAACTCATCCACTATAACCATAGCATATTTCTTCTTTGCAATAGACATGATATTGACTGGACCAAATAGATCAACATGCAGTAGGTGATAAGGCTCAAGAATTGAGGATTCAGTGTTGCTCTTGAATGAAGATTTTCTTTGTTTTTCCTTTTGACATGAATCACAAAGGCCATCAGGAGCAAATACTGATTTTGGCAGTCCTCTCAAAATATCTTTCTTTTCAAGCTCATTTATGTTGTTGAAATTTAAATGAGAGAGTCTTTTGTGCCAATCCCATCTTTCTTCAATTGATGTTCTACTTAACAGACAGATTGCAGAACCATCATAACATGTTGAAAGTCTGGCTTCATAAATGTTACCATGCCTGTAACCTTTCAGAACCACTTTGCCTGTAGAATTGCTTACAACTTCACAGTGTTCTTCAAAGAAATCCATATGATAACCTCTGTCACAGATTTGTCTCACACTTAGCAGATTGTGTTTAAGTCCTGAGACAAGGGCTACTGATTCAATGATGACATTCCCAAAATTTATATTGTCATATCCCAGAGTTTTTCCCATGTTGCCATCTCCATAAGAAACTCCTGGGCCAGCTTTCTCCACAAAGTCTGATAGCAGGGCTTTATTTCCAATCATATGTCCTGAACATCGACTGTCTAGTACTAGGATATTTTTCATGTTGCCTTGCAATCACAAAGACCACTAATGGTTAGTTTTAAGGACCCAGACTTGCTTCGATCCTTTGGCCTTTTTAAGTTTGTTAGCATTTGCAGCAGATTTAATTTCAGAGTTTATGCTAACATGCTGTTTATAAAAACTTATATCAGACTTTGCATCAGACTTTACACTAGAAGGAATACTACTAACTTTCTTTAAAGAAGGTTTTATTTGATAATAATCATAGTACAGACTATGATATTCCTTACAAGTATAAATGGAATGTCATAAACTACCATAATGAAAATAAGGATTTTGTGGCTTAAACCTAACAGACTGACTCTTAATTCCTGATCTAGGAGGTAAAGAGTTTATATCTTTATTTTTCCTGTAAAAAGAAGCAAGATGGTTAGAGTTTCCACAGTTATAACATTTCTTTCTAGGAGATTTAGGAACAGGCATATAATTATTGTTTTTATTCACACCTTCCTTTCCATTCCTATTTTTCCTAGCTTCCTTTACCTTGTTGATCCTAATTTCTTTCAGCTTATGCTTAAGCTGCTTCTTTGTCATTAAGCCAATATTTACTTCAGCTGGTTTATCCTGTTCTAATTTGTCAGAAGTTGATTTTTCTTTTACTTTTATCCTAGATTCTTTCATCTTTTCAGAATCAGACTTTACAATTTTTGCTACAAACTTAACAGGATTTACCTTTGGCTAAGAAGTCTGTTTAACAATAATTGGCTCAATTTTTTCAATTCCTTTTTCACTTTTATCATCTCCATAACCTAAGCCCTCTTTCCAGTTTCCACTACTTAATAAATTCTGAGTTGTTCTGCCAGAGTTAGTCCAAGTTCTGATCATCTCTCTTTCCTTTTCTAAGTCAGCTTTTAGAGATTCATTCAATTTTAACACTTCATCTCTAACATATAAAGCATCATCTTTTTCTTCCTTAGTTTAATGAAGAAAAACTAACTCCTATTCTAAATAATCATTTCTCTTTTTATAAGCTAGATTTTCAGATGTTAATCTTTCACATGTTAAAGTCTGATCTCTATAACTAATGAACATGGTTTTAGGATACAATCTCAACTCAGTAATATCATCAGTATGAAAGGCATAAGTTGTTTGAGGTACCTTCAATTCAGCAGTTTCAGGGTTGCTGTCAGCATTTGCCATCAAGGCATAATTCACCTCATGTTCAGAATCTGAAGTGTCTGTCCAGCTTTTCTTCTTTGTGACAAGTGCCTTGCCTTTGTCACTTTTTCCTTTCTTGCAGTCAGGAGATATATGGCCTCTTTCACCACAATTGTAGCACTTGACATTTGAGTTGTCTCCTCTGTCAGACTTTCCTATACCTTCAGACTTTCTGAACCCTTTCTTATCAGAAATTTCACTTTTCCTGGAAAACTTCTTGCCTTTTCTGAATTTCCTGTAGGCTATCTTTGTGATACCCTTTACCATAAGAGCACATAATTTCATTATCTCTTCATCAGCATCTATTTCAGGTAAAATTTCAGTTTCTGAATCATCATCATCAGAATATGATGACTCTGAATCAGACTTTATGATGAGAGCCTTTCCTTTGCCCCTCTTTAAGGCAGCAATTTTTGGAGATTCCTCCTCAGCCTTAAGAGCAACTGTCCTTGAATTTCTTCCATACCTCTTGCTCCTTTGATCCATCTCAAGTTCATAAGTCTTGAGCATACCATAAATTTCATCAAGAGTAGTTTCAGTAAAGTCATAGTTGTCTCTTATGGTAGTAGACTTCAAATCCCAATTTTCAAGAAGAGCTAAAAGTAATTTTAGATTTGAATCTTCAAGATCATATTCCTTGTCCACCAGTGACAGATCATTCAAGAGTTTGACAAACCTGTCATATAAGTCAGTTAAAGACTCATTAGCTTTTGAGTCAAAGTGCTCATACTCTTGAGTGAGTATAGTCCTCCTGTTCTTCTTGATTGCATCAATTCCCTGGCATCTTGTCTCCAAAGCATCCCATATCTCCTTTGCAGTTTTGCAATTAATTACCCTGTTTAACATGACATTATCAATGGCACTATGTAGCAAATGCCTTACCCTTGCATCCTTGGCAATAGATGAGATGTCTTCAGCTGTGTACTCACCTTTCTCCTTTGGTATGGTCTTTGCTGGTTGATCAACAACTACAACAGAGAGCTTGGTAGGCTTATGTGGTCCTTCATTAATCCTATCAAGGTATTCTGGATTTGTAGCTTTCAGAAACATAGCCATCTTCACTTTCCATATGGGATACTCAAAAGGTCTCAGTATGGGAACCCTAATAGTCTTATATCGAATGTGGGTTTGAGTCTTTTGAGTTTCTTCAGTTTTGGTGGGCTTAGTTGGAGTTTGTGCTTCTTCAGACATGATTGTTTGGATCTTTACTGTATGTGTGTTAACAGATAAGCTTTGATACCAATTGTTAGGTCACACAACACTGTAGAAGGGGGTTGAATACAGTGTTTAGACAATCAAATCGATTTAACACAAGTGTGTAACAAAGATCAAGTATATTGAATAAACTCTGTTACAATAAGAATTGTTGTTCTCTCTCAGTGATGAACAAATATCACTAAGAGCTACTAGGTTATAATGTATAATTTTCTCGATAATGATAACACATCTAGTGTAAACCCTATGTCTGTGTTTATATAGTACACAGTTACAAGATAACTTCTAATTGATATGGAATATAATTCTGTCTCCTAAAATATATCAATCAGATATCTTCTACAAGTCTTCCAGTCTTCTAATTTTTTCCATGTATATCTTATTTTATTTTAGTCTTGATCTTCTACTGTAAATCAGCATCCTTCCTTATCTGTAAGTCTTCCCGCACTTAAGTTCTGATATGACCTTAAGTTCTGATATTAAGTTCTGACTTCCAGTAAGTCCTGATTTCAATAAGTCCTGATATGTCCTATTTGTTAAGATCTGAAAACTAAACATGAATCATATTAGACATGACATCTCAAATATATCTAACACTTGCTATCTGATGAACTCCATAGTTAGCCAGAGAATCCACTTTAATAGTCAACGCCTTTAGCTGAGCAGCTATAGTTGTGGCTGTATCCACCTCCAGAATTCCTGCTACCTTGCTTTGTGGTAGTCTCTGAGTTGGATTCTGATATTCATTAAAGGCCATCATCTCAATTAGCTCATAAGCTTCCTCATAGCTCTTAGCTCATAAAGCTCCACCTGATGCTGCATCGAGCAAAGGTCTTGACTGTGTTCCCAAACTATTATAAAAGCAATTTATCACCATCCAGTCAAGCATTCCATGATGAGGACACTTCCTAAGCATCTCCTTGTAGCGCTCAAAGGATTCACATAGAGATTCACCTAATTGCTACGTAAATTGAGTAAGAGCATTCCTGATTGCAGCTGTCTTTGCCATATGGAAGAATTTAGTAAGAAAATTCTAAGCAAGATCCTCCCAAGTAGTAATAGCTGGTAGAGAGTGCAACCAGATCTTAGCTTTATCCCTAAGAGAAAATGGGAAAAGTATCAGTTTCACATCATCTTCAGAAACATTATTGAATTTGAAAGTGTCATAGAGTTCGATGAAATACCTAATGTGCATATTGGGATCTTTCATTGGAGCACCCCCAAACTGGACTGAATTATGTACCATCTAAATTGTGTCAGGCTTGATTTCTAAGGTATTAGCTGCAATAGCTGGCCTGACAATGCTAAATTGAATGTCATTGATTTTTGGTTGAGAATAGTCCTTCAACGCTTTCGTTTCTGCTATTGGTTCTCCCATTGCAACAAAAACTTCTTCTTCAACTTTTTCAACTTCTTCAAACACTTCTTTTTCCTCTTCTTCAACTTCGTCTAGTATTTCCTTACGAGATTGAGAACGTGTTCGCATACACGTTCTCCAGAGTACCTGAAACACACGAACAAAGTAAACCTTGTAAGAAAATAATCCGAGTCAGTGAACTTTAACGACCACTGATGACAAGCACATAAACTAAATTTAACACTGATCCCTGGCAACGGTGCCAAAAACTTGTTCGCACAAAACCACGCAAGCGTACGTGATCACAAGTAGTATAAGATTAAGTTAAGTTCATTCCAACAGAGACTGGTTTAAACAGATTATGCACTTATGCAACAATGTATGGTTATTATTCACTGCTAAGACAAGTATCAATTTTGAGTTGATTAACTAATTAAAGTGATTATACTAGCATGCATTAACTAAGAGAATAAAATTGTTTTACTTATATGAGATAAAACATGGGATTCTAACTTCAGTAAATACTTCATTCAAAGTTTATGCCTTTAATCTAGCATGTGATGGTGATGAAAACTAATCAGATAACACAAAATTAGTATACGCTATCTTTCAATATACGTATACCCTACTACTAAACATCCACAAATAAGATAGATGTTGAGCAGACACCAATTATGCTTAGACCCTATATGTCTATAAGATTTGAAAACATAACGGTTTAATGAGCAAGTTGTCTATTGAGATTACATAGGGTAGCGTAAGATGGTTAAAATTACACTACGAATCATACATGACAACATACATAAACCTATGCAAGCATGACAAGTTCTAAACCTCTATATCCACTTTCGCTTCGATAAAGATTAACAAATGACTTAGATGTTAGCTACACATCTAAGAAGAATAAGTACAACCATACGAGGAAATCATAAATCACCACACACTAATGATTTTGAACAGTTAACTATTAAAATCCATAAATAAATCCACTAGAACCCCATGACAACGATTATTTCATGATCGAACACATCGTCACCATGGGTTCCAATGAAAATATGATAATAACTAAGTTCAGAATACTACGAGATAATATAAAAGTACTAGGGTTTAGAACAAATCAAAAATAAGCATCCAAAAGTATCGCCTAAATTGAAGAATACAAAAGTGAAAACTAAATCTTCTTCTCCTTAGTCGTCTTGTGTGCTTTAGGTCTTCTCTATGTTCTCCCTGGCTTCCTTCTTCTTAAAAACGTCTTCTTTTCTTTATATATATAGCCCTGGTTGACCTGGACTCTCACAATAACCAAATTGTACTCAAATCAGGATTCTATAGAAATTGAGTGGCGCGGACGCGCTCCTTTAGGCGCGGGCGTGCTCTGTGTCTGACAGATGGGGTGTGGGCACGCTTACTTCCTGTAGAAATTCTGCAACTTTCTTCTTTTTGGGCTCCATCCTTCGTACAAACTTCCATGACTCTTTCCCTGATCTCTTATCAACATATAATCATCTAAAAGCTCATTTCCACCTCTGACTAGTGCCCTGCAACGACTCAACATAAAATACATCAAAAACATCAAATACTTGGGTCCAAAATACCAACTTAAGCCAATATGAAGCGTTCTAAGTAGATATAAAATCCACTTATCACCCAGCTTCAATATCATTGGCACACTTCAGCTTGTTTTTTAAATATTCATTTTCTTACTGAACTCAAGCTCCACAAGCAGTAGATCCATATTTTGCTTCTCACGCTCAAGCTTCTCATTAGCATTTGTTAGCCTACTTACTTCCTCCGTAGCTGCTACTAAGCTAGTGTGTATATGAAACATCTCCACACTCATCTTTTTCACAGTCTCCTTATATTGACTAGCATTTAAATCAATGGTGGTTAGAGTTGGTACCTTTGATTTTGAAGTGGATGCTTCTCCATGCTCAAAAGCCATTAGTGCATAGTTTCCAACTTCTTCATCCTCATCATCAATATCAGTGTCATCCCAACTCTTTCTTTCTATAATATAAGCTTTTCCAGACTATTTCTTCAAGCGAGCTTCATACTTTGCTTCCAGTTCAAGATATGCCTTGTCTTTCTTCACCTTTTTAGGCTTTCTGCATTCAGTAGCAAAGTGACCTAACTCATCACATTTGAAGCACCTTATCTTTGATCTGTCCACAGATTCTGTTTTGTAGCCACCTTTGCTAACTGAATTGTACTGAGTTTTTAGTTTCCAATTGTTGATGTTGGAACATTATCCCTTGATTTTGAAGAACCTTGGCTTCTTGACTCTTATGTTGGAGAATTTCCTAGCCAAGTAAGCCATGGATTGGTCCATTTCATCTAGCTCATCCTGTTGGGAACCACGGACTTGGGGTGCTACTACGTTTTACGATAAAGATTACGAAAAGAAAATCACCTTGTTAACGGTTGATTCCACGCTCTTCTATTGTATTCCCAAATTCCCTTGAGCGAAGTGTGGCCTCCGTCTTCTCAAGTTATCCTCTCTTCTTGCTTCTTGGTGGCTACAATATGTTTTTCACCATCTACCAAGCAAGAAGAGAATAAGAATATATATAGGCTACAATAGGGACCATGGATAATTAGGTTGGGCCTTATAATTACATCTTGAGCCTAGCCCAATGTAATTAAATATTAATTCAATCCACTAAAGAATTATATTTGCACTACCTTTCCTAATACCGCAATTTAAATAATTAATTCGGTTCCAATATTATTTGCTTATTAAATTCCCCATGTTTAAAATAGCGCATGTCCATTAATTAAATAAATTACTGATAATTTATTTAATTAATATCTTTTATCCTTGATCATCCACTCAACCTTTATTTAATTATGCCAGAATAAATTCCACCTGCAGGGTTTCACATAATTAAATCTTTTTGAGCTTTCAAGGGGACATCATTAACCCGAATATTATCAGGACATGGATTCCTTCAATAAATAATATCCACCATGTATATAATTCCATCGCCCAAAATATAATGATATAATTCAAAAGAATTATTTCATATATAAATCAAAGCATGTAAATAATATACACGTGTCAATTACTATTTTCGGATTAAGAACCTAAGCATTAATAATAAAATAGAATCTTAGTTCTCCTTCCTAATCAGTATTAATGGAACAATTCTAAATTTGATCATGTTCAATATACACAAAGTATACTAGTATTATTTATTAGTCAATATAAACTAATCTAAATAATACTACAGCCATACCAGTGGATTGTCCAACACCACCTGTGTTATGAACCTTATTATATTATATAACCGTATTTAACAATCTAATATTTTGTATCCCTTTTGATACTAGATTGTTCACAATATATAATATTAGACAACATGTAAACATTCAAATGATTCTCAATTAAACTGGCCAGAAATAAATGTATACACTTCAAACAAATATTTTCAGTATACACTAACAATCTCCCACTTATACTCAAAATATTCTATGTGTACATCAGTGTTTATTTAATCCACTATCACACAAAAATCTATGTGACCATCCATCTGACTCCTATCGCTTCCACATGGTTGTCAAAAACCTTGGCTGGCAAGCTCTTTGTGAAAGGATATGCCCGGTTGTCTTCTGATAATATGTGAGCCACAACTATATCTCCTCGCTTTACGATTCCTCGTATGAGATGATACTTACGTTAAATATGTTAAGCTGCTTTGTGGTCTCGTGGTTCCTTTGAATTTGCCACAGCACCAGTGTTATCACAATACACTGTCAAGCTCCTAGGCAAATTAGGTACCACATCTAAGTCCGAAAGGAAGTTCCTGAACCATACAGCCTCCTTGGTAGCCTCAGAGGCCGCCACGTACTCGGCCTCCATGGTGGAGTCGGCAATGCATTTCTGCTTTACACTCCTCCATATAACGGCTCCACCTCCCAAAGTAAAAACATATCCCGAGGTTGATTTCCTCTTATCCCTATCTGATTGGAAATCTGAATCAGTATATCCCAAAGGAAATAGATCTGAGGCCTTGTAAATTAACATATACTCCTTAGTCCTTCTCAGGTACTTGAGTATAGTTTTTACTGCACTCCAATGTTCCTGACCTGGGTTCGACTGATATCTACTAACCATGCCTACAGCAAAGTAGATGTCAGGCCTCGTACATAACATAGCATACATTAAGCTTCCACATGCTGAAGCATAAGGAACTGCTTTCATGCTCTCTATATCCTTAGGTGTCGAAGGACACTGCTTCTTAGATAGAGCAACTTCATGCTTAAAAGGTAGAAAACCTTTCTTGGAGTTCTGCATGTTAAAACGAGCTAATACTTCATCAATGTAGGGCTCTTGAGATAAAGCCAACATCCTTTTCTTGCGATCCCTTATAACTTTGATCCCAAGGATGTATGCCGCTTCACCTAAGTCCTTCATGTCAAATTGTTTGAACAACCATGCCTTTACTGATGAAAACATCTCAACATTGTTTCCAATGAGTAAAATGTCATCTACATATAGTACTAGAAAAACCACTGCATTACCTTCACTTCTCTTATACACGCACGATTCGCTTGGACTTTGATCAAATCCATATGACTAGACTGCCTGATCAAAATGAATATTCCAGTCTCTAGAAGCTTGTTTAAGTCCATAAATAGACCTTTTAAGCTTACATACCAGATGCTCTTGGCCTTCCTTAATGAATCCTTTAGGTTGCTGCATATAGATGGTTTCTTCAAGACTTCCATTAAGAAAAGCTGTCTTGACATCCATTTGCCAAATCTCATAATCGAGATGAGCTGCTATAGATAAAAGAATACGGATTGACTTAAGCATGACTACCGGTGAAAAGGTTTCCTCATAATCGATACCTTCTTTCTGAGTATACCCTTTCGCAACAAGTCTTGCTTTCCAGGCTTTCACCTTTTTATCTAATCCCCTCTTTTTCTTGTAGATCCACTTACATCCAATAGGTTTTATACCTTTGGGTGGTTCCACGAGCTCCCAGACCTGATTAGAATACATTGATTCTATCTCAGATTCCATCGCCTTTTGCCAAAGATCTGCATCTTTGTCTTGTACTGCCTCTTCGTATGTACGGGGATCATCATCATGTTCACCAGAGACCAAGTCTGAAGACTCTCCCAAAAACATGAATCTATCAGGCTGTTGAACAACCCTCCCACTATGACGAGGCACTGGTGCGGTATTAGTGACAGGTTGTACATTTGTTATGGTTGTTCTACTTGTACTACAGCTTCATGGGTATTATCTGTCCCTCCCACTAGTTCCTCTAAAATGACACTACTCATGGGTTTGTGATTCATTATATAGTCCTCCTCTAAGAATCTTGCATTGGTGCTAACAATGACATCCCGATTCTTCGGACTATAAAATAAATATTCTTTGATTCCCATGGGGTAGCCTACAAACAACTTTACTTCTGTACGAGATTCTAACTTAGTCGCGTTCTTGTTTAGCACATATGCTGGACAACCCCATATTCGACTATGTCTTAGACTCGGTTTATCTGCGGTCCACAATTCTATGGGGGTTTTAGGAACCGACTTAGAAGGTACTCAGTTCAGAAGATAAGCTGATGTCTCTAAGGCATGTCCCCAAAATGACTTGGGTAAATCCGAATAACTCATCATCGATCTAACACTCTCTAAAAGAGTCTGGTTCCTTCTCTCTGCTACACCGTTCTGCTGGGGTGTGCCTGGTGCAGTTAACTGGGATTCTATCCCATTTTATGATAAATATTCCCTAAATTCTCCAAGCAAGTATTCGCCACCATGATCTGATCGTAGTGACTTGATACTTTTATTAAGTCGCTTCTCCGTTTTAGCTTTGTACTCTTTGAACTTATCAAAGCACTCAGACTTACGGCGTAACAAATAAATGTACCCATATCTAGAATAATCATCAATGAAAGTGACGAAATATTCATAACCACCTCTTGCTTGAATATTCATGGGTCCACATAAATCAGAGTGAACCAATTCTAACAGTTGTTTGGCTCTATTCCCCTTTGCCTTGAAAGGCCTATTAGTCATTTTACCTTCCAAGCAGGATTCACAAACTGGAAATGGCTCCACTGCCAATGAGCTTAAAGGCCCGTCTACTACCAGTCTTTGAATCCTCCTCAAGTTAATATGACCTAATCTCAAGTGCCAAAGATATGTTTGGTTCATACTAGAAGGTCCCTTTCTTTTAGTAGAGTTAGTAGATGTGTTGTTCAATTCCCTAAATTGCAGTTGCAGTGCAGGTTGATTAGGATTAATTATATACAAATTGTCTTGCAATGTACCAGAACATATAATTCGTTTATTCATCATAATAGAAATATTACGATCCAAACAAACATTATAACCATCCAAAGCAAGTTTAGAAACCGAAATTAAATTCCTTCTAAAAGAAGGTACATAAAGACAATTGTTCAAAACCAAAATCCTATCAGATCCAAAAGATAAATAAATAACTCCTACTGCAACTACTGCTACTTTCGTAGCATCTCCCATGAACACGTATATCTCACCATCTCTAAGTATTCTGGATAGCTGGAACCCCTGCATAGAAATACAAACATGATCAGTGGCTCCTGTATCTACACACCAAGTGCTTGTAGATATAGCTGCTATAAATGTTTCTGTAACTAGAGAAAGAGACATACCAGTATTGTTTGTCTTCTTAGGAAGAGGACAATCATGTTTCCAATAAACTGACTGTTTGCATCTGAAGCACTTTCCCTTAGGCTTTTTCACACCACCCTGAACTCCCACCGCCTTCACAGCTTTCTGTGTCTGAGCCTTTTTCTTCTTCTTAATACCTTTCGGCTTAGAGGAAGAACCTTTCTCAGCCACATTCACTTGAATACTCTGCCGAAATAATCCTTCAGCTGCCTGAAGTTCTGTAAGCAGTTCCGCAAGACTATACTGCCTCTTGTTCATGTTGTAATTCAAGCGGAACTGCTCAAAACTCTTGGACAAGCTCATAAGGATAATGTCAATCTGGGTTTCCCCCTCAAGTTCAGCACCAAGGATCTCTATCTCATTCAGATGTGACATCATCTTGAGAACATGATCCCTTGCAGGTGTTCCTTCAGCCATCTGAGTGTTCATTAAAGCCTTCATGGCTACTTGCCTAGCAGCCATATTCTGATCTCCAAAAAGTTCCTTGAGATTAAAGAGCATATCTGAAGCAGTGGCCATAGACTGATGCTGATGCTGATGCTGCAAAACACCCGACATTGCTGCCAGAATGTAACATCGCGACATCTCATCAGCCTTAATCCACCGCTTATAATACTCTTTCTCATCTTCAGAAGCATTAGCAGCAGGCTGATCAGGCTTGGGTTCATAAGTGCAAAACTTGTACTCCTCAGCAGTCAACACAATGTCCAAATTTCGTTTCCATTCAATATAGTTAGGTCCGGTAAGTTTGTTATCCTTAAGTATGGTGAATAGTGGATTAAAACCCATTTAATCCTGAGAATCATGCATAAAAAAAACATCACATTATACATAAATAAGGGTGCATTAATTATTAAGAGCTATTGATTCCTCTAACAATTATTAAAATTAAATGCACTAACATCTAAACACCATAAGTATCTGGTTCGCCACGATGTGTGATATGTATACTACCTAATTTTGTTTAAACGTTACTTCGGTCCTATTACTAAACAATATGCCACGTTGGGGTGGTCTATATTATTTTTCATAGCTAAGTGTATACCATCATCAAATCTTAAATTATTCGAAATCTATGGAACTTGGTACGCCACGATGGGTGGCGTGTATACCTTCCAATATTCGTAATTTTGCCTTGAATATAATACTTCAATTCAACATTCATCAATGGTTTTATTTCCAGGTAGTGGAGGAGTCACATTGGTCTCACTTAATACCCACAACCTTACAAGTTCGATGAACCCGTTTTTGACAAAATCGCCCCATATTAGAAATAAAGAAAATTCGTATTTATTCCTTTTTAAACTTATTAATTTAAGAAGTTTGTTCTAGTAATTTCTATAACATTGTAGACACCATAAATTACATGCCACGATGGGTGACATATATATAATTTATATTCGTCTTTATGTTAAATTACATACAAACAATAATGGAGACCATGGGATTTAATTTCATATTAATCCCCTCTCCCACTTAAATTTTTTATTAAAATTGAGGAATTTTAAAATTAAATGGGGCCCTATGTCGTTACAATTATGTCTAATCATGCATTCAAAATACACACATAATTTTAACAACATATAACATTTAATTAAAGCAATAAATAAAATTTATGTCCATGTCGTCCTAATTATGTTAAACATGCAATTTTAAAGGAATTACACACATAATTAACGACACACATAATCAATAAATTAAAGCAATAATTAAAAAATTAATGGAAAAAATTAAAATAAATTTTCCACTATTATGGCCATCTGAAAAAAAAATTCCAGTTGTTGAGAAAAAAAATTCTGCCGCCAGCACCTGTTGCGCATACCAGACCTGCGTTATAGCCAATCTGGGCGTGTTGCGCAGGTTCGGCCTGCGTTACAGCCAAACTGGGCATGTTGCGCAGGTTCGGCCTGCATTACCCCCTGTTTTTGCTGAATTCCACGCGTCAGCCGCCAGTCGCCTTGTCTGTTGTGTTTTTGTTTTGGTTATTGTTCGAACCAAACACCAACAGCAGCCCCTTGTGTTGCACAGCGGAACAAAAAAACACCGGAATTGATTTCCGATCGTACATAATTGTTACAAAATACCCGAAACAATTACAAACAAATTGATCTAATACAAAACTAATTTTGTAAAAATCTATTCTAACACGATCAACACTCGTGTAAATTACAACCACGATTAAACCACGTGGAAACCAAAACAAAAATTAACCACGATTAAACCACATGGGATCCAAACACATAATTAAAATATACATGGCCATAATAGTGGATTAACAACCTGCATCAAAACCAATACAAGCAAAACACTATATACACGCATATATAATTATGACATGGACATCATATCATAAAACGTAGAACCCATTACCAGGCTCTTGATACCAATTGTTGGGAACCACGGACTTGGGGTGCTACTACGTTTTACGATAAAGATTACAAAAAGAAAATCACCTTGTTAATGGTTGATTCCACGCTCTTCTATTATATTCCCAAATTCCCTTGAGCGAAGTGTGGCCTCCGTCTTCTCAAGTTATCCTCTCTTCTTGCTTCTTGGTGGCTACAATATGTTTTTCACCCTCTACCAAGCAAGAAGAGAATAAGAATATATATAGGCTACAATAGGGACCATGGATAATTAGGTTGAGCCTTATAATTACATCTTGAGCCTAGCCCAATGTAATTAAATATTAATTCAATCCACTAAAGAATTAATATTTGCACTACCTTTCCTAATACCGTAATTTAAATAATTAATTCGGTTCCAATATTATTTGCTTATTAAATTCCCCATGTTTAAAATATCGCATGTCCATTAATTAAATAAATTATTAATAATTTATTTAATTAATATCTTTTATCCTTGATCATCCACTCAACCTTTATTTAATTACGCCAGAATAAATTCCACCTGCAGGGTTTCACATAATTAAATCTTTTTGAGCTTTCAAGGGGACATCATTAACCCGAATATTATCAGGACATGGATTCCTTCAATAAATAATATGCACCATGTATATAATTCCGTCACCCAAAATATAATGATATAATTTAAAAGCATTACTTCATATATAAATCAAAGCATATAAATAATATACACGTGTCAATTACTATTTCCGGATTAAGAACCTAAGCATTTATAATAACATAGAATCTTAGTTCTCCTTCTTAATCAGTATTAAGGGAACAATTCTAAATTTGATCCTGCTCAATATACACAAAGTATACTGGTATTATTTATTAGTCAATATAAACTAATCTAAATAATACTACAGCCATACCAGTGGATTGTCCAACACCACATGTGCTGTGAACCTTATTATATTATATAACCGTATTTAACAATCTAATATTTTTTATCCCATTTGATACTAGATTGTTCACAATATATAATATTAGACAACATGTAAACATTCAAATGATTCTCAATTAAACTGGCCAGAAATAAATGTATATACTTCAAACAAATATTTTCAGTATACACTAACACATCCAAGGTATAATATTCATCTTCCTCCAGCTCCATTACAACTTGTTTTGAGGTCCATTGTTCTTTTGTTCCATAGCTTGAACAATTGGAACTTGATCATCTTGCTCATCTTCACTATCTTCTATGTCATTCACAATCAAAGCACTTGAACCATCAACAACATATCCATGATGTGCTTTTAATGACTTTCTTTGCAGCATCTCAAGTTCATAAGTTTTCAAGATTCCATATAGAAATTCCAAAGTCATTCTGTTTAAATCTCTTCCTTCTCTTATGGCTGATATCTTTTGTTCAACATGGTCAGGAAGGGCTAGCAAAAACTTTAGGTTAACCTCCTCAGCTTCATAATATTTATCATGTAGCTGCAAGTCATTTATCAGTTTGTTGAACCTTTCAAAAACTTCAGTAATTCATTCTTTTGGTTTAGCCATAAACCCTTCATACTGAGAAACCAGAATCCTCCTTTGGTTTGACCTTACTTTCTCTGTTTCTTCACATAAGATCTCTTTTCTCTCCCAGATCTGTTTGGCTATGTCACAGTTAATAATGTTATTGCACATTACATTGTCAAGTGGCTCTATCAAGATCAACTGCAAGCCACTATCTAGAGAGACTTTTTCCTTTTCAGGCTCAGTATATTCTGAAGGATCTTTAGGAGCATAATGTGATGGAATGACCATGTCTCCATCTTTAGATTTCTCAACTCTTACCATGGGGGGTGAAAGGCCCATTCTTGAGGACTTGAATGTATAGTGGATTGGTCATCCTGATAAACAACATCATTTTCTTTTTCCATAGTGTGTAGTTAGATCTGTCAAAGGTAGGGATTTTGATACTGCTGAGTTTCTGTGTATTCATTCTTTCAAGATCTTTAATCTGTTTGCTTTCAAATTTTGGCCTGATACCACTTGTTAGGTAATAAATACAACACAACGGGTGGGGTGAATCTGTTCCTGATGAACAACATCATTTTCTTTTTCCATAGTGTGTAGTTAGATCTGTCAAAGGTAGGGACTTTGATATTGCTGAGTTTCTGTGTATTCATTCTTCCAAGATCTTTAATCTATTTGCTTTCAAACTTTGCCCTGATACCACTTGTTAGATAATAAATACAACACAATGGGTGGGGGTGAATGTGTTTTAGACAATTTTAATGGCCTTTTAATTTACTTAGACTTGGTGAACAAAGCAGACAAAAAATGTAACAATATTATGTTGACTGAACTAAAGACAGTGAAAACAAACTTTTAAAACTCACTTAATTTTATATAAAAAATCAAGCTAGTGTTTTGCTATAAATTTCTGGTTCTTGGTATGTTAAGAACTCAGCTTCTCTCTTGAGAGTTACAAGATTTTCTAGATCTATTTTGTTACATGTAAAACAAAGCATCCAGTGTTTACTTTATAGAACTGTGAACACTGGTTTTACACAGCATGCAAGAACTTGTACTAGACCCTACTTTTAGATAACTAAATCTTTCTATTTCTGGCTTAGTGTATCTTTCCAAATCGTACATGTCTATGACTTTACTTTGTCAGTTAATCTTGGCCTTTGATCTTGTACTCTTCAAGCTGCTTTTGTAGACTTTTCAAATCAGTGATTGATAATCCTGAATATTTAACTGATCTGTATTTTGTACTTTGAGTTTTATATCGAGATCTCCAGTTTGTCATATAGAGAACTCGACATCTCGATAAGTATAATGACTTGTCGAGATCTCTAAATTTCTGCATGTAAAATTGACTTGTCGATATCTCCAATCTCCATGTCTTCAATTTGGCTTGTCGATATCTCCGGGTTCTCTAGTGCAGAAACGACTTGTCGATATCTCAGAGATCTCCAGTAATGTTTTGACTTATCGATATCTCTGAGATCTCTAGTGATAATTTGACTTGTCGATATCTCAGAGATCTCTAGTGATATTTTGACTTATCGATATCTCTGAGATCTCTAGTAATAATTTGACTTGTCGATATCTCCAATCTTCATATCTTCATTTGACTTGTCGATATCTATGAGTTCTCTAGTAGTTTTTCTTGACTTCTCGATAAGTCATTCTGGAGTTCTCGAATGACTTCTCTACAACACTTTATCTGTGACTTGTAGATTTATTGACTTAAATGTTTTTCCCAAAACAGATTTATTCAACTCCAAACTTCTTCACACTTTCTCTGAGTCATGATCTCCATGATCTTCTTCCAGAGTTTATTCTTAGGCTTGAGACTGTTTACAGAAAAATACTCCGGTATAATCTATTTATACTTTTACAAACTTAACTGATACAATACAAAATGCAAACTTAGACTATCATACAACTTACTTAGGGTTGTCAATTTGACTTAGTCATGCATGTCTTGTACAACAAGAACAGATGAATCAAATAACAGTTTATATTAATCTTTAATAAACTATTACAAAACTCTCTCAAGAACAATATTTTTAAGAGCTTCTAGGTTATACGAATACTCGAGTTGTGCACACCACATTATAATAACCTATTATGTGTTTATGTACTACACAGCTACAAATCAGTCCTCTATCAATTACAAGATATGTTATAATATAACTCTAATACTTTATATATCTAAATCAACTACGATCCTATAAATCAGCATCTGATTTATCTCGCAGTCTTGACTTATCATCCAAGTCATTCTCAACGGATAGCTTTGATCAACGAATAAATTCTTTAGCTTCAACGGATAATCATTTATGTATATCAACGGATGATATCGAAGTTTTCAATGGATAATCATATTACATCAGTTGATCATATCCTGATTGTGACATAAATCCTGATCTTTGACTTAGTCAATTCTCAACAGGTCGTGAAGCTCAAATCTGTTCCGCTAAAATGGACAAGAAACCATCTCTCGAGAATCTTGACATTCTTAGAAGAGAGTGTGATTCGAGTTGGGAAAACATAAGTAGCCTCAAGAAAGGAGAAACCGTTCTAAACATGTAGGTCGCTCCACACTTTACGCTAAAAATGATACCCTTCCCTGCAAGGGCATATGGAAACTTAACTTCTATGAAATCTTATATGTTTTACTAGAAGTTGGGGGACAAATGATTGGGAATAAGAATAACCCTATTTCCGTAATAAATAGAGCATTAATTAGAAATGATTTGGTCCAAAGGCGAAACTGTTATTAATGCCATGTAATTAATATAACATTAATGGGGCTTTAAGGGCCCATAGACCGATAATTTTTTATTAAATTCGTAGGTCATAAATCAGCTCAGATTGTAACTGAGAAAGAAGTTCAAATCAGATTCAAACTCTTAAAAGAGTAGTCTTCTAGCCACACAGTCCTATAAGGAAGCAAATCCCTACTTTCTAGGACTCAAAATCCATTTATAAGTCCGAGACTTGTTCACCAAGTCACCAAACCCTAATCTAACTCAAGGCTGCACACGCCTATAAAAGGGGTCTCACTCCCACCACCAAGAACTACGTTTTTGACTTAATCTTTAACATACAATAAGGTACGTAGGCATCTTTTGAAGGCAGATTGAGTCATGAAACACGAGAGCAGTCAAATAGAGTCCTGAGCTCATGAATCCTAGTACTAAATACACCCTAGTTTTTTACCCATAACATATGATGTACATAGCCTTCCCTTCATTCAAAAAAATGAATAGACTGTTTTTTCAAAGACCCCCGGCTAATGTGTGAACATGTGTAAGTATGGAATATGACTATAAAAAGATACAATAAACAATACCGAATAGTGACTATTTGTAGTCACTTTTATCCCATATAAAAACACTTTTGATATCATCAACTCAATCTTACTTAAGAACACTCGTAAAACTTCTGCTTTGTAAATCAAATGACTTCCTGTTTAAAAAAAGTCAAAGACAAGACATCAAATCTACCAAAAAAATGATTAGTGTCAATAATACATGAAACCCAGAATACAATAATAATAGAATTAAGCACATTAACAGAATGAAAACAAATAAATAAATTGACACTAAATGCTACTAACACCTCAGAATACAAGATCCATCTATCCTATAAGTTAATCAACCACTCTAATTCGACGTCTACACGACCTTCTCTCTAATATCACAACTCCCCGAAAGTTTAAAAAATGCAAATTTAGTGAAAATAGGTTAATTTAAACACATATTAATCCTAATTAGTATATAAACTAATTACCCTTTTCAATTACATATTATATTTTTTTTACTTTTCCCTCACGACAGCAGCAAAAGGCGAAGGAGCTTGCGCCGTCGCCGTTACTCTTCCTCCCTCAAGATGGTTGAGCAACCTCTTGAGGTCGTTCACATTAAACGTCCCCACCCCAGGAATGGTTTGAACATTAGGCTGCTGGGGTTGCTCTGCGACTTGCTGAAATTCCCCTTGATCACCCCCCGGGTGTGGTGGAGGATCTCGCCGCCCCTCGCCCTGAGGCTGCGGCGGTGGCATGTTACCATTGTGGTTCTGGATATTTTCCCGTACGCGAGGTTCATCTTGACCGCGTCACGGAATTTCATCATTGTTCTGCATTCTTACTTGAATTTGCCCGCCATCCTGGTCATGAGGACGCGCCCCAGACCCATTACCAGTAACGCTGTGGGAAGCTACGGGGATAACGGCGGGGGCTTCTTCAGCGGAGTGTGCTCCACCTCTCCTACCGTTGTAAGGGGCTCTTCCATATTGATATCCCATTCTTCCCCGTCCATTCCTCTGATATCCCCGGTAGTAATTCCCGGGTCTTCCTCGCGGAGGGGCACGCTCGTGCTCGCGGTGTCGCGCCCCGTCATCCCTTTGGAATGCGGGGGGCACACGCGTCGTGTCACGGGGCCTCGCTTCTCTAGCGTTTCCTTCCTTTTGCCATTCTACCAGCAACATCCTCAAATCATCGTCCTCCAACCTTATGCCAAGCCTCCTTTTCAAGGCTGAAAGATCCCTTCCTTCCTCGTCTTGGTTTTGAGTGTTGTCCGCATGACGACGCTCGTCCATCGTACGCCCAGACCTATGTGGGTGTGGCACTACCTGGTTACCTAGGAGAGGCCTTTCTCTGCCATCCGTGTCCTCATCCGCTAGCTCCACAATAGGCTCTACATCATCAGAGTACTCCAAACGCCGTGGAGTGATTCGCGAGTTTTCCCCACTCCCCTGGGTATCTCCAACTACGGGGGCTTTTCCCAAGGCATGACCGTGACGGGGGAAACGACGACCTCTCCTTGTCTTTCGACGCTCCACCGTGTTCAGTCTTGAGTTAAAACTGTTAAGAGTATCCCCCATGCGATACAATTGCTCTAATATATCAGCGTTGCTGATGAGAACTGGAGGTGTCCCCCCCACATCCGGAGCCCTTGGTGGATCCGCCATGTTTCTGGGAACGTAAGGTTCATGGCGAGTATAGCGCCCCCCGCCTTCTCCTTCAGACCTGCTGTCACTTCCATCATAAGAACTTCCATCACGATTGTAAGACATCTTTTCCTCCTAAGATTGCGACCTTAATTAGCAGCCCCTCCTTCTAGCGCCAATTTGTTGACGGAGGAATCTGGTAACAACAAGGATTGAAGTTTCTCGCCAGAACTAAGATCTGTGACGGTGGTTCTTTTCCGGAAACTTAAGCGGTGTGTGGTTGATTGTGGTTGTTTTAGGCTGAGATTGATCAGAGTAAGTGGTGGCTCTCTTATCAGCTCTCAACTTCTTACCCTCTCAATGTGCCTACGTACCCTTTTATAAAGGGATCAAGCCTGACGTAGTTCTCATAGAACAAGAAGTCTAATGAGTTTAGACTTCTTACTCCTAAACCCAGTAGAAGCACATCCGATATCCATCTTCCGCTAGCTTTAGGAATGTCCAACTATGAGGCCCAACCGCGAAGGCCCAAGGCTCGTCCGTAATCATAGGACTTCACGGATAGTGCATCTCCCTGCGCAAGGATAACACTCCGCTACAGCTATCTCCCTTGATTTACGAACGCAGGTATAGCCACGGTTCACCCCAAGTGCTAGATGCGTCCCTGTCCCCCGAATGAGGATAACCCACCAGATAGCAGGACAGGTGATCTCAAGCTCTTGGGTGCAAAGTGCAGGATGACTCCAAAGTTCTCCAACGAGGACACCCGTTGAATATAAGAACAGAGTTCCCAAAGCACACACCAAAGTTAACCCCGCATCCCCAACGAGGACACCCGTTGAATACAGGAGGAGGCCTTCAATCATCAGGCATACCCCTGGAGGCCTTCTAGCTTCTCACGGACATCCCCCTCCTTGACCGTCTCAAGGAGGGAATTCTTCAAAGAGTACCTGCAACAAATACGTTAGTAAAAATAACTTCCATTGCTCCTCCCATGCAAGCTCTGTCCTAAACTCATCCAAAGTATATAGACCAAAAACAGGACGCGTCCTAACCTTTTGGGCGCGTCCTCACCTTCATAAATCCAACCCTGTTTCCTTATCAGTCATTCCTTATAGCATGCAAAACCACAGGACGCGTCCTAGTGGAGACAAGCGCGTCCTACCTCTTTCATTGCCACAAGATCACATTTACCAGGTAATTTTCCTAATGTTGACGCGTCAACCAAAAGTGGGCGCGTCCATATCCAAGCCTCGCTGTTACCAGAATATAAAGCACCAAATTAAATATACGTGTGTCCTATGTGTCAGGACGCGTCCTATCCTTCCATAACGCAGCATCGTGTTTGACCGTATGTAATCTGCATTTGACCCGAATCAACTCAATGCTAAATTTCGGATATAACAACTACCCCCCAAATTCCACTTACAGTTAAAAACAATATTGGAATTTTTATCCTACAATCCAAGCAATTAAATTTGGTTCACAGGACGCGTCCAAACCACAGGACGCGTCTTGCCTTTACTCTGTACTCGTAACAAACAGTTGTCCTCCACGTCAGCTATATCTTCCCCTATAAATACCCAGAGGCGTAACCGTCATTTTCATCCTTCACCTTCTCAGAAAACCACCATCACCATCGCCTCTAAACTTTGAGCTCAAAACCCCGATGATTTAGCCGGCCATTTCCTGATTTCTTTAGCTCAATCCACTCCTCAACTCAAAAGGTACATAAATCTCCTCTTATTTCTTTATTTGGCCAAATACATTGGTTTTAATGAGCAAGAAACCGTTCATATGCTTTATGTTCATATCAACTGCTCTTCATGTCCGTTTGTATGTATATATGTATGTATAGGTAAATATAACACGTTTAGCTTCCCTGATCTCCTAACTATATATTTCTAGGATTTATCATATTTCCCCCAAATTGCTAACAGTCGATTAATATTCCTCCACATTATAACCACGTCCCGTCAAGGCGCGTCTTATTTTCCTTTGATAAAGGCATATGTTTAAGCCGTTTTAACTAAAGGTCATATAAGGGCAACACCTTACTAGGACGTGTGTTGATAGTGGATTTTATACGATAGATTCTTAGGACGCGTCCTCTAATATCTCTAGCATCTTCCTTATGGTTCATTCATTCACCATCTTTTTTCTTCTTTTTCTTTTTTTTTCTTTTTTTTTAACATATGGACGCGTCCTCAAATATTTATTCATTCTCTTGCAGCTGGAGGACGCGCCTTCCTTCTCACCATTTCATCTATTCAAAGCCCTCAACAAACGCCTTGGAATCTACTCCCCACATCTGATCACTTTTAAACCCGACTTTCCTGAAATCCACAGGACGAACTCCTTCCTTAGAGCAGAAAGACGCGTCTTTGGTTCCCTTAAATCAAAAAACTCAATAATGTTTGATTCCAGCTCCGATTCCATGGACCATGTTCCCATAAGTTCAAGAATGGAAAAGAAGGGAGTCAAAAGGCAAAGAACTCCAATTCTCCATACAAGGGCCGCCATCGAAGATTGGACGGATGACGAAATTATCCCCACTACAAGCCAAAAACCTCAAGGAATGGCTATTTCTGATATGGACGCGTCAAACACGCAGGACGCGTCATCTTCTCAGGGCGCGGCTCCTTTTGGGGACGCGTCCCCACACAGTGTAAGTGAGTTCGAAAGAAGGATTCCTGACCCTGAGACATATCCCGTATCTCCTCAAAAGTCCGATCCTCCCCTAGAGCATTGGGAACCTTCAGATGTAGAAATAGATTGTGACTGGGCGAGGCTCGGTACCCTTACTGAAGCAGAGAAGAATGCCAGAAGGAAAAAAGAGGGTAAGCTGGCATGCGTAGCTCTTGATTCTACTGCGTCTGACCTGGAAATCCAGTGGCACATGAAATACTACGACATGGAAGGCATCTGGGCGCGCCCTCTTCGAACCATGAGGCCACATATTTTTAACATTGGGAATCAAAGGATCCCCCGAATGGTGCTTACTCCAAAGTTGATTTCTCTAGGTGTGGGCGCGCCCTTGCACCCATATATCAAAAAGATCTTGAAGTGGTATGACGTCGCCCCAATCCAACTATCTCCAAACTCATATAAGCTAGATTGGGCTTTGTTCATGATGTACCACAACCTCAGGCTGGGCGCGCCCTCGATGAAAGAATTCAGCTTTTTTTACAACATCAGAAAATCAATTCCCGGGTACCATTTTCTGGTTGTCAACAAATGGTTGAACAACAAGGGATTTAATGAAGGAAAAATTAGCCACGAGAGAGACTGGAAGGAGCCATTTTTCTACATTTATGACGTCAGAAGGATGCGCGTTCGGTTCAACTTGGAACCAAGTAAGCGATTACCAAAGCCTTTCTTCAATCACTGGGCGCGTCCTCTTGATTGGGCGCGTCCTATTTTATTTACTTTTTTAAAAAACTCTTCGTTCCTCTTTTTAACAACTTATAACTATCTTTTATCTTTAGACAAAAGAGTTCAGAAGGAATTAACAGGAAAACGGAAAAAGAGAGCAGATAAAGTCCTTCAATATGCAGAAAAGCACTTTAACCTCAAGGACATGATTACAGAAGACAACCTTAAGCTGGTGGGCGCGTTGTCTTCCCGGGTTGGCTCTATCTGCAAGTTTCGTGAATTTCACAACGGCAAACCTGTTCTCATAACCTCAGAAAAAACCAGGGGCCTTAGTGCCGCGGAGGTGATCGAAATCGACATTAGTAAGCAATTCGACTTAGAACAAGGTAAGTTTAAGTGAGGGAGGACGCGTCATTAACTTTGGACGCGTCCACAGCTACAAAAATTAGCTCCCCATTCCAAAAAATATTAACTTACATAAGAATCAAAGGTGTTTCATGCACATACATCTGCTAAGGGCGCGTTTTCTCACAGGACGCGTCCCGCTTATCCTATATTCCTATGGCTCGTGTTTTATAACCTGTCATAGCCAATGTTTCTAGGCAGGGCGCACCATTTTTGTAGGGCGCATCTTCCTTTGCCTGACACATACATGCATTACTCGTGTCTTTCATTTTCCTTGTTAGATCTTTACGCCTTTATACATTTTGGTTGCCATCTTTTAATGTACCTTCTTACTTTAATCTGCCATGCATGTAGAATTTTATATCACAACATGGGCGCGTCTTGTTCCGTGGACTCGTCTTAATGCATTTAACTAATATCTTTTCTTATTTAAATCACAGATATGGCCTCACTCCCCAAAGGATTCGCAATTGGGGCTTCCAAAAAACTAAGGGCAAGGAAACAGGCTCCTACAAAGGTTGATTCAAAGGCAAAAACCCCACCACCTATCGTAACTCCTTCTCCTCCTCCCAAGATAATCGACACCACTATGCTAGACATTCCCGAAAGGGTGGAGGACGTGCCCTCAAAGCGTCAAAAGACTGTCCCTGATGACCAGTCTTTTGTTCTCAGATACCTGGGCGCGTCCTCGGTTGGTGACTTTTCCGAGGATGAAGTGAGAGGTTGGACCTTCAGGACTGAGCAACAAACAGAGGAGGCTATGGTCAGGGCTGCAGCCGAGCTTCACCTGCATGCCAGGCAGAGTGCTAACATGGCTGCCAGGCTTAGGGCGCGTCTTGCCGTTACAGACACTGCAAAGAGCCAGGCCGAAGACAAAGTTAAATCCCTGGAGAGATACATTACCCTGCTTCCCCAAGAGAAAGATGCTGAAATCAGACGCCTGGAGGGGGAGAGGACGCGTCTAGAAACAGAAAAAGTTGTTTTGGAAGGCAATGTCTCCTCAATAGAGAAGTAAATGGACAGCGTCATCGCCCTGAATTCCACCATGTAGCTGGAGCTTGACACCCTGAATGATGATAGGCTGCATGGATGGACAGAGGAGAAAAAGCTAGTTTACCAGCACGGCTTCCAGGCTGGGTTTGAAGAATGGTGCTCTGGGTTCATTGCCAACGACCCAGAGTATACATTCTCAAAGTTTGATGCAGATACCCAGATATGGGTAAATGATTTCAGGGTCAGGGCCGCGGACTCCATCAAGAACAAGAGAATTTTTCTAGGCTTAGAGGAAGAGGACGCGTCCCCTGATCCTGCTCCACTTCAGACTCAGCCTCCCCCTGCAGAAGACCAAGACAAGCCACAGGACGTGCCTCCTACTTAGGACGCGTCCTTTATCTTTTTTGTACTTGAACTATTTTAAGGGTGTGGGGCCCTTGAAGCCTTGCAAGTTGTAAAGACTATTTTTGAACATTCACTTGCACTTCTTTTTTACTCAAGTAGTCATTTATATGGACGCGCCTTGTGTTAAGGGCGCGTCACCTTTGACTAGTTGTTATTATTTTTCACTCCGTCAAGCAAATATCCACTGTGGGCGCGTCCTCTCTAGCTAGACGCGTCTTTGTTTGTTCCAGAAAGTGCATGAGCACGGCACTACGCTGTACTTATGTGTTTAACCAAGGCACAAGGCACAATGGGGCGCGTCCTAACTGTTTGACATACCTTAACGTTATCTTTCAGATATATTTTCTCTCTGGGAGAACGCGTCCTCGATAGGGACTTGTTTTTTTTAAAATTAATAAAACATTCAACTGAAAGAGCATCAACCAATATTACTTGGGCGCGTCCTTGGAAATAGTACACTTTCTAGTTCTATTTTTACTCAAGTTCTATTGTTCCTTTTAGCAGCCACTACTTCAGTTAACATCCACATAGAACTATCAATCAAGACGCGCCTCACCTTTGATCCAAAATACATCATCCTTCAAGCAGGACGCGTCTTTGACAAGCACTTTTTCTTTTTTAATTATGTTGTCAATATTACAGTAACATCCAGTCTAAAGGAGCATCAACCAAGATAACTTGGGCGCGTCCTTGAAAATAGTACATTTTACTTGAGTTTCATTCATATAAAACCCTAGCTTAGGGCGCGCCCTTCATTTAGGACGCATCATGAGACCATGCAAACTGAGCAAATATCCTTTTGGAAAGTTTCAAAATTTTATTTATAATGCGCTCTGATGTCAAAAGTGCACCAGTCCCACGGCTACCATGCTCTGTGGGGAAATTATTTCTAAAAAATGACCCTTCAACTAGTCCCAAGGTAAGTAGTACATGCACTACCCCCCTAGGCTAGGAGGAATTTATTTAATTCTATTCTATAATCTGGGCATAACCCAAAATGATAAAAGAAATATGCAAGGGGCCAAAGCCACGCCTTACTGGTAATACTTTCGGAGATGTTCCGCATTCCAAGCTCGCGGAACTAGCTTCCCGTCCATATCTTCAAGGTGATAAGTCCCCTTCCACAAGATGGACTTTATTCTGTACGGTCCTTCCCAATTAGCTCCAAACAATCCATGTTGGGGGTTCTTTGTATTGGGCATCACTTTCCTAAGTACCAAATCCCCCACCTTCAGCAATTGTCCTTTTACCTTCTTGTTATAATACCTTGCGGCGCGCTGCTGATATGCCGCTAGCCTTAGCTGAGAATTTTCCCTCGTCTCCTCTAAGAGATCTAAATGAAGCCTTTGATTAACCTCAGCATCTTCTTTCCCGTAACAATCTCTGCGAAGTGATCCCGATCCAACTTCCACGGGGACCATAGCTTCGTAGCCGTAAGTCAGCATAAATGGCGTTTCTCCCGTAGTAGATCGCGGCGTAGTGTTGTATGACCACATCACCTTCGGGAGTTCTTTAGGCCAATTCCCTTTGCATTCCTCCAGCTTAGTTTTGAGGGTATGCTTTATTATTTTGTTAACAGCTTCTGTTTGTCCATTGCTTTGAGGATGATAGACCGCCGCAAACTCCTTCTTGATTTTCAACTCCTCACATAGCTATCGCAACTCCTTGCTATCAAACTGCTTTTCATTGTTGGAGACAAGCTTGTAAGGGATTCCAAACCTACATACAATTGAGTTGAAAACAAAATCTCTGATTTTCTTTGCGGTGATAGTAGCCAGTGGCATAGCTTCCGCCCATTTAGTAAAGTAATCGACCGCAACCACTGCATATTTGACGTCTCCTTTAGCTTTCGGCAATTCCCCGATAAGATCAATTCCCCACATGACGAACGGCCACGGGCTTGCCATAGGCGTCAAGAGTGTCGCCGGCATAGACGAGTAGTTTGCAAAGCGCTGGCAGCGATCACATGCCCTGACGAAATTTGTAGCATCTTCTCTCATTGTGGGCCAATAATACCCTTGGCGTAAGACTTTCATTGCCAACGAACTACCCCCCGAGTGATTGCCACAGATTCCTTCATGCACCTCTCTTAGGATGTAATTTCCTTCTTCTTCTTCAACACACCTAAGTAGAGGTTGGTTGAACCCTCTCTTGTACAGGACTTCATTGTATATCACGTATCTTGCAGCCTGATAGCGGAGTCGGCGAGCCATAAACTTATCCTCGGGGAGTATTCCCTTACGAATGTAAGCTAGAATGGGCATCATCCATGTTTCCTTGGGAGCCTCATCCACTCGCATAGTTTCTACCTCAGGGATACTAGGAATCTCCTGGATTTCAAGGGGGATGGATCCTAACAACACAGCCTCTTGTTGCGACCCCATTTTTGCCAGAGCATCCGCATTACTGTTCTTCTCCCGCGGAACACATTCCAATCTAACTTCTTTGAACATTCCAATCAGGCGTTGTGTACATCTCAAGTATAATTCTGTTCGTGGGCCTCGCGCTTGAAATCCCCCGTTCACCTGATTCACTACCAATTCTGAGTCACTTCTTGCAATTAAGTTCCGCACCCCCATTTCCAAAGCGATTTTCAGGCCATTAATCAGCGCCTCATACTCCGCATCATTATTGGTTGCATAAAACTTGAAATGAATGGCGCTTATCAGATGGTGGCCTTCCGGAGATACAAGTACTATACCCGCACCCGCTCCTCCATGGTTAACCGCCCCATCCACATGCAAGATCCACCAAGGATACGGAAACTCTTCCAAAGACTCCTCAGAATGAGGCGGATGTAGCATTACCAAAGCTTTATCATCAATTTCAGAATCAAATTCCAAAAAGAAATCGGCTAAGGCTTGCCCTTTTATCGCTGTTCGAGGTACATATTCCAAATCAAATTGTCCCAACTCCACAGCCCATTTCAGCATTTTGCCTGATGACTCTGGTTTGTGCAGAACCTGTCGCAGCGGGTACGCTGTACGAAGTTCAATTCTATGGGCTTGAAAATACGGTCGCAATTTTCTTGACACAAGAATTAGGGCGTAAACCAGTTTCTCCATGCTTGTGTAGCGAGTTTCAGCGTCGTGTAACCGCTTGCTCACGTAGTACACTGGTGATTGCTGCCCATCTTCTTCTCTTACCAGAACTGCACTGATCGAATATTCAGAAACTGCGAGGTACAGTATTAGAGACTCTCCATCCAACGGCTTTGACAACACGGGAGGGTTTCCCAGTTGCTCCTTGATTCTTTTGAAAGCGTCTTCACATTCTGGTGTCCATACAAAGTCTTTCCCAGCTAATTTGATCGCCTTGAAAAATTCCTTGCATCTATCGGACGACTTGGAAACAAATCGATTTAACGCGGCGATTCTCCCAGTCAAACTCTGCACTTGTTTCACATTGGTGGGTGACTTCATATCCATCAATGCCTTGATCTTTGCGGGGTTGGCCTCAATTCCCCTGTGGTTGACAATGAACCCAAGAAACTTGCCCGACTCCACGCCGAACACACATTTTTGTGGGTTTAATTTCATACGAAACCTCCTCAGAATTTCAAACATTTCCATCAAGTGCTTGATGTGGTCACCCGCTACCTTGGACTTTACCAGCATATCATCCACATACACTTCCATAGTTCTTCCGATTTGATCCTTGAACATCATGTTTACCAACCGCTGGTAGGTCGCGCCAGCATTAATCAATCCAAACGGCATTCCTATGTAGCAGTATAACCCCCTGTCAGTAATGAAGGATGTATGTTCTTGATCGGGGCCATACATCGGAATTTGATTGTAACCGGAGTATGCATCCATAAAACTCAACAATGCATGCCCCGCCGTTGCGTCAACCAACTGATCGATTCTTGGCAACGGGAAGCTGTCCTTTGGACAGGCCTTATTGAGGTCTGTGAAATCCACACATGTTCTCCACTTCCCGTTCGGTTTCTTCACCAGTACCGGATTTGCAAGCCATTCGGGGTAGAAAGACTCTTTGATCAGCCCCACCTCCAACAACCGGTCCACTTCTTCTTTTAACGCTATTGCCCTTTCTCCACTTACCGGGCGGCGTTTCTGACGTATGCCTTTGCAATTCGGGATGTAATAACCCCAATTTTTGGAAATTTTTGAAACCCTTATGAATAGTGTTTTTGCTGAATGAGAAAACTTTTCATGCCACACTATGTAGGGGTTCTGTTATGGATATTCTAAGATCGTATTAGTATTCCATAAAGTAAATAAGTGTATGTAAAGATCGTCAGAATCCAATTCCGAACACTTTGATTTTTCTCGAAAATCCACCAGATACCGAAAGAATTGAGTATAAGGTAACATGATTAAAGGGATTTAAATTCAAGGATTATAAGAGAGGATTATAAAAAGGAATATAATGTATTGAGAAAGGTTAAGGGAACCCAAGTAATAAGATCCCGGGTACGATCCCTCAAACGATCAACGAGAAAGAGAGTTAAGCGAACCGTAAAACAAATAAACGTCCAAGGGGCAAGCACATGCAAGTAACATGAGAAGGAAGCTTCTAATATAAGCTAAAACATGTGGTTAGAAGCAAGGTGACATCATCACACCACAAGAATGAGACATGTGGCAAAGTAGTGATGCAAGCAATGACATAAGCAAGTGAAAACAAGATATTTAGCCAATAATTAACCACAACCATGCATTCTTTGCACAAATATCAAGGCAAGACAAGCAAGCAAAAGCTCTCCCCCATTTCTTTCTTCTTCCATTTGGCCTTTTCAAGAAATAAAGAAATAGATTTTCAAAACTCAAGTTCTAGGCCATGGAAAATTACAAGGTTTGTTTCCTTGGATCCTATATTTCATAACTTAGTTATACCATGAGTTTAAGATCAAGATTCCATGGTTTGCATAGCTAATCCACTCATCAAAGATGATTATGAATAGGAGTGAATAGTAACTTACTTTGATTTTCTTGATTTTTATGAAAGCTTAAGGTTGATTAAGCATAGATCAAGGTTCCTAGAGGCTTGTTAGTGACTACCCACTCTCCAAGGAAGGTATAAACTCTTGAACCCTTAGTTTTAAGTTTGGTTTGTTTGGATGATAATAGTGCTTAGATGAATGGGTTTAGTTTGATATTGATGGATGTTGGATTGTTGTTGAATTGGTGATGATTTGGTGTAGTTTAAACTTTGGAAATCGTTAGGTTATAGCCGTCGTAATGCCCGATTTTCTATAAACTGTTTTGTAATTAACTGTTGGACCCGAACACCCACTTCTATAAACTAACCACTTCCATGCTTAGATAGGTTATGTTTCAAGCTTCGTTTTGATATATGGTTTGCTTGAATCCGATGTACGGTTTAGGAGAAACGATCGTTTTACGTAACGGTGTTTCGTGAACGAACCTTTACCCCTCGCCTTACTTTGAAACCTTGGTTAAGGCCCTTAAATGACTAATTGGAGCATGAAACATTTATGTAGAGTGTGTTAGGCAGTTGATAAGACACTCGCGAAAGAATCGCCTTAAAACTCGTAATGGGTAAATTATTAAAAATGGTGGAGCCGAGGGTACTCGAGCGACTTAAGTAAATCGTTAAGCGCAAAACGAGCGTTAGAGTCTGAGTTGGTTAGAGTATAGATTTACAAGTGACTTTGGTTTAATTCCAACTTACTTGTTGCTTATAGGTTACCAGACTCGTCCCGAGCCATTCGTAACCCCCAGTCGCTCAGGCAAGTTTTCTACCCGTTATACTGTTGTTGTGATGTAAATATATGTATATGCATTATCTTGTGATAAGTGCATGATTGTTATTAGCAATTTTTGCGATATATTATATTGGAGCATGCTGATATGTCTGTTTCGTAATCTGGTTATCTATTTGTTGATTTCAATGCTTATAGTTGCATAATACCTATGCTAGAAATAAGCAGTAGTTGCGTATATCCTTAGTATAGGGGACCCAAAGGTGAATATATTTCTAAACCGGGAGTCGATGTTCCCGAGTATATTATATATATATATATATATATTTATATATATATGGATATGGTTTTCAAAACTATTGATCGAATAAGGTTTATTCGATACCTTTATTTTACTTAATTGAATATTACTTGAATATTCATCCGAGGACTTATGACTCCTTTTATTTTATTAATCGAATATTATTTCGAATATTCATTCGAGGGCTTATGACTCAGTTTATTTTATTATTTGAATATTATTTGAATATTCATTCGAGGGCTTATGACTCATTTTATTTTATTATTTGAATATTCATTCGAGGGCTTATGACTCAGTTTATTTTATTATTTGAATATCATTTGAGTATTCATTCGAGGGCTTATGACTCAGTTTATATTATTTAATGAATATTATTTGAATATTCATTTGAGGATCTATGACTCCGATTATTTGCTAAGATATTTTCTTTATTTTATTAAAGAATAAGGTGTCGATAATCAAACTTATTTTTGATTATTCAAATAAAGATAGTACTTTCGTATAAGTATATCTTTGGTTATTTAATACTCATTTCAAGTATAAGTTTTCCAACTTCTACCTCAATTATTCTTTATGGGAATATTATTTAAATAATAATATTCAGATATTTCTTTTATATTGAGACTGATTTACTTTATTAAATCAGCATTATTCCAAACACTCTTTAAAGTGTTTTCGAGTCTTTAAAATGATTTTCAAAAGTTAGAGCGGATCCCAAAACTCATTTTTTATATATTTAAGATCTTCCTTTTAAAAAGGGGATTTAAATACTCGCTCAAAACCAGAGGGATCCGGCTCTGTGGTGTATTTTATATTCGCAACAAGGTTGCAGTTTTGGTAAATGAATTGATTACTTACCCCAAGTTCGGGAAGTAAGTCCATCTATCGAGTCGGCATAAGCAACATGGGCTCAGTGGGCGTCCATGATAGTGTAAGTGGCTCAGTGGGAGTCCATCAAATGCGTAAGTGGCTGAGTGCCAGTCCAGCATAAGGTCCTATTGCGACCAGGGTGATGACCAGTGGGGAATTCGTCCATCTACTAGTAGAAAAGGTTACTTATTGGTATCTTTGCCTGATCAGCAAGATATCAGGTTTATGCCAAGGTTTTCTCCTTTCCAAATTCATTGGATATTGCAACTCTGTTTATAATTTTCATAACAGAGGTTTTCAAGGAGTGTATGAAATGTATATATATAGGTGTATATATATATCGGGACTTAATGAAGTATCTCGTAACCTCATTATTTATAATGATATTCAAAGATTGAATCTATTCAAATCTTGTCTTGTAGTCTCATCTATGTGATGAACTTTTGAAAGCTCATTATAACTTGAACGGTGGTAGTTCAAGTAGTATGTGGAAAAGATATAAGTATATCGGAGTATCTTGTAACTTCATCTTTTAAACTTATATCTAGTAAATGATTATCTTATGCATGTCAAAGATTTTCAGAAAAATGTTGAGACAAGGTTAGATATATGAGATCACCTTGCAACGATATTTTTATACAGTTATAAACTGAAACTCTGTGTATATTATGCATGGAAGAGGACTTCCAAGATTTTGAAAAGTATATATGTATATATACTGAATATTTTGCGACTTCATCGCATTAAGATATCAACTTGGTTCATTTCTTTTGACCAAGACTTTCATGAGTACTATGAGAAGGCTCATATATTGTTAATCATTATATATATTATTTTGGTGGGCTTGTTGCTCACCCTTGCTTTCTTCTTTCATCACACAACATCAGATAGACAAGATGAACAGGACCAAGCTCCCAATTCGCGAGAGGATAGGAAACGTTCCGCAGTTTCCTATAGGCGTTGATGTCGCTGTAGCTGAGGTAGGAACTACCAATAGGCTAGGCTTTTAACTTTTGATGTACCAGAATTATGTATATTTATGAATTGTAATAATGGCAAAGAAATGTAAATTTATTCAGAAACCCTTTTAAGGTGTATTGACATATAATTGTGGAATAAAACGACTTGTGATTATTTTTGGATATTCATCTCTGAGACTATAACTTGTGGTGTATGTGTTTATTATGGGGTCACAGTACAGAGTAGTTGATTGTGTATTAAGATTGGGTGTTATTAAGGGAAATGGAACTCGTGACAACCCGGATCCCCGACCCCGGATTTGGGGGTGTTACACGGGAGGATATTCAAACGGTGACACATTACCTCCGGGTCAATTCCTATCATATCTGAATGACTCCATGCGAAGACATCAAGATTTGTAATTAGAAAGCGGGCAAGACTTCCTCTCATCTCATCATCCAACTGGGATCCCACTTTCAAAACCCTGCTCGGATCATTTTTATCAACTGGAATAGATATTGTGTCTTCAGCCGGTCCCGTCTTTTCGGCGGGCATAAGGATCCTGGGATCCAAATCGAAATCAAAGTCTCGGGGGTCTTCGACTTCCACTTTCGCATCTGAGGGCGCGTCCTCGTTTGGAGAAGCATCAACCTCAATTTCATTCAAGGGCGCGTCCTTCTTTTGAGGAGCATCCACCTTGAGGTTATTCCCGAGACCTTGCAAAATCTCACTTCTTCCTTCCAACTTTTCCCCGTTAACTTCTTTCTGTATGATCGCCTCGGTATGGTTCACCACCACTTCCTCCACGCTACGGATCCTCGAAATACGTCCCCGCGTCAAAAAAGAGTCCCCAGAGACATTGGTTTCTTCCTTTCCGGGGCTTTCAACGAAATAGTGGGCATGGACCTCTCCACTTGGTTTTGTATGAATATCTTCTACATCTTCAAATGGGAGACCTTTCCCTTCATACCTTCTTCTACAAAATTCCTTGACAGCCTTATGATAGCAGTCGCGTGACTCATACTGTGACCCTCTCAGACTACCCACCCCGTTTGGCGTTGGGAACTTTATCATCAAGTGGTGTATCGAGGTTATCACCCTGAACGCTCGCAACCAAGGTCTGCCGACCAGCACATTGTGCGCGGAATCCTGATCTAACACCTTGAAATCTATCATTTGGGTAACCGACAAGGCTCCTTCCCCGAGCGTGACGGGAAGCCTGACAGAACCCATAACTCTCACTGCTTCTCCAGTAAAGCCATAGACGTGCGCATCTTCGAAATACATGTCACTATCTGGGAAACCCAGCTTTTTGTAGGTGCTGTAGTACAAGATGTTTGTAGAACTTCCATTATCCAAGAAGACTCGATGTACGTTCATTGCCCCAATGAGCATGGTAATCACCGTCGCATCGTTGTGAGGATGATGCACCCACCTAGATTCTTTTTCCTTGAACGTAATATCAGCGGACTCCCCCTTAAAGACCTTCGGGGGTCTATCTTCCAAGCTGTGGATGTTGGTGAGCGGTGGATGTCGCGCTTCTCTCGCGTTTTTCTCCAGTGCTCGATTACTATCACCAACAAAAGGGTGTCCTCCAAATATTGCCCTGATACTGCCAGCCCTCTAAAACTTGACCTCTGTTGTTTTTTCAACGTCCTCCGCCCGCGGGGGCTGCTTTTCATCCTTACCCTTGCCATCAAGTCCCCTGCGTCGTTTCACCTTATCAATCCATTCTCCTAGGTATCATGCCTTGATCAATTCCTCAATCTCATCCCGCAAGTGACGACACTCATGGGTGTCATGGCCAGTAGACTCATGGTAGTCACAATACTTCTTCTTGTCTCTGCTCTGCCATGAAGTTAGACGGTCGGGCTTCTAGAAGATTCCTCTATCCTTATTTACCTCGAAGATATGATCAATGGACGCTGCCAGCGATGTATAATTGCTGACTCTTCTCTCGTAGTTCGATGGTGGGCTCCATTCTCTCCACGAGCTCACAGCATTTACCCTGTTAGGGCTTCTGGCGTTTCGCCGATAATCTGGGCTCAAGGATCTGTCCCTTCTCTTGGATCGCCCCTTGGAGTTATGGGTATTGTCATTCTTTTTTGTTTCTGCTAGCGACTGCTCGATTGCTTTAAACGACTCCGCCTGCGCAAGCACATCCGGTAGCGACACTGGGTCCTTCCCTTGTAGGTGCTTCCAGAAATCCGTCCCCACACGCAACCCAGCTATAAGCAATATTTTCAATGTTTCATCAGTGGCACCCCTCACCAAAGTAGATTCTGCATTAAACCTCTTGAAATACGAAGTCAAACTTTCTCCTTCCTTTTGTTTCACATTAGCCAGCGTAGTAACAGGTGGTGTATACTTCACCGCGGCTTGGAATTGTGTCAAAAATAGAGTTTTCATCTGTTCCCAGGATGAAATCACACATGGACCAAGTTTTTGGAACCACTGCTGAGCGCCTTCTCTAAAAGTGGCGGCCAGGAGACGACATCGAGCCAAATCAGGTACTTGATACACGTCCATTTCAATGTTAAAACGCCCCAGGAATTCCACAGGATCAGAATTCCCATGAAAATGCAAGTCGTTGGTTGTGTTCCTGTATCCAGCGGGCAATTGCGCCTCCCTCACGACAGCAGCAAAAGGCGAAGGAGCTTGCGCGGTCGCCGTTACTCTTCCTCCCTCAAGATGGTTGAGCAACCTCTTGAGGTCGTTCACATTAAACGTCCCCACCCCAGGAATGGTTTGAACATTAGGCTGCTGGGGTTGCTCTGCGACTTGCTGAAATTCCCCTTGATCACCCCCCGGGTGTGGTGGAGGATCTCGCCGCCCCTCGCCCTGAGGCTGCGGCGGTGGTATGTTACCATTGTGGTTCTGGATATTTTCCCGTACGCGAGGTTCATCTTGACCGCGTCGCGGAATTTCATCATTGTTCTACATTCTTACTTGAATTCGCCCGCCATCCTGGTCATAAGGACGCGCCCCAGACCCATAACCAGTAACGCTGTGGGAAGCTACGGGGATAACGACGGGGGCTTCTTCAGTGGAGTGTGCTCCACCTCTCCTACCGTTGTAAGGGGCTCTTCCATATTGATATCCCATTCTTCCCCGTCCATTCCTCTGATATCCCCGGTAGTAATTCCCGGGTCTTCCTCGCGGAGGGGCACGCTCGTGCTCGCGGTGCAGCGCCCCGTCATCCCTTTGGAATGCGGGGGGCACACGCGTCGTGTCACGGGGCCTCGCTTCTCCGGCGTTTCCTTCCTTTTGCCATTCTACCAGCAACATCCTCAAATCGTCGTCCTCCAACCTTATGCCAAGCCTCCTTTTCAAGGCTGAAAGATCCCTTCCTTCCTCGTCTTGGTTTTGAGTGTTGTCCGCACGACGACGCTCGTCCATCGTACGCCCAGACCTATGTGGGTGTGGCACTACCTGGTTACCTAGACGAGGCCTTTCTCTGCCATCCGTGTCCTCATCCGCAAGCTCCACAATAGGCTCTACATCAACAGAGTACTCCAAACGCCGTGGAGTGATTCGCGGGTTTTCCCCGCTCCCCTGGGTATCTCCAACTACGGGGGCTTTTCCCAAGGCATGACCGTGACGGGGGAAACGACGACCTCTCCTTGTCTTTCGACGCTCCACCGTGTTCAGTCTTGAGTTAAAACTGTTAAGAGTATCCCCCATGCGATACAATTGCTCCAATATATCAGC
This sequence comes from Apium graveolens, assembly GCF_009905375.1. Lineage (NCBI taxonomy): Eukaryota > Viridiplantae > Streptophyta > Magnoliopsida > Apiales > Apiaceae > Apium > Apium graveolens. The sequence continues at coordinate 109,497,056 of NC_133652.1, forward strand.
GTTGCTGATGAGAACTGGAGGTGTCCCCCCCACATCCGGAGCCCTTGGTGGATCCGCCATGTTTCTGGGAACGTAAGGTTCGTGGCGAGTATAGCGCCCCCCGCCTTCTCCTTCAGACCTGCTGTCACTTCCATCATAAGAACTTCCATCACGATTGTAAGACATCTTTTCCTCCTAAGATTGCGACCTTAATTAGCAGCCCCTCCTTCTAGCGCCAATTTGTTGACGGAGGAATCTGGTAACAACAAAGATTGAGGTTTCTCGTCGGAACTAAGATCTGTGACGGTGGTTCTTTGCCAGAAACTTAAGCGGTGTGTGGTTGATTGTGGTTGTTTTAGGCTGAGATTGATCAGAGTAAGTGGTGGCTCTCTTATCAGCTCTCAACTTCTTACCCTCTCAATGTGCCTACGTACCCTTTTATATAGGGATCAAGCCTAACGTAGTTCTCGTAGAACAAGAAGTCTAATGAGTTTAGACTTCTTACTCCTAAACCCAGTAGAAACCCATCCGATATCCATCTTCCGCTAGCTTTAGGAATGTCCAACTATGAGGCCCAACCGCGAAGGCCCAAGGCTCGTCCGTAATCGTAGGACTTCACGGATAGTGCATCTCCCTGCGCAAGGATAACACTCCGCTACAGCTATCTCCCTTGATTTACGAACGCAGGTATAACCACGGTTCACCCCAAGTGCCAGACGCGTCCCTGTCCCCCGAATGAGGATAACCCACTAGATAGCAGGACAGGTGATCCCAAGCTCTTGGGTGCAAAGTGCAGGATGACTCCAAAGTTCTCCAACGAGGACACCCGTTGAATACAAGAACAGAGTTCTCAAAGCACACACCAAAGTTAACCCCGCATCCCCAACGAGGACACCCGTTGAATACATGAGGAGGCCTTCAATCATCAGGCATACCCCTGGAGGCCTTCTAGCTTCTCACGGACATCCCCCTCCTTGACCGTCTCAAGGAGGGAATTCTTCAAAGAGTACCTGCAACAAATACGTTAGTAAAAATAACTTCCATTGCTCCTCCCATGCAAGCTCTGTCCTAAACTCATCCAAAGTATATAGACCAAAAACAGGACGCGTCCTAACCTTTTGGGCGTGTCCTCACCTTCATAAATCCAACCCTGTTTCCTCATCAATCATTCCTTATAGCATGCAAAATCACAGGACGTGTCCTAGTGGAGACAAGCGCGTCCTACCTCTTTCATTGCCACAAGATCACGTTTACCAGGTAATTTTCCTAATGTTGACGCGTCAACCAAAAGTGGGCGCGTCCATATCCAAGCCTCGCTGTTACCAGAATATAAAACACCAAATTAAATATACGCGCGTCCTATGTGTCAGGACGTGTCCTATCCTTCCACAACGCAGCATCAGGTTTGACCCTTCCACAACGCAGCATCGGGTTTGATCGTATGTAATCCACATTTGACCCGAATCAACTCAATGCCAAATTTCGGATATAACAATGAACAAGCACAAGAGACACCACGCTCTCTGGCCCAACATTCTTACTTTGAGGTGATTTTTATTATTGGTGTTTTCTTTTCATTAATGTGTAATTCTTCATCAATTCTACTATTGTCTTCTTTTATTACTTTTCTCAATCTTTGCGATTTTTTCGTTTGCTTGCTCATTTCTTGATTTCTTGGTATTAGGGTTAATTGAGTTGTGTAAATCTTGATACACAGTTAATTGAGAGGATGTTCCCATGCTTTCGATTCTTTTTCCCAGTGCCCCTCCATAATGTTACTATTGACTGTTTCTGAGTCATGCTAATTGACTTCATTATGGAGTGTTGTCTGTTGGTGATAACCTTCTGGCAATTCATGTAAAAAATATTTATATCTCCACGTCATGTTAAATTACCAAATTAGGATTTAAGATTGTGGGCGTGGCTGTGGAATTAGGAGTTGGACTTTCTGTTTTTCAAATAGTTCTTTTTAATCTTGCGTCTTACTCTGTTTATGTTACTTGGATTGAAAACAGTCGTATGGTTAAGTTAGTGACTGCTTTTTGACAGTCATGTATCTGAACGGATGTTGATAATGTTGCGTTTCGTATGTCGTTTCTGCGTTGACATAAAGCAGTTAGTGGGAATTTAAGAGTAAACAGAAATGGTCGGGAACTAGATGTTAGCAGGCAATAGACCAATTAGGCTTACCTACTCATTCTAACCAGTAGTTTAATGAGATAGAAATTTAGCTACAGTAAATATAACATGTCATATAATCATATTAACTTGTGGAAACTTCTGTTGAAGTTTTTTGGTACGGTGGTTTGATTGAAGGCAAAATAATTTAATAGGATAGTGATGAATAATAATTTATCTTGAATTATGGCAAAAAAAAAAAAATTATCTTGAATTTTTAGTATGCTACTATTGACTGTTTCTGTGTCTTTGAGGGGATTTGGTTGAACTAAGGTTTAGTATCTGATGTAAAGGTTTATTCCCTTGTCCTCTTGGCAGGTTTTTCTGACCAATAGAGATGATGTAAACAGGGGAATTGGGGATGCTGTTTTGGCAGCAAAGAACCACAAATTACCGGTTTATGTTCGGATACATTTCGGGGGTTTGAATGAAACTAGTGACGGTGATGTAGAAACATCTATGCTAGAGGAGACATTTTCTGAAAGTTTAGCTCTTCTCTTTGGCCATGATTTGCAAGATATAGAAGATGTTAGGAACGATGGTGTGGCGTTTTGCAGCCTCTGCCAACATCACATTGTGAGTAAAGAATTTGTCATATCATACGAGATGTGCAAGGACCATATTTTTCATATGGACTGCTTTGAACATCTACCGATTGAGTATATGCCAGGGAACATACTTTGTCCGTTTGACCGTGCTCTTCTTTCTGGACCTCGGAAAACTTGGATATTCAGTAGCGATTATGCTCCTAATGATGAGACTTTGATGGTTGATGATTCTGAGTTAGGCAAACTAAACTTCGACAAATGCCAGGGGCGTGCTAGTATTGAAGATAGGTGCACCAAATGTGGAAGGCCATACCAAGTTCAAGATGAGAAGATAACGTTGCTTTCATGTTCTCACACATTATGTGGGATGTGCTTCAATGATGAAACGCGAGAATGCCCTGCGTGTGGAGGGATATCTGAACCCTTTAATCGCAGCTGTGGAGAGTATGAGATACACCATGGTTTGACCACCATGACTATGAGTACTGGTATAGAGGATCCAAGTGGTGCAGCTGTTTCTCAGGCTTATGTCGGAAGACTTGACTTGCACGCGATTTTTGCTTTGGAGAATCTAGTTGGGATTCGACAAAGTGAACAATATCCAAGTTATTATCAAAATGAAGTGAACGGAGGATCTGATGATGGAGCTGGTGATGAGGGGAATGAAGAAATGGAGAATGCAGGAACGTTTTGGGATATGTTTGACAGATATGAATAATACAGGCTAAAGGTATATACTGTCCGGGGCCTCCATTTCTGTGCATATAAATCTTGGTGGTGCCTAATTGGTTTTACTCATTTTGTGCTTAATTTTGAGATACCAAAGTTCACAGTATATCAGGTGTGTGTCTGAAGCTACAGCGGTACAGCATACAAGGATGAATTGATTCCTCATATATTCCTGTTTTTTAGAATAAACTTGATTTGTTCATCTTTTGTTCCTCTTAGTGCATCTCATAATGTAGTTTTGACGGTATACACTGTACGGGGCCTGCATTAAATCTTGGTTTTACTCATTTTGTGCTGAATTTTGAGATACAAAAGTTCATAGTATATCAGGTGTGCGTCTGATGTTACATCAGTACAGCAACAAGGACGAACTGATTCCTCGTGTATCCTGTTTTTTTAGTATAAACTTGATTCTTTCATCTTTTGTTCCTCCTTTTCAAAGAAAAAGGAAGCTTTATTAGTTGTTTCTCGGTCAATATGGTGTTAAATATTTGAATACTACTAACACTATTGACAAGGTTGATAATAACCACATCCCCGGGCATGAGATTAATTTGGTGGTTTGTTTCATTATAGGCTGTCACTGGACACATACAGTACTAGAAGTATGAATCAGGGGGTCTTTGCTGTGTAAAGTACCTTTCTTCATTTCTTTGTACAAATATATTTAGTTTAAAATTTTAAGTATATTTTGCCTACTTATATGTCTTGTGTATCTCAGATATAAATTTAATCATGTTACTGATAATCATATTTATAATCTACTAAACATAAGAAAATATTCATAAAAAGGTTCATATAGCTGAACATAATTGTTTGTCCATTTAAAAGGGGCGTATGAAAAAGTGTGTATCATTAACTTTTTTTTGGAGAGGCTACGTTTATTGATAATTAAAGCGAGGGCAAGCCCTTACCCGAGAGTGTGGTTTTTTGGGTTTGCTATAACACTTTCAAGATAATAAACACATGGTTTATAAATATGAAATTTGTAAGTAATATATCTACGTGAGTTCTTATATTAACCTGTAATGTAATTGATATTTGGCAGCAGTCTTGGAGAAATTATATCATACGCCTACATCTCGTGAAACACGTCCGTCTAAATATTGCTCCACTTTCCCACGTATGCAGCTGCCTCAGGACCATGGATGAATCCCAGCCCTGGCACCGAAAGAGATGGCCTCCGCAGAAGCAACAAAATGAATGCCCTTACCAATTTAACTTAACTGTAATTATAATAAGAAGACATATGCTTAGTGTCATAGCATTTGCTACCAGATTATCGCTATACAGCTCTTTTAAGAAATTTCTAAACTCAACCACCACATACAGAAATACCCCATGTACTAACCAAAAAATTAATTTAAGCTTCTCCATCATGCCTTTTTCTTATCACGTCACTACAAAAATTTTAATTACAAAAATGCAATTCCAATGATCTTAGATATGAACTAAACATTCTACTGAATCATTACAAATGCATACCTTTCAGAAGCCTCATATGCCAGGAATGCACAAATAGAATTCGTCGCAAAGAAGATTGCACCATGCAAGCATACAACCATCAGATGAGCAGTACAACCATCTCAATACGAAAAACCTGCAGCTTTTAAAGAAATAATAATTTGTATACCAAAAATGCCTTTATGATAGAACTGGTTGAGAATTTGGCCCGGGTTAACCGCTGCTGCTACAATCTGACATCTTAAACCATTCATCTTCCAAACACATTTTTGAACCTAAAGTCATGACGAAGATGCAAAGTGATCATTGATTGGAAAAACTCCAAAGCAAATCTCTACATTTATATGAACTCCTCAGGCTATAATAGCAAGCTGAAGATAGACTTATTATTACTATTCACATAACCTCTCATTTCAAATTTATTCAACAATAGCTCGGGGAATAGGAGGCTTTTACTGCAGCCACAGTTCATATTTATAATTCCTGCGCTTTATACCTCTTCAACCTAGCAATGCTAGATGCTTGCTTGGCTGCACCTGATGCCCTGGATACACTTCTGACTTCGCCAGTCAGGTAGTAATATAGTTAACTTTTCAAATATCTACAAAATACTATAGAAAATTTTGGGACATCTCACCATGTTCAGCCAAAATCATAGTAGGATTCCAGTATCGTTCTTTGACCTCTTCCTTGGTAAATTTGGCAGCCTCTTTTTAACTATACTTTGCATGGTTTTGTTAGAAAATTAGGATTTTAGAGCTTAATTTAATTATGTTCTTGATGTTAATCCTAAAATCTAATGATTGGAAATTGTTCAATGATATTTGAACTTAAATTTTCATGTATGGTTTTAAGAATTTTCTTAATGAAATCCATATGAAATGAGAGATGAAAGTAGCTTGGAAAAGCTTGGAAAATTTGAGAATGTTTGTCCCACATTGAAATAAATAAAGGGGGGTGTGTGCTTTATATGGTATTACCCACATGAGTAGTATACAACTACTAAGGTGTGTGATGGTCCATTGTGTTGTTGTGTGCTTCACGCGCGCCCCGCCACGCACCGGGTCGAAGGGCGATTTGGGCGAATGTCTCGGCGTCTCGCGTACGACCTGGGCGAGGATTTTATTTATTTGAGAATTATTTTAATTCGAATTTATTTATCGGTGATTGGATTATTGGGCTGGGTTCTGAAATAGGCTAAGTAGTCTTTGATCTGTAACAAGTTCTGATATAAGAATCAGAACTTAAGAACTGATGAATAAAATCAGAACTTAAGTACTGATGAGTCGAATCAGAACTTAACTTAAGTTCTGATAATAATGTGGGTGTTAATGTGAAAAGCTGTTACAAATAATTTAAATTCAAAAGTTGTTCAGTTTTGATTTTTTCATTTATGAATTCAAAATCTGATCAGTTTTGATTTTTTCATTAATGGAGCAGTTTAATTCAGACATTAAGTGTGTGGACAGTTTCATTTTTTCTCTCCTATAAATAGAGGCTAAACTGAATGAATATAACACACTACATTCTCATATCTTCTCTTCAACCTCTCTGCATTTCTCTCTCATAAGTCCTGAAGTGCTGATATTTTCCGGCGACTGAGGTGCTGGTCGAAGTGGAGGTTTTGTTGCTGCTGTTAACATAAACTCCGAGCTGTTTTATCCTGGTGGAGATATTGCGTACATCCCAAACGCAGCAGGTAGGGGGCAATAATCTCTTCAAGAGCAGCCAGGACTTCGAGCAAGGCCTGGTGACTCAGCTGTGATTATTTTCTTGGCATTTTGTATCTGTAAACCTTTATTTCAGTCACTGTTGAAAGCTATGGTTTCGGGTACATCTTTCTTTCTCTCTTCGTTATTTCAGTTACTGATTTTGTTTACCTGCATATTTTGTTTTGTTAACTGTGGTTTTGGTCTAAACTTGTTAAATTCTTTATACACTTGCCTCTATGTTGCTATACTTGTTAGTGAGTTTCTCAACATTCTTGAAGAGATTATTGGTTATATAGAATTTAGCATAATGGTTAACGAAAGTGAGGTTATCGTTGGTGGTGGTAGCAGTTCGGGTGCAACTGCTGGGGCCATTGATTGGACCACCTATAGTTTCCCACAAGCTGTTGAACTAACCGGTTTACCGGAGAAATTCAACGGTGGCATTGGCTTTTCTCGCTGGCAGAAAAGGATGAAGTTGTGGTTGACTATAAAGGGTCTGTGGCCGGTTGTGGAATATGAGAAACCAGTAGTGGATCAAGAGAAGGCTGACACAGTTAAGGCTTTTGCGAAGTGGGCTGAGAAGGATGGAGTGGCTAGAGCGGCCATTCTGGCGGCACTAACAAACACTTTGTTTGATGTCTATTCTTCTGATGCCTACTCTGCAAAACTCTTATGGGAGAAGCTGGACCAGACACATAATACTGACTCACAAGGTCTAGAAAAGTATTCTGTGGCAAGGTTCCTCGAGTTCAAGCTGGTGGACAATAAGTCCATGACTGAGCAGGTGCATGAGTTCGAGATGATAGTGCATGCTTTGAAGGAGTCTGGAATGAATCTCCCGGAGAAGTTCAAGGTGATGAGTGTGATTGAAAAACTCCCGAAGTCTTGGGAAGAGTTCTCTCTCTCCCTGAAAAGACAGAAAGGAGAGATCACCTGGACCAACCTTATGCTGGACATCTCGGTGCAAGAACAACACAAGTCCAAACAGGGACATGTGATGCCAACTAAACACGGTACCTCGAAGGTAAACATAGCAACTGTAGGACAAAAGAGGAAGGCTTTTGCTAAGAAAGCTAATAGTAATAAACCTAAGAGTGACAAGGACAAGGCCAAGAAACCCAAGGCAAACAAACCATGCTGGTCTTGTGGGCAGGTTGGGCACTGGAGTAAGGACTGCCCTACGAAGAAAGCGAAGAAAACCGAGGTAGCACAAGCAAATGTTGTGCTTGGAACCGCAAGTGGGCCTGTAGTGAACATGGTTGTTGGTGAGGCTATGGCTTCTGAAACCAACGTTGACCGGTATGTATCCTACAACCCTGTGATATTTTCTACCTATCTGTCAAATGAATGGTTGATAGATACTGGAGCTAATGTACATATTTGTGCTGATATTAGTTTATTTGTATCTTATCAACAGAGTCATAGCTTGACTGTGAAGATGGGGAATGCTAGTGTTGCTCAAGTACATGGAGTTGGAAACGTGGATCTGAAGTTCCCTTCAGGACGTATTCTATCTCTGACGAGAGTGCATCATGTTCCCAACATGCGTAGAAATATAATAAGTGGAAGCTGTTTAGTTTCTAGTGGTTTTGAAATTTCGTTTAAGTGTAATAAAGTAGTTCTTATTCACACTGGTACATTCTTTGGCAAGGGTTACTTGTCAAATGGTTTATTTGTTATTAATGCGGATCCCATTTTGGGAAATTTGATTAATAATGTTATTCCTACTGTTAATTGTATTGAATCCTCAAATATATGGCATGCTAGACTAGGTCATTTAAACTTTGGTGCTCTTAAGAACATGATGAACTTAGAGCTGATTCCAAAATATACCATAGAAAAGAATTCTAAATGTCAAGTATGTGTGTCTGCTAAACAGATAAGGAAACCTTTTCATAACGTTGTTAGGGATTCAGACTTGTTAGATTTAGTACACACTGATATTTGTGAATTTGGTGGTGTGTTGACCAAGGATCAGTTTAGATACTTCATTACTTTTATAGATGATAGTAGTAGATACTGTTATGTTTATTTACTTAGACATAAGGATGAAGCACTTAGTAAATTCATTATATATAAAACTGAAGTAGAAAAACAAACTAGTAAGTTACTTAAAAGATTGAGATCTGATAGAGGTGGTGAGTATACGAGTAATGCTTTTAATGAATTTTGTGCAAACAATGGTATAGTTCATGAAGTTACTCCACCATACACACCTGAGTCTAATGGGGTTGCTGAGCGAAAGAACAGAACATTTAAAGATATGATTAATAGTATGCTTATTAACTCTGGGTTGCCTAAATACATGTGGGGAGAGGCTCTAAATACGGCTTGCCATATTTTGAATAGAGTCCCTCTGAAACACATGGATAAAACACCCTTGGAGTTATGGAAAGGCAGGATGACTAGTCTTAAGTATCTTCGTGTGTGGGGGTGCCTTGCTAAGGTGCTTGTTCCTGAACACAAGAGAAAGAAACTAGGTCCAAAGACTGTTGATTGTATCTTTCTGGGCTATCTTGAAACCACTACAGCTATGAGATTTTTAGTGTTAAAATCTGACATAGATGGTATAGTGGCAAACACGATAGTTGAATTTCGAGATGCGACATTCTTTGAGGATGTCTACCCTATGAAGACTGGAATACCTGAAATGACTTCTGAGGAAGATCCTACTCACACATCAAGTTCTATTCCTGATCATGTGGAAAAGATGACAAATGTGGGGGCGGAACCTAGTAGTAGCTCTATTCCTAAGGAATTAGAGGAACCAAGGAGAAGTAAGCGTGCAAAGGTAGTCAAGGATTTTGGAGGTGATTTCATCACTTACAATATCGAGGATCTACCTTTAACTTTCCGGCAAGCTATGGATTCTTCTGAGTCAAGGCATTGGAAGGGCGCTGTCAAGAGTGAAATTGACTCTATTGTTTCTAATGGAACATGGGAGTTGGTTGATCTCCCTCCTGGGTGTTCTACTATTGGGTGCAAATGGGTCTTTAAAAGGAAGTTGAACCCTGACGGCTCAATAGATAAGTACAAAGCTAGATTGGTAGCTAAGGGTTTTAAGCAAAAGGAAGGAATTGATTATTCTGATACATACTCTCCGGTTGCAAGAATGGTAACAATCCGAATGCTTATAGTATTGGCTTCAGTCCATGGTCTTATCATCCATCAGATGGATGTAAAGACGGCTTTTCTTCATGATGAACTTGAAGAAGAGATTTATATGGATCAGCCTGATGGATTTGTTGCATCAGGCAATGAAAGGAAAGTATGTAAGTTGATCAAGTCCATCTATGGCTTGAAACAAGCTCCCAGAGATTGGCATAAAAAGTTTGATGAAACTATATTGCCTTTCAGTTATAAGATTAATGAAAGTGATAAGTGTGTCTACACTAAAGTTAAAGGTAATGAGTGTGTTATCTTGTGCCTATATGTAGATGATATTTTATTGTTTGGAACCAATATTGAGATTATTAACGAAACTAAAGAATTCTTGAAAAGGCATTTTGAAATGAAGGATATGGGTGAGGCAAGTGTGATTCTTGGAATCAAATTGATTCAGTCCACTGAAGGAATAACCTTGACTCAATCTCATTATATAGAGAAATCTATACTAGAGAAATATGGTTATTCACAGTGTAGAATCGCTAGTACACCTTATGATTTGAAAGTTGCCCTTGTCAAGAATACTTCAGGAGTGCCTGTGTCTCAGTTAAGGTATTCTCAGATTATTGGGAGCTTGCAGTATCTTGCTAACTGTTCTAGACCAGATATTTCATATTCTGTGTCTAAATTGGCGAGATATACAAGCTGTCCAAACAGAACTCATTGGGATGCTCTTGATAGAGTACTTAGATATCTAAAAGGCACAATGTACCTTAGTTTACACTACAGGAGATTTCCTGGTGTGCTTGAAGGGTACAGTGATGCAAGTTGGATAGCTAAGAAGTCTGGTTCCAATGGAGTGACTGGATACGTGTTCACCTTGGCTGGTGGAGCAATATCTTGGAAGTCAAGCAGACAGACTATTGTTACTCGGTCTACTTTTGAGGCTGAGTTGTGTGTACTTGATGCCACAGGGACGGAGGCTGAATGGTTACACGGACTTATGTCTGCAATACCTGTAGTAAGCAGACTGCTTCCTGCTATTGCTATTCACTGTGATAGTCGAACAACTATCGACAAGATTAACAGTAAAAAGCATAATGCTAAAACTAAGAGACACATCCAAGTTAGACTCAAGTCTATAAGGGGTTTAGTGACTGATAGGATCATAGCTATAGAGTTCATAGGAACTCAGAATAATATAGCTGATCCTCTTACTAAAGGACTGGAACCTGCAGTGGTCCTTAAGTCAAGGTTGGGGATGGGATTGTCAACCCATCATAATTCATCAACAGTGGGAACCCAATACACATGAGAGGAGATCCCTTGAAGTGTATTCAATGGGTAATAACAAGCTGTAAGGATGAGTTGGTAGTACCTTTGCTACATAGATGATACTACAGTATCTGAATCTATCCCCTGTAAACCTAGAAGGTACTGACACTGCCAGAAAAGCAAGAGTGTTGAAACTCTGAATGGGATCAAGTCATTTGACGAGATAGAGGCAGTATATCTCTGGAGATGCCCAGCTAAGCGAATGTAATTGTGTGGTCGCAATTAGAGGATAGGGTTAATCCTTGAAGCATTCGACGAACAGGATCGAGACATGACCATTAATGTCTCAAAGCCGTAGATTGGCACCATAACCTTTGACTTGTCGTCGTCTATGGAATATGGTTATACTAAACGGATTAAGATTCAAGGTGAAACATTCCATCTGAGTCCGATAGCCATTGAAGTAGAGGAATTAGGAGGGTTCAAACCCGGAAGGGTACCGACTCTGAAAAACAAGTCATGATGGGAAATTGATCACATTTCTGTATGGATTTGTGGGGGATTGTTAGAAAATTAGGATTTTAGAGCTTAATTTAATTATGTTCTTGATGTTAATCCTAAAATCTAATGATTGGAAATTGTTCAATGATATTTGAACTTAAATTTTCATGTATGGTTTTAAGAATTTTCTTAATGAAATCCATATGAAATGAGAGATGAAAGTAGCTTGGAAAAGCTTGGAAAATTTGAGAATGTTTGTCCCACATTGAAATAAATAAAGGGGGTTGTGTGCTTTATATGGTATTACCCACATGAGTAGTATACAACTACTAAGGTGTGTGATGGTCCATTGTGTTGTTGTGTGCTTCACGCGCACACACACACGCGCGCGCCCCGCCCCGCCACGCACCGCACCGCACCGGACCGGGTCGGGTCGAAGGGCAATTTGGGCGAATGTCTCGGCGTCTCGCGTACGCGAGGTGACCTGGGCGAGGATTTTATTTATTTGAGAATTATTTTAATTCGAATTTATTTATCGGTGATTGGATTATTGGGCTGGGTTCTGAAATAGGCTAAGTAGTCTAAATATATTGAACCTGCAAATAATCTGATCTGTAACAAGTTCTGATATAAGAATCATAACTTAAGAACTGATGAATAAAATCAGAACTTAACAAGTTCTGATATCAGAATCAGAACTTAAGTACTGATGAGTCGAATCAGAACTTAAGTACTGATGAGTCGAATCAGAACTTAACTTAAGTTCTGATAATAATGTGGGTGTTAATGTGAAAAGCTGTTACAAATAATTTAAATTCAAAAGCTGTTCAGTTTTGATTTTTTCATTTATGAATTCAAAATCTGATCAGTTTTGATTTTTTCATTAATGGAGCAGTTTAATTCAGACATTAAGTGTGTGGACAATTTCATTTTTCCTCTCCTATAAATAGAGGCTAAACTGAATGAATATAACACACTACATTCTCATCTCTTCTCTTCAACCTCTCTGCATTTCTCTCTCATAAGTCCTGAAGTGCTGATATTTTCCGGCGACTGAGGTGCTGGTCGAAGTGGAGGTTTTGTTGCTGCTGTTAACATAAACTCCGAGCTGTTTTATCCTGGTGGAGATATTGCGTACATCCCAAACGCAGCAGGTAGGGGGCAATAATCTCTTCAAGAGCAGCCAGGACTTCGAGCAAGGCCTGGTGACTCAGCTGTGATTATTTTCTTGGCATTTTGTATCTGTAAACCTTTATTTCAGTCACTGTGGAAAGCTATGGTTTCGGGTACATCTTTCTTTCTCTCTTCGTTATTTCAGTTACTGATTTTGTTTACCTGCATGTTTTGTTTTGTTAACTGTGGTTTTGGTCTAAACTTGTTAAATTCTTTATACACTTGCCTCTATGTTGCTATACTTATTAGTGAGTTTCTCAACAGGTTTTTGGATACCTCCTCATATATAATTGGATGAAGAAACCTGCAGAAAAGTAGCTTCAGTCTCTATATAAATAGCAATTAGAAAAAAAAACATGATTTCAATAGGCTAAGCACACACATCGAGAGAAAGTTAGTTGAACACATAAACTATAATTAATGATGAAAATGGAGAAAAGATGAGTGAAAAATGATAACATTCCACTACCTGTGCGTTTCAATGCTGAAAAATAAGTTTGGGCCTAACAGTCTGAAAATCAGTAATGGTTGACGATGGCTTATGGGCAGAGCCACTAAATGACCAGAGCTTTCTGTTTACTTTGTTACAATGATGTTGCTCTGTATGTCATCAACCTGCTAAGATACATGTTTATAAAATTAATGACATGCTTTAATATATGTTCCAACTTCATTTCAATTGAATTGCAAACAATCCATGCCTCTGAAAAGTCACTGGAAATAAAATAACGTATGCAGGATAATCAAGGAAATAGGAATTATAGAGAAATATAAGCAATCAATCAATCTATCCATATTAGTCACATTCTGATTTTGTTTCTTTTAAAGTAAGGCTATATGCAATAAAGATAGAGGTCCTCTGTAGGGTGGTCGTCTGGTTGACAATGAAGTAAAACCATTAAAAGTTCAAAAGTCTTAAAACATTGCAGAATTATGATATTTACTCTTAGGCACTTCTTGTATTTTGATGTGATCGGTTTTTCTGCTCTTAATTCCAATTTTTTTTGAACCAGAACCAAGTTCACCAGAGATATCTACTATATACAGAACTAAATATCTATAAAAAAGAACTGAATCCCTCATAAATGTATGATCAAGATGATTTGACCATGCATTCATCGAGTACATGTATACTGTATGGTATTATAATGATGTATTTGGTGCTGGCATAATACAGTAGATGACAATTACAAGTGGAGTAATTTTTATCTTTCTCTAATAAGGCCTCTTTTGTCTCTAGCTATAGCCTTAGCGATCAATCTATCACAAATTTGCAATATACAGATGCAAGCGTTCACAATTGATCACTGGAATACCAAAGACTGTACAAATCCGAGAAATGAATCTAAAAAGACATTCCAAAATATAAATACAAAAACAAAAATAATAACAGGATTTTTTTGTAAAGTTAAACTGGTAGGATATTGCCAAGGATTGGACTGCTGTTTGTTTTGTACACTGAGCAAACTCAGTAGAGGCAAAAAGAAATTGTCATAGAATCTATACATAGGAGTTTTTCTTGAACGAATACAGCCAAAAAGTTATACAGTTGTCATTCCTGGTGATCACCATATGGTGTAATATTAAGAGGCGATTTGATTAATCAGTCATTTTACTACTACACATTTCTATTAAATTTTTTATTGTAACGTAATGAATTTATTCTAGTGCCAATAAACCAGTCATATTTTGTGTCTAACTAACTTGGAATGTGAGCTGCTGTGCTGATTCAAATATAGCCAAAGAATGCAGATGGAGTCTTGGGACCACTGCTGTATTTGTTGGCATTCTAGTTTGTTATGATGTGAGGGTATTGTAATATTTTACTTTCAACAGTACGTTAGTAGTGTTAACAACTTTTGTAGTATTCTGATATAAGGACATGTAGAGCAGCTGGCCATAGGATTGTGAGCATTATGCTATTGAATGAATGCATTTGAAATTCCTCACATTCTCTCTTTATTTTCCTTGCTGTAGTGTTTGTTGCTAATCTCCATAAAAGTTTACATGGTATCAGAGCTAGCAACAGATAACAATATACAGTGAAGAGCTTGAATATAAAGAGATCTAATATATCTTATAGCTTGTTACTCTAGCCTGTTACTTTATTCTCTGTCATTCTTGAGTGTGTAACCTATCGAGTCTATACACTTATTTTTCAGAGTTTCTTTAATGGCTACTGGTAGGGTTTTTGCTACAGATCTTCAGAATCACTTATTCACTCACCCATCTGATGGCTCATTATCTGTGAGTGTGACTAAACTGTAGGGGGCTAGTGATTACAGGGCTTCGGAAAGGTCATTTGAAATACAGTTGTCAGCAAAGAGGAAGTTGGGGTTTGTGGATGGATCCATTGCGAGAGCACTACGAATGCATTCGAAGCAAGCCAATGGGACACTTGTAATAATCTGGTAATCTCTTGGATCCATAACAATATCTCTGAAAACATTAAATCCTCTGTGTTGTTCATTAATAATGCTTGTGATATTTGGAAACAACTTGAAAAAAGGTTTTCTCTAACTAATGGCTCAAGAAAGTACAAGTTGAATAGAGATTTGTTTAACCTTAAACAAAATGGCATGAAAATAAGTGAATACTATACTAGTCTAAGCTCATTGTGGGAAGAGATAGACTCTTTAAATGCTTTACCAAGTGTGGCAGATATCACACCAGAGATGTCAAAACTGTTGAAGGCGATAGAAACAACCAAGGAGGAGTCACGTCTTTTCCAGTTTATGAATGGATTGGATGAAGTATATGGAGCTCAAAGGAGCCAACTGCTGATGTTAAGCCCTTTGCCCTCGGTGGAAGTTGCATATGCTGTCATACAGCAAGAGGAGTCGCTAAGGGAGGTATTGACACAAGGAAATGTGTTTGACACAGATGTCATGGCCATGTATAGCAAGGGTAGTTGTGACAAGCTGCCGGTGTGCTCTTCTTGTGGAAAAAAGGGGCACTCGAGTGATAGATGCTGGATTGTAATTGGGTATCCAAAATGGCACACAAAGTACAGACCTGGACAAAAGATAACAAATGTGAAGAGCCCATCAAACAAACCATACACACCAAGAGTGGCGAACAATGTACAAGGGAACATTGATAATCAACAAGTCACAATGACTTCGAAGCAGCTGGAGCAAATTTTGAAGTTGATTCCAAATGCAGGAGCTGATCAAAAGGAAACAGAAACAGACGAAGAGATTGATTATGGTTTTTCAGGAATGGTGTACAAATGAGTGAAGGGTGTAACTGGAGGAGATGTAAAAGCTGGAGAGTGGATTGTGGATTCGGGAGCCTCGGATCACATGACATCGTGCCTGCAAAATTTGATAAATGTAAAGAGAGCACCCTCGACTTTCACAATAACTTTACCAACAGGAGCAACGACAGTTATCACCCACATAGGAGATGCAGTGTTAAAGAATGGAATGAAGCTGCTCAATGTACTCTTTGTGCCACAATTTAATCATAACCTCCTATCAATACACAAATTAGCACAAGATAGCAAGTGTGAGGTTGTTTTCAGTCCTTCAAGTTGCTTGTTTATTGATCCAAATGCGAAGACTGTAGTTGGCATGGGAGAAATGAAGAAAGGTCTATATTATCTCAAAAATGATAGCCCTGTTCTTGCAGCACAGGCTGAATCAAGTGACAAAAAGCAGGGGTCAAGAAGAGAAGAACAAGATGCTAGCAAAGTCAATTCATACGCCTTGTGGCATCAGCGCCTTGGGCACGCTTCACTGTCCAAGATGCAGCATGTAGATTGTGTCAAACCTTACTTGGACCAGCGAGGCAAAGAGGTATGTATTACATGCCCACTTTCAAAGATGACTCGATTAAAATTTTCGCTTAGTGAATCACACGCTGCACATGCTTTTGAGTTAATTCACACTGATATCTGGGGTCCGTATAAGACTTGCACTAGAGGAAAATACAGATATTTCCTCACTATTGTGGACGATCACACCAGGATGACATGGATATATCTCTTGGAAAAGAAGTCTGAATATTTAAGCGCAATGATGAGATTTGAAGAGTATGCGAAAAATCAGTTCAAAGGGAGTATAAAGATAATACGTTCAGACAACGCCCTTGAGTTTGCAGATAGGGCGTGTACTGAATACTTTGTAAAGAAAGGTATTATTCACCAAAAATCGTGTCCACATACCCCTCAACAGAATGCAAGGGTGGAGAGAAAACATCGCCAGGTGCTTGAAATTGCACGAGCTTTACGCTTCCAATCTGGTTTGGCACTTTCATATTGGGGGGATTGTGTGTTGATGGCTGTTCATATAATGAACAGATTGCCAAATGCAGCTCTGAAATTCGAAGTGCCGTATGAGAAGTTGTATAAGAAGAAGGTGGATTATAATGATTTAAAGGTGTTTGGATGTTTGGCTGTAGCTTACAATTCAACTCATGGGTCAGACAAATTTGCTGCAAGGGGCGTAACATGTTGTTTCCTTGGGTATTCAAATGCTACCAAGGGGTATAGGCTCCTAAATCTCGTAAACATGCAGATTTTTGTGTCGAGGCACGTGATATTCCACGAAAGCATATTTCCTCTCAACAAATCTAGTGCAAAACCTTATATGAAGCCTCTACCAATTTCTATGCCATTCTCCCAGGAAGGAACAAGTGATTTAGAAGTGATAAATGAAGAAGCAGAGGAAAATGCAGAGGAGACGGATACATTTCAAGATGAGGATGAAGAAGAAAGTGACGATGATGACACTGGAGAATCAAATGAAAGGGAAAAAGAACAAGTGCTAAGAAGGTCTACAAGGGAGGTTAGGCAACCTGTATGGCTGAAGGATTTTGTCACCCCACATGGATCGAACAATGCCATAAGTGCAATGACAGTGACAACTCAAAAGGTCAGCCCTCAATTCAGTTGCTTTCTAGCTGCCATAGAGGAAAATAAAGCAAACCCAACTACATTTAGTCAAGCTGTGAATAATGCACATTGGATTGATGCGATGAATGATGAATTAAATGCACTGGAGATGAATAAAACATGGGAAGTCACTGTGTTGCCACCAAACCGGAAAGAGATTGGCTGCAAATGGATATACAAGACCAAATTTAAAGATGATGGGTCAATAGACAAATATAAGGCTCGCCTGGTCATTCTAGGATATAAGCAAAAGTATGGAATAGACTACACAAAAACATTCGCACCAGTGGCGAAAATGACTATTGTGCGTGCTTTATTGGTTGTGTCTGCTATGAAAGACTGGTTTGTGCACCAACTAGACGTTTCAAATGCTTTTCTAAATGGCGATTTGGAAGAAACAGTATACATGTCTCTGCCGCAAGGGTATAGAAAGTATGGGGACAGAATATGTGCAGACAGAAGGGAGGAAGACACAAAGGAAGCTGGTGAAGATGAGAATTGGGTTTGCAAACTGAAAAAAGCTATATATGGTTTGCGTCAGGCATCAAGGCAATGACACAAAAAGTTAGCAGTTTTGCTAGTGTCCATTGGATTTAAACACTCAAAAGCTGATTACTCGCTTTATTCGAAGACTTGCAAAGACTCAATCACACTAGTACTTATCTACATGGACGATCTACTACTTTCTGGGAATAGCATGACAGCTATCAATGATTTAAAAGCTGAGCTATCTAGTCATTTTAAAATGAAAGATATGGGGCCAATAAGCTATTTTCTAGGCTTGGAAATTGACAGAAGCTCTGCTGGTTTTTTCATTTCTCAAAGGAAGTACGTGTTGGATCTATTAAAGGAATTTGGTATGCACAATTCTACTCCTTTGAAGCTCCCAATGGATTCACATGTGAGTCTCACCCCTGATAAAGGAGAGTTGCTCCAAGACCCACAAATATATCAACGTTTACTGGGGAAGTTGATATATTTGACTATAACGAGGCCAGATCTAGCCTTTCCTGTGCACAACTTGGCCCAGTTCATGCAGAAACCAACCTCAGTGCACATGCAAGCTGCAAAACGAGTTTTGAGGTATCTTTTAAAGAATCCAGCACAAGGTATCCTCCTAGCATCATCATCTGCTGCAGAGCTCACAGCGTATTGTGATAGTGATTGGGCAGGTTGTCCAATCACCAGAAAATCAACATCGGGGTATTGTGTATTGCTTGGCATGTCACCAGTGTCTTGGAAGACGAAGAAATAGTCAGTAGTAGCAAGGTCAACGGCAGAGGCGGAGTATAGAGCAATGGCCTTGACATGTTGTGAAGTTACATGGCTATCTAGCTTGCTGAAAGATATGGGACTTGTAGACATGCCACCCACCTTGATCAAAACAGACAACCAAGCTGCCTTGTCAATTGCTGCTAATCCTATCTTGCACGAGCGCACAAAGCATATTGAAATCGATATGCACTTTATTAGAGACAAAATTTCTAAAGGAGCAGTGGAAACGGCGTATGTGCCTTCTCATGCACAGGTAGCAGATGTGTTGATGAAGCCAATATCAGTCAAACAGCACAATTATTTGCTCAACAAGCTTGGAGTCTCAGCTGGTGCATCCACTTCGCTTGAGGGGGAGTAATGAATTTATTCTAGTGCCAATAAACCAGTCATATTTTGTGTCTAACTAACTTGGAATGTGAGCTGTCGTGTTGATTCAAATATAGCCAAAGAATGCAGATGGAGTCTTGGGACCACTGCTGTATTTGTTGGCATTCTAGTTTGTTATGGTGTGAGGGTATTGTAATATTTTACTTTCAGCAGTACGTTAGTAGTGTTAACAACTTTTGTAGTATTCTGATATAAGGACATGTAGAGCAGCTAGCCATAGGATTGTGAGCATTATGCTATTGAATGAATGCATTTGAAATTCCTCACATTCTCTCTTTATTTTCCTTGTTGTAGTGTTTGTTGCTAATCTCCATAAAAGTTTACATAATGTAAGAGTGATAGTCAATTGCCAACTGAAATCGCACATATAAAGTATATGTCAAGGCATAAATTAATTTCAACATGTAAATCATCAAATATCCAAATTATTAAATATAGGACTCTGCAAATCATAAAAATTTAAGAAAGTTAAAACTTACCTCAAGTATCCTGTCAACATTTCTCACATTGTTCACATGCTGGTTAACATCCAAATCACCCCATTCTGGCAAAATAAATTGCCTGAAATTATAAAAAATTAGAGAAAGTAAAAACAAAGCTGTGTGGAAATCCAACCCCCGAGGTAATAACCCTCGTAGATGAGTAGCAGAGACATATGTTAGTCCAGTATAGATATAATCTGTACCGCTGTCTGTAAGTTTTGGTAAAATCCTGTCAGGAGGTGCATCAACAAAAAAGCTTCCTTTTTAGCTTGGACTTCATATGGAAGTTTTGACAACTTCCCTGTCTGTTTGTTCATTATCTCCCAACAACTGTGCTCAAATGATTCAAAAGTTCTGGTCAATGTGGCTTATTAAACAAAACTAGCTCTATAACCCGTGCGAGGCACGGGCATGTTGTAAAATATAATATAATTTCTTCTTAATTAGTTTCGGTGTAGTTCTGACATAGTTGAAAGTTAATTAAGTAGTATTTGATAAGACAAAAAATATTTGTTGTGTACAATTTATAGGAAGTTCACGTAAAACTTCATCAGCTTTATAGCCTATGCGAGGCATGGGCATCTTCTAAACTCACATGTTAATTAACTGTGCACATATTATAGAAATGAATACATGTTGTGTTATATGAGATACACTTTCTTCCAATTTTATATTGGACAACCGATAAATGATATTCGCAAAAGATGTACTTGGAAGTATTTTAAAATTTGAATTCTATAATTGCTGAATTGCTGCCATTGGGAATGGATATTCATTTTTGACAAGATCCGGTTCATCCATTAAGACGAAATTGAGTACATATGTTTTAGTTGTATTAATTTCTTAGCAGCTGTCTCAACCGTATCTTTCATTATTTATGAAAATCAGCTAACCACATCGTTAAGGGCGTAGCTTTGGCTTAAATTTTTTAAAATATTTTATTATATATATTGGAAAACTTCCAATTGTATTAGTTTATGCTTACTTTCGATGATAATACAGAAAAAAGTTTTCTATGAAAGGCCAACACCAACTCTATCATCAGTATAAAGAATAAGTTCTCCTATATTTTTCGGACTCCATGATATACTAATACGGTTTTCGTGAAAATAGTTAACATATTAAATTACATGTTAACTAGAAAGCGCCGATACTGATACGGAGACACGGGATACGGGACACGAGATATAGGGATTCGTCAATTATCAAAGTGTCTTGGATACGGGACACGACAAAAAAAAAGTAATAAAAATATAAAAAATGTAAGATTTGTATATGTCAAAATATTGAACAACTTCATTCATAATAATAATAATAAAGTTTCTTTCATAATAAGTGATAAACTACTGTAAGATCTATTCTACATTTTTATTCAAATGATCATCTTGTATTTTATCGGATAGAAAGGTGAAGAGGGATGTTATAAAAGACAGAGAGACGTGAAAATAGGGTTAATATAAGATAGTTTGGGCTTTTTAAAGATAATTTTGAGCTTTTTTTATATGGGCCGAGTCGGTGGGCCGTGTCGGTCGCGTGTCGAACCGGTGTCGGCAGCGTGTCGGTCGCCTTTTTCTGTCGACACGCCACATATCGTGACGGACACATACTCAGCCGTATCGGTGTTGAGTCGCCGTGTCGGTCGTGTCGTAGCCTTTTTGGAGTGTCGGTGCTTCCTAGCATGTTAAAAATGAATTTTATAATCTACAAAATCAAGATAAAATTATAATTTCAGTATAAATTAATAAATATAACTGAAAAATACTAATATAACTATAAGTTGTTAATATACAATGATGAAGTTGTAATTAATATAAAATTATTATTAACAATTAATGAGGTAGATGTAATTAATGTGAGCTATTTAATTTGACAATTAACAGTATCTATTTATGAGGGGTATTTTAGTATTATCAAACATATAAATTGTCTCAAGCAACCCGTAGTTGCTCTATTATATAGAACTAGAAATTAATGTTCTGAGAAATTGCAATAAGTTCTCTGCTGTTTCTTTGTTATGTGTTCTTCTGTGTTTTTGATATTCAATGCTCTGTCTGTTGAAAATTATTTCTGAAAAATGCATAATATTAATTTAGAATTAATTAACCAATTAATTCAATTAATCAATAAATTAATCTTTGCAGATATAATTTATTTTCTTAATTAAATTATATGACTTAATTAATTAATAGAGAATTAATACTAATCTTGAACAACAACCACTCTTCTGACAATCTTCTGAAAATCACTGAAACTTATGAATCCATTTCACCACTTCAATGTTGACACTCGATGTACTGTCTGGTTCATGAATGACTAACATATGTGATGTTTCTTCATGTCTTGATTTTCTTCAGATTAAATCCCTGTAATTAATTGATACCCTGACCAGATCTCTGTCACTTGATTAAAACCACAATTTTGATTTATATCACTGAGCCTTGATCAATTTCTTGAGCTTCTTCTAGTGAATTAAGTCCTCAAGTCTGTAGATGAACAATGTTACTTGATCCTTTGACATATGTTACTTTGAGAGATCTCTCTGATGATAGAACCACTATTTACTTGTTATATCCTTATTTGAGTTGAGTTAAATCCTCGAATAAACAAATAGGCTATGACATATGCCTTTCATGTAGTTTAATTTCTTCTAAAGAGAATGAAAAAATAGGACTTTAGCAGCACCTCTTTATAAATTCACCATCATTGAATTATATTTTAAACCTAATTTTTTTAAAGTGAAACATTAATAAATAAATTGATTTAGTATATCTTCGTAGTTTTAACGGAGCTTGTGACATCTCATGTCAAATTTTGAATAAATTTAAATATTGGGTCAAGTTCCATATGTAATAATGTAAACTCAGTCAGGTAGTAATTTTGATACATAATATCAATTGACTTGATCGTATAAAGACCTCAAAAATATTAATTTTTATTAATATAAGATATTACAAAATTTATCCTTATTGGTAAGATATTCTTGTCGAGCTCGTAATTTAAATTTATTAAATCTAGATAGTGATGATGTATTTTCGGTTCGGTCATGTAGTCAAATTCGAGTATCTTTTCAAAATGGGTAAAATTCTGATTTTGAACCTAATAATTTTTATACATATTATCAATTGACTTGATTTTATAAAGACCTCAAAGATATTAATTTTTACCAACATAAAATATCACAAAACGTTTCTTTGTTGGTAAGATTTTCTAGTCGAACTCATAATTTAAATTAAATCTAGGAAGTGATGTGGTATTTACGGGCAGATCATTTAGTCAAATTTCGAGTATTTTATGAAAAATGGGTGAAGTTATAATTTTGAATTCGAAACAAATCGAATTACACTACTTATAACTTATCTAAATATGTAGTACACATATATATTATTTATATATGTGTATCTCTTTTCAACTTATAAAAAAATTCATTATATGTATAATTTATTTTTTATTAAAAAATAAATATTAAAAATGTATGAGACATTCTTTTCAAATTAAAATTTTTTAATAAATAAGGGAATAATCCTTTTATGTACTATGCTTAACTTTATATCTCAAATTCAATTGTTCAAAACTAACTCTACAGATATTTTAGTAATCATGTTTAAAGTTAAATAAATTGTCGCTATTTACGACTCACATATTATGTGTATGATAAAAAACTTAAGTAACAATGTGATGTAGTGGTAAAGTGTTGTGCTTGTGAATGTAAAGACTCGAGTTCAATTCCTGTTCTCTTATTATATATAGAAGAGATATTGTGTGGTATCAAATGAATTTCGATAGAAAAAATAGATTGTCTCAAGCAACCCCTAGTTGCTCTATTATATATGGAAAATGCTAAAAACCCCAAATATTTTCCCCAAAATTTTCCCAAATACTGATGTGTCAATCTTGTAACTTGTAAGTTTTCTAATAATAATATGGACCACGCGTGTATACATATGCGTTCCCGAATCAAAACCTGCCATGTGTGTTCCAAATCATTTGATATAAAATTTGGGGTATAAATTTGGGGCACCTAGCACTACTCATTATATATAATAGATAGATGCATAGAAGATCAATTTAACCATCTTAGCTAAATTTCCCATGATAAACATATCTAAAAATAGACATGATTTACCCTGGTTTACCTAAATGCGGTTTACCCTAGTTAACGTGGTTTGCAGGCTATTGCGTGAGCCCGTGGGGTTTACCTGGTGCGCACCCGAAGGGTAGCGGCTGCAGGTTCCCTACGATTAAAAGAAAATAAAAAATAGACATGATTTTCAATTTGGAGATGAAATATAATGGTTTTCCTATTAACACAGATAAAAATGTATTTAATATATATGTTATTTAATAACACAGATGTATATTTATTTTTTATGAATTATAATTTTCCATTGAGAAAATAATCTAATTATTACGCATTTAACTAAGTTTTATATTTTATATATCAATATCAAAATTTTGGAAAACTATAATTTTTAAACTGCCATGGATGTAACTTACATATTATAAATAATATTTTATATTTAATACTCATTCAGTCCCACTGGGTTGTTTAAGTTACTTTTCGGCACGCTTTTCAATACTCGTTTAAAATATAATTCCATAATATTTTTTTAATTCTTTTTTTTTGGATAAAAGTTTTATGTGTAAACTTTTATTCAATTTTTTTTTAAAAAAACATTATGAAACTATACTTTATAGAAGTATCGAAATACGTGCAAATAGTGAACGTAAACATCCCAGTGGGACGGAGGGAGTAATACATTTCTCCGGACCCTCAAACGTTTTACGCAAGGAAAAAAATTAATGACCAAAGCTATGTTTAATACGACTATAAAAGTTTTTTGCTGAAAAGTTGTCATAAAAGCGTTTGGTAACGCTCAAAAGCTACTATTTCAACAACAATATTTTCTTTAATATTGTTTTTTAATTTAATATGAATTGAAAATTTTAAAATCTTATCATTGGTTTGAATTGAATTTGATAGTGAGTTTTGGTTGAAAAGAGTTATTGGTTTGTTATTAATAATTATAAGATTATTATTTCCTTAAATAGTAGTACCGATGTTAGCTTTGGAAAAGAACACTGACTTGGTAAGAAAAATAAGAAGGTAACGTGTTTTAAGTGCAAAAGGTAATTGGTTAGTTATTAATAATCATAATATTATTATTATATTATATTTTATTAAATAGACTTGCTCGGGATAATTTTGAAAAAAGAGGTGTTTCAGTTATGGTTTTGTAGTTGGTAAAGGTAATTGATTAGTTATAATTTAAAAATAATAATCAAATTTATGAAAAATATATAAGGAGAATTAGGACCGTTCCAAAACTTTCAATTTCCGTCTTTAATATAATAGTCTAGTATAGTATATATATATATAGGGTCTTACTCAAATGAGAACCTTATTATTGTGAGATATGAGAACCAATTTTAACCACTCATTTTTAAATTTTATGTTAATCTTCACCACACATTAATTTAAATATTTAAAATTTTTATCATCATCTTCTTTCTAATTTTACCACCTGCCACCTCTGACTTACTATGATCACCATTTCCGACCACTACCAACTCCGACAACCACCGGAAAATCACCACCAACAAACATAAAATCACCACCGTCAAATCAAAAATCATCACCACCAGAAAATGAAAAATCACCGCAAGAAAACGAAAAATCACCACCGTCAACCGAAAATCACTATACTCGACCTCTATTTCTTCCAATCAGATCCGACCAATAGCTCAGTTCATTAACTCCGATCAATAAAATCATAACAAAAATCACCAACACTACAAAATATATTATAACCACCACAGAAAAATCAATATCACATATTCATCAATTCTGGCCTCACCCACCTTTTTCACCATTTCCGGCCAACCACAAGCTCTTAAAAAAATCACCATATATGAATATAAACAAACTCCAGGAAAACGAAAATCACTAACTTAGAATTAGTTACAATCAGAGATTGAACTATAGACATAAATCGCGTTACAACGGAATATGAAATCGACGTCGAAGAATGAACCAATTCCGACTCGATTGTCTGATAAATCGACGGTACCATGGTCGATTCATATTGAGATGGACTAAATATATAAGATCTAATAACGTCCTTTAGGTTGCAAAAAGCTTTGTAAAACAGAAATTAAGACATAGAAATTTTGCGGGATGAAGGAGAGAGAGGGGGGCAACGAAACTTATGTGTGGATGGGTGTAGATGTGTGTATATAGGTTGTATCTTGTATGTATAGTATAGAGAAAGAGGGGATAAAATGGGTGAGAGATTAGAGGGCTACAAGGGTGTGGGTGGGTGTGGGGGTGAGTGGGTGGGTGAAAATAAAATAAATATAAATTGAGTTGTTAAGATTTAATCTAAAAATAAAAAGTGTGCCTGTGATTAGATCTTAATTCTCACATAATAGTGGGGTTCTCATCATTTGAGTAACTTCTTATATATATATATATATCACAATTCTGTACCTCTATGTCTTTCGAAAATTGGAACTACTAGTTCTCTGTGGTGCATCATAACTTGAAACTACTAGTCCTCTCTAAGTGTCATAACTTGGACCTCCTGTACCTTTCTGCTCATCATAGTTGGAACCGCTTTGTGTATCAATATTGATCTTGACAGGAGCCACCCCAGATTTTTTACTGGCATTTGGAGTACCCCCACTAGCAGGTGCAAGTGCAACAGGTATGGTTGCAGCAGGAAGAGATGAAGTAGGTACTGATGTCGCAGATCCAGCAGTTACGCCACTACTCCCACCAGGAATTGGACCATGTATCTGAAACAAACAACATATCACCGTCAAACATGAAGTCATAAAGGAAAGGAGGAAACTATTAATGGCATGGGAATTAATAATTCAATTACATGCCTTATAGATCAGTTCTATTCTTCTCAACAGTTGACAACTTGACAATTTATTTCCCCTTGACAATTCACATAAATCAAGTGGGTCATTATTAATAAATCAAATATCAATTACTTTGTTTATCTAGATCTGGATCCATATAGACGAGGTTAAAAAATGGATGTACATGAGTCCAGAGACTACGTGCCTACTAATTTTTTTTATTATGTTTATACTTTGTTTTAATAAAGAGATTGTGACTCGGAGAAAAAAACAGAGTAGAATTTGACCGACTATCATTAATTCCTTAATATAACTAAAAAGATTTCAACTTGTGGGAAAGGAGAAAACAGTACCGGTATCAACAAATATCTTCATATTCATCAGATCTCGGACGCGAGCATTATTTAAAATGAGTATACCTTCTAATGGTATCACATCTGAAGGGTGACCTGCTCAAAATTTTATAGCAATGGTTTCTTATGGCAGTCTATAAAAAGATTAATATACTTGAATTTTCATCTATATAAAAAGTGAGAATTATATTAGGAAATTGTTAATATCTACATTCCCAATAAAAATTGTAAACAAATTTCAAAAGTAAAATTCCTCTGATTATATTGTTAAGCATATCTCAACTCTACCTTTTACCTTTCTTGGCTTAACTGTTGTCCAAGCTAAAAATATATCAAGATGGAAAGCAGAAAGTAAAGGCCTTCAGGTAACTTGGTGATTTATCCACGAAGTTGTGAGCGATCATTCAAGTGGTCAACTATGTACCAAACATAGCTTAAGCATTAAATTGTTCACAGCATCATCAGAGAACAGACAATTAGGCTTATGAATCTGTAAATTTAGAACTAATGAACAAATTATTCGAGTATTAAAATCGACAAAACCTAAACACAATTGAAATCGAAAGCTTCAAAAATCAATCCAATACATAACCATACATATATAACCCAATGAAAACAATTGTAAGATGATAGGATTACCTGAAACTCAATAAATTGGAAGACAAAACGAGGCTTGATTTTCCGGTTCCAACATCTCCCAAAAGCACCTGAATACAACTGGAGATTTTAGAAAGGCACGCTAATTTCATAAATCATAAATTTATGGGGACTATGCACCGAGAAAAATGACATGAAAATAGCTATAGAAAAAATAACAGTCTAATTAATATGGGCAAACATAGCTCAAAGTTTGACTCTGATCGTTGTTAGAGGAGAAGGACCTTCCTGAGATGATCGGCAGTGAGATCGGAATGATAACTGCTGTCACATAAATCTAGGAATTTTTGTGGCTTACTCTAGAAATCTAAGAATTAACCATATGACAGTATATGTAAGTTTAATCAGAAATGAATATAATGTCTCGATCCGCAGGACAAAAGTTAAAATTAAAATCTAAAATCACCAAAGTGAGTGATTGAATGAGTTCATATCCACTTTCCATATTCCTTAATTGCTATACAAATACAACAGGTCATATAAAAATATATGTAGCACATCATCACTCACAGTAGATATCTTATGCACATGTAGTTGGATATCATATAAATGTTAAAGGAAGGAGACCAACTTAACATAAGAAAACTATTATAAATTTAAATCATATAAGACTTTGTACCTGGAGCCAAACAGGTAGAATAATTGCAGTCTGCCGTAATTACCTTAAAAGATAAGAATGAGTACATCTTCGTATCACGGATGATTGCTCTTTTTAGATATACAATAAAAAATTACGAATTTGGATAAAATAGAAACTATAATCTCCACGCTGGAGCCAGGTAGGTTATATTTCCAAACATGTAAGTTTTGTTGCATAAAGTTTGTTATTCTACAATAGCAAACTATATGATTTACCTGTGATTAAAAAGGTTATAATTAAAGAGCAATACTTGTAGTTTTAGCACACAGCATGTATAGTTGCCACTAAATCAAACAGAAATTACAGAATTTTCTGGGTTTGTAAAGTTTGGGTTTTTTATGAGCTTTTAGTTATTAGGGATTTTATTTTGGTGAGAGCTATTGATTTTATGAATTGTATCTCACGGCTTATCCAACATATATATTTGAGTTACAGCTACATACATTATCATGATTTTTCACTGAAATCACATATGTA
Source organism: Apium graveolens (assembly GCF_009905375.1). Classification (NCBI taxonomy): domain Eukaryota; kingdom Viridiplantae; phylum Streptophyta; class Magnoliopsida; order Apiales; family Apiaceae; genus Apium; species Apium graveolens. The sequence continues at coordinate 109,525,755 of NC_133652.1, forward strand.
ACTTGAAGAACATGTAAACATAGACTTCGAATTTAGATCAGGTGTTGACGGGGAACAGGGAACTTCTAATATTTTTTCTTGACACTTGATAACCTGCAACCCAATACTCCGGTAATCACTTTATCAACATTTTTTCCGCGAACTTGACAATTATTGACTACAGTTGCCACAGAGATAACAACGTCAGAGAGAGCAAGAGTAGAGTATTAGATCACCAAAAATTTAGCAAAAAAAACACTTTTTTGACTGTTTTCTGCTTTCATTGTCCGACGTAAAAGAATGAGGAACTTGAAGTGAACTTTGTGACGGACTACTCAAATTTGGATGGACATAAGGTAGATTTGGAATTCCATTTTCCTCATAACTCAAATCACCGCAACTGGTCTTGTTGATTTGACCCACACATCTGCAAACAATTGATGCAGCAATCAGTAAATATTTTACACTATGGATAGCGTTTTCATTACTAGAAAATCAATATAACATACCTTTTAACACCATCCAGCAGTTCTTAGTTGTTTGGATCATGCTTCAACCCTGCTCAATATGTTTATAAAGATTTGTTATAATCTTTCATGAGAAACTGGACAACACTTCTTCTGGTATATCCCTTGGCAAAGGTGTTATGAATATAAGTACTATCACTACAGTATAAATGCAGTCTGGTAGTAGTACAGGAATTGATGTCAGGAGTAAAGGGCTTTTATGTCTTTTAGCTGGAGTTAGTTAGAGGATGTATGTGCCTATAAATACATGTTTGTTACTGAATGTTCTTATGTTGAATATATGAAAAGGAATCTATTTCCACCAATCTCTTTCTCTCTCTATAACTGCTTTCTCTCTCTAGGGTTTCTATCTCAATTCTCTCTCTAAACTCTGTCTCTCTCTCAATTCTGATCTAAATCTCTCTGTTTCTCTTCTAATCTCTCTCTGATTCTCTCTGATTCTCTCTGATCTGTTCTATAATCTCTAATTCTGGCTGTTTACTTACATTTCTGCACTCATAAACCAGAAAATACTAAAAACATCCCTAAAAATACAAGTAAACCATGACAAATTGGTATCAGAGCTCTAAATCTAAATCAGCCACTGCTTCAAACATGTTGAGCACTCAATTCCGAGCAGATCGAGCCTAGGTACTCAGTAATCGCAGCTCAAAGTTCAGAACTTGAATTTTGCACTCAATCCAGGTGTATTTCAATCTCTACTTACAGATCTGTTCTTAAGAGAAAATATAAGTGTTAGTTTCTGATTGATTTTGCTTATTGATGTGAGATTAGAACTAGCTAGTATCAATTGTGATTGATATTGAAGAGATTACAGAATCATTAGGTTAAAAAAAAAACTATTCCTTATGTTACTGTTGTATTGAAGGCTGAAGCAACTTTAGGCTAGTACTTGTAGTGGCTGTAGTTTTGTTATTGTCAGTATTGGAGAATATTGATTGCTATTGTAAAGGAATTAAGGATGACTTACAACACTAGAAGTGCTAAGTAAGCTGAATCATCTCAGCAAGCTTCTCTTAGAAATCAGCAGGGGGTAATAGGTGCTAAAGAAAGTTCAGATGACAGAATTGTAAGGTTGCAAGCAGCAGTTGAGATGTTAGTTTCAGGAATGCAAGGAGCTATGACACAACAGCTTCATAATTCAGATCTATCATCAGAGGATGATGTTGAGACTCCAAAACCAGAGAAGAAGAAAGGAATGTTTAAGGATCCAGCACATGCTGCTTTTGAAAGGAATAGGAAGGGCCAACAGTTGGAATTTAGGTCTGTAGAGGAGGAATTTGAGGATCTGGAACTAAGGATAGACAAGAAGGAGTTTCAGAGTTTGAAGCACTTGAAATTGAGCTTTCCTGTATATAAAGAGGGTAGTGATACTGTGGAATGTTTGAGAGATTATGAAGAATATTTCACAATTTTTGAAGTAAGTGATAAGAGAAGAGCAGCTATTGCTGCCATGCATTTGACAGGAGTTCCAAGATCCTGGTATAAGTCATTCATGATTGGTAGACAAAATGCAACATGGAAACAGTTCACTCAGGCCTTCCTAGCTAGATTTGGAGAGGTTGATACTGAATTAGTATTTGACAAATTTAAGAAGTTGCAACAGACTTCTACAGTAGAGGTTTACTTTGATGAATTTGAGAAGTGTAGAGGACAGATACTTTTGAAGATTCCTGGTCTCACATCTGAATATTTTTTGGAAAATTTTATTGGAGTTCTGCAAGCAGATATTAGAGGAATGATAAGGCTATTGGAACCTACTACCCTGGAACAAGCATTGAAGTTAGCCAGGTTCTATGAGCAAACTCTCAACACTCAATCCAAGAAAAACACTAGTTACAGTGGATTCTCTAAGATTTCCAATAGTTTGGGTAGTACTGTTAAACATACTTCTGGAAATAACATTTCAGTCAACAAGGATAATGGTGCTTCTGTCCTAGTGAATCCTAGGCCTACTGAAATTGTCACTGCCAAACCAAGGCCACTTACATACTCTCAGAGGGAGGAAAGGAGACAAAAAGGACTTTGTTTCTATTGTGATGAGAAGTTTGTGAGGGGACATGAATGTAAGAAACCACAGGTTTTCTTAATGGTGACAGAAGAAGAAGTGTCAACTGAATATGAAGGAGAACCAAAGTTTGATGAGGCTCCAGGTGAAGAAGAGTTAGATTGGCAGGAATAGAAAATCATATTAGCAGCCCTTAATATGGAATCCAAAGATACTCAGCCTCTTAAGTTCATAGGTATGATCAAAGACAGGGAAATTGAGATTTTGATTGATGGGGGTAGCTCTAAGAATATAATTTATTCTCAAATATGTAGAGACTTAAATCTAGAGATTCAGTCTCAAGATCAGGTACAGATGCATTTGCCTAATGGAGAAGTTATCATTAGTTATGAGCAATGTCCACACTTGTAGTGGACTTGGAATGGAATAACATTCCGTACATCTGCTCAAGTGGTGGATTTGAAGGATTGAGAAATGATTTTGGGGGTGGAATGATTGTCAACACTAGGCGACTTCAACTGTAATTACAAACAGCATACTATGCAGTTTCAGTGGCAAGGACAAGAGGTGAATCTACCGGGAAAAGAAGAAAATTCATTAGAAGCAAGCTTAAACTCTCATATATCAGTGGTGCCTCCTCTGTGGATGGAGCAGATCATAGAAAGTTATTATGGAGATGTGCAACTTCAGGATTTAATCACCGAGTGTACAATTACTAAACAAGGTCCACAAGAATATTATATGATGCAGGGGTTACTTCAGTATAAAGGAAAATGGGTGGTTGGTAATCAGGGAGAGTTAAGGAGACAGATTTTTGCTGAATTGCATGCAAACAGTATTGGAGGTCATTCAGGAAGGCAAGCTACTCTCAAGAGAATAAGGAACTATTTTTATTGGCCTACCATCAATCAAAATGTTGGCCAATGGATAAGGGAGTGTCCTGTCTGTCAGCAAACTAAATAAGAAACAGTCAAAAGCCCAGGGTTGTTGCAGCCTTTATGTATTCCCCAAGAACCATGGAGGGATATAGCTATGGATTTTATTACAGGGCTTCCAAAATCTAAAGGCTATGAGGTGATATGGGTGATTGTTGATAGGTTCAGTAGATACAGTCATTTTATGGCCTTGTCTCATCCTATATCAGCAAAGAACTTGGCTGCAATTTTCTTTGAACATATCTATAGGTTACATGGGATGCCTGAGTCCATTGTAAGTGAAAGGGACAGCCTATTCCTTAGTGAGTTCTGGCAAACTCTCTTTAAACTGTCTGGTACAAGGCTGCATCTCAGTACTGCATATCATCCCCAATCAGATGGCAGTACTGAAAGGGTTAATCAGTGTTTGGAACAATATCTTAGGGGTATGACTAACCAGTCTCCTAAGGAGTGGGCAAATTGGTTAGCCTCAGCTGAGTGGTGGTACAACACTACATTTCACACTGCACTTCACACCACTCCATACCAAGTTGTGTATGGAAGTAAGCCAAGGCACTTAGCATGGCAGACCAGAGATCAAACTAATCTGCATAGTCTGGAGGAGTTCTTGAAAGCTAAACAGCTACAATGGAGCTGCTTAAAGGAATTATTGGAGGCAACACAAGTCGGAATGAAGCATTATGCTGATTCCAAGAGGTCTGAGAGATCCTTTCAATCAGGAGATTGGGTTTATTTGAAGTTACAACCCTATAGGCAAGTGACAGTGGCCATCAGGAAAACTTGAAGTTAGCAGCTAAATTCTTTGGTCCTTATGAAATTGAGGAAAAAGTGAGAACTGTTGCTTACAAGCTGAAATTACCAGCTACTTCTAGGGTTCACCCTGTTTTCCATGTATCTCAGCTGAAAAAAGCTATTGGGCAGAGAAAGGTTCTACAGCAACTTTCTCAAGTGTCTGAGCAAGGCACCTTTGAGCTAGTTCCTTTGAGTCAATTGGACACTAGACAAATTCTGAGAAATGCTAAGGTGGTTTATCAGTTGCTTATACAGTGGAGAGGTTGTAGTGTGGATGAAGCTACCTGGGAGGACGAGGACTTAATCAAGACTAGTTTTCCAGCTTTCTGTCAACCATGAGGACCTGGTTGCATTTAAGGGGGAAGGGTTGTTATGAATATAAATACTATCAGTACAGTATAAATGCAGTCTAGTAGTAGTACAGGAATTGGTGTTAGGAGTAAAGGGCTTTTATGTCTTTTAGCTGAGTTAGTTAGAGGATGTATATGCCTATAAATACCTGTTTGTTACTGAATGTTCTTATGTTGAATATATGAAAAGGAATCTATTTCCACCAATCTCTTTCTCTCTCTATAACTGCTTTCTCTCTCTAGGATTTCTATCTCAATTCTCTCTCTAAACTCTGTCTCTCTCTCAATTCTGATCTAAATCTCCCTATTTCTCTTCTAATCTCTCTCTGATTCTCTCTGATCTGTTCTATAATCTCTAATTCTAGCTGTTTACTTACATTTCTGTACTTATAAACCAGAAAATACCAAAAACATACAAAAAACCCTAAAAATACAAGTAAACCATGACAAAAGGTGGGATCGAGATCAATACACTTTTCTGCATCTTTCAACCCCTCCAGCATTGCACCTGGTTTTGTGAGCAAGCTGCTCTGTTGCTGTATGCCTGCAGTAATGAGTAACAAGTTTTTGTTAACTGCCTAATGTATATCAAAATGATTTCATAAAATCTATATGAAAACAATTTATTAATAACATTAATTATTAAAAACCTTATGATCCTTTGGATTTCTTCTCAAATATTATATTTTCTGCTTAACTGCTTCAGGATACTTATCCAGTTTAAAAAATTCATTGCCTGGTCAGAGAGGTAGATCCACCAACCACTCATGAAGCAGAGCATATTTCATTAGTGCATTATATGGGAAACTAAACGTAAAAAGAAACACAATAATACAGTACCTTCCTCGCGCTCCTCGTCCGCTATTTCCGGATAAAATATTCCTGTTGTTCCAGATCTTTCTTTGCTTTCTCGGCATAGTTGAGCTTCTTTAGCGTATCCGGGTTAGGATACTCTGCCAAAGCTGTCTGAAATATCTCAATAGCAGGTTTATAGTCCTTGGAGCATTTAGCCATTTTCACCAAAGCAGTTCCTTTCCTCGTCAAAGCTTTTGCAACCATCTTGAAATATGATCTGAGTTCTCTTCCTCTTTTAACAGCTTTTTCACAATCTTTAATGCACTCCTCAAACTGGTGGAATAATATCAGATGCAGGTTTTAAAAGATATGATGATATAGGGATCAGGGTGCAGGAGATATAGTATTTAAGGAGATACGACATATCTTAATATATAAATATCACTAATATTAAAAATTTACAGAAAAAACTCCAAATCTAAAATTTATCCGATATCCAAACAACACCCAAATCTCTATTTATTCAAAAATATCTAAACTTTACTTACCAAATCAAAAACATGAGGCCGTGAAGTAAGTCCATTAATCTTCACATTCATCAGAGTTACACCTACAAAACAAATCCCCAACACAAATACATATATTTCCTGTCTCAACTCTCACCAATTCTCATAAAAATCAAATTAAAGTAATTATGGAAAACTTTATTCAAACACCTTTTATGCATAGATCTAACACAAAATACAAACTTCACAATATTCTGATTTAATGCAAGCTTCATAATATTCTGGTTTAACTACAGTTCTAATCACAAGGTCAAAAAGAGAGAACATTTATAATTTCCAAATCCACAGATAAATCTAATAATCAGTGCAGCTTAAGACTAAATTGAAATTCTGTAACCATGAAGAAAATACAGAAAGGAAAAAACAAATAGGCTCTCAGCTATCTACTCATCCGTGCCCTCGGTATTTGCTCCCTTACAATTCCCTCCTCTGAAACTCGCTTAAACCCTTTCCGCTTCCAATTACACCAACCTTTCCAAAAGGATCATCTGGTGATTTGAAAATGCGCTCTTTGTTCCACCCTGAGAAGACACCAATCTAGCAAAAAATAAATAAAATTGAGTGCAAGATTTGAGATCTAGATATTGAGATACATAAATAAAAAAACTTTAAATAACTAAAAAACTTTAAATTGATACATACATGTATAAACCAAACGTACCTAGTATAACCCGCTTAGAGCGGGGTCTGTGAAGGGTAAAATGTATATAATGCCACATTCAAACCCTGAATTTAGAAAACCAATACATATATAACCCTAATACTAAAACACAAAAGAAACTTTTAAATTGAATAAAAAAAATATTACAGGAGTTATGTGTCCCAAAAAATTTATGGAGACATGACTTCAGAAAGAGAAAATGTCCTAAATACCCGATTATGAGATCATGTGGTCCTATTTATGGATGTGTGGCCCTTTCTACCCCCGTTCCGTATCTCAAATAGGAAAATTAGATTGTAGGTATACAAACAGTCGAACAAGATGAGCTCATATAGATATTTCTATGAAGGTACAAAATTCTATGTATATAACAGTACGTGGGTGGATTTTGTTGGGATGTACGATGATATTGGATATATGGGGGAACTAACAGTGATGGACAGTGGTGGGTGGCAACAGAAGTGCAGGAAAGAGGGAAAGTGGAAAACACCAAGGAAAGAAGACACCACGATAAATTTTTACCTGTATTTGTTTTTACCCGCCAGTTGATGGCAACACCCTGCTGCGGTGCTGTGTATTAACTACTAATACGGAATACTGTGTATTGTATCAATCTGATTCCGAAGAAGGTATCACGTATTCTGGTGACGGAGAGAGTGGGATTACGTAATATGTTAACACGGAGCACGATTAAGCGTAGGCATATCGGGCCTTATTTTATGGGGTATTTTGAGCAACTTCGTATTAGAAAGGGTTAAATAGGGCCATCACCCCTTCAGAAAATCAAAGTGTGACCAACAAATTGTTGGTTTTTCAAGCGGCAATCAAAGAGCAGCAATTAGCTACGACCATATATCCTAGTTTTCAAGATCTAGAAGAATATAGAAGGGATATCGAAGACCTCTGTACACTTTTACTGGATGCATTGAATATAGCAATACATAAATATGGGCAATACAAAAATGGTTGAAACATAAATAATCAAAATACAATACACGAGAGAGCCATTTTCATTTGAAGCAAAAAAATTTGTTGATCTTAAAATCCCTAACATTGTTACTATTGTATATGGGAGATACTGAACAAAGAGACAAAAAACTATTGACCTGTTATGGAAGACTTCAAAAATCCAGGAAAGTTTCTGCGTTCCCCATTGGTTAGTGGAGGAAAATAAAGGTGTGAGTATTTAAAAATTTGTAACTCGCCTTTCTCAGAAAAAGGGTGTAACAAACTATTATAAATTGATGGAAATGAGTAGGTACTTACAAATTTATTGCACATAAATGCAAAATGTTTACCTTCTATTATGGTAGCAAAATACCTAGTTCTGTTAGGTATCAGACTTTAAACAATTGTAAGAAACATAATTAGTCAGGCCGAATATGATTAGAAAAATATGTTAAAATGGATCTGTGATATTTGCTGTGCCAATATTCAGCCGAGATCTAACCATTGTCCTACATCAGACGCTTATATCAAGAAATATATTTCAGCAATCATGAAAAAAGAAATTGAAGAGCATTGTAAATAATCTGCTTGGGACATTTCAACTCCACAGCCCTCCATAGACTAAACAGTAACAAGTATTCATCAGGAGCAAAGAGTACATCAAAGAAGACTAAAAATTATAAATAGATAAGAACAAATTGTAGGTAAGCTTGTAAGTTATAATATGTTCATAGGCCCTGCACCTACAAGCAAACCCATCATAGTTAACCTTATATGTAATCCTTCTTGTCCTTGGTTTAGTCGTATCTCAGCTGATCTTGGTAATTAGGAAAACGTGTTTCCCCAACCAGAATTTCAAATCACGCATTCTTAAGGTGCAGGTAGAGCAAAAGAAATTATTTTTTTTAACAATAAACTTATGTCAAGTCCATACACACAGTTGTTACTAATTAATTAAAAACAAATAAACTATGTCTGTTATGCAAACACACATCAATAATGCCACCAAACTGAACTTTGAACATAAAAGTAATGAAACAGTTAAGATTTCTTTTACCAGAAAGAGGCAGTGTTTACACAGGCCAGAGATTCATTGTAGTCAATGGCACTATTAATTTCCCATCTCCAATGCCGAGGATTATCAGCTCGGCGGAAGTTGTGTACCTCTTTCCAACTTTGATCAACAAGATTGTAGACTATGACCTTCCCCGGAACTTCCAGTACCAAGACAGAATCCTCGTCAAAGTCTTCTCTACTTCTGACCAGAGAGAGAATGGAGAACGCGTATTCATCAACATATGTATACATATTGCTTCTCATCTGTGGAAGGTCTTTTGAAAGTTGATAAAGATCAACCTTGAACTTGAGAAACCATCCCGTGTGATCAGGGTTAAGTTGGTACACATCCAATGAAGAGGCAGCACAAGCAAAAACCTCGGCAATATGCAAATGACCAGCAGACTCCCCAAAATAAAAACTCCTTCTAATAAAGCTGGAGACCTTTTCCGGAGGTCTTGGCAATGTTGTTAAAGTGTCCTCATCCACATTGTAAGACAAGACTAGCTTATCAACTTTTGAAGTGGTTATCCAGTAAATGGAGCCTTTGAAGTAAGCAAAATTAAACATAGCTAAATAAACAGGCGGAATAAAAGACCCTAGTGCAGAAGTCTTCCAAGTCTTAGTTTGGGAGTAATAAATCACGAAGCGCCTGCTGTGTGGACACATATGTGGTGAATGAATACAAAAAACAATTTTATAGTAAGGGGACTTTGAAGGATCAAAAACTAAAACTGAAGCATGAATGGTTACACGGTTACTCCAATTTATAGGAATAGTAGCTAGTTGATTGGTAGTAGGATTATAAACATAATAATGAAACAGAGGACGAGGTACATGGGTAACAACAATCCCCGTACGACACAACAGTAAGCCATGGCAAGACTGCAACATAAGCACTTTGTTAGGATCAAAAGTGTCATGCGAAAAGGAGGTGTATCTAAAAGGATTCTTGTGGGATTGATCACTTTCACCATTTAAATTTATCAACACCATGTGTTTATCCATCTTATTAAGTAAAACCTCGGATTCTAAAAACACAGCTGAGGTACGACTAGTACATCGACATTGGCGGTAATGAAGCATAGCAAATCTGGCACTTGAAATAAGAGAAAGCCATTGTTTTGAAACTGATTTAAAGCAAATTAATCTTTTTACTGGAACATAAGATAAGATTTCAGACAACAGATCATAGTTTGAAATTACAACTTCTGCGGATGTTGATTTCGATGACAAACACAGTGATGCAAATTGTTTCATCTCTTCTTCCATCATTATAATATCATTCACGCAATCCCTAACCCCTGATCTGATTATATAACTCAAATATGTAGACAGATAGTTACATTTGTGGACACGGAATTAGAATTCATGTAGAAATAGAATTTGAATTCCTATTAGCATTAGAAAGAAATTTGATTCTTATTCGAGTCTAATTTATCGCTCGTCTATTGTCAACACCGACAATGCGCGCTTTTAAATAAAGGGCAAAATGGTTAATTCATCCCTCAACCGGAACCAACTTGCAATCAAGACAGACGGGTTACTTATAAAAGTTTTTTTACATCAATCAAGTGTTTGTTCATTTTAGACGGCTTATTGTATATTCGCTCTATCCCATTCAATTTTTTACGTTTTCTATTTTGGAACGTCTCTCTCATTTTTCTACGTCACTAAAAATAGTAAGTTAATAATAATATAAAAACCATTTATGTTATATTATATTCCCTGCACATGTACCAACCTTATCATTAAACTCTATCATTAAACATAAACCAATACTTGTAATTAAGTTATCACAAGTCAGATTGATAGACTAAAGAATAAACATGGGGAGTGGGTGGACAATGTACAAGGGATTCAGGAGATAATTACTGATTACTTCTCCGAAATATTTAAATCCTCGGGTGGGTACAAGGGGAGAGTTATCACCCAATGAAAATGTGAACTGTGTTTCGGATGAACAAAACGCTCAGCTCCTGGCTCCTATTTCTAGTGATGAAGTGAAGACTGCTGTGTTCTCTATGCACTCTGATAAAGCGCCAGGCTACGATGGTTTGAATTCATGCTTTTATCAGGCGTAATGGCATGTAGTTGAAAAAGATGTGGTTAATTTCTGCCAACAGTTCCTCGATACAGGAGAATTACAAATGGAGGTTAATCGTACGATTGTGTGTTTGATTCCGAAGGGTAAGAAACCCCAACAGGTGACTGACTTGCGTCCTATTTCATTATGTACTGTTTTGTTCAGGATTTTATCCAAGGTCTTAGCAAATAGGTTGAAATTGTGCTTACCAAATTTGATATCAGTAAACCAGAGTGCGTTCATAGAAGGTCATCTTTTAACGATAATGTATTGATTGCATTTGAGGTTAATCATTATATTAAAAGACGATCTCAAGGAGTAACAGGGGTTGCAGGCTTGAAGATTGATGTGTCTAAGGCGTATGACAGATTATAATGGCATTTCCTGGAACAAATGTTAAAAAAGTTTAGTTTTCACGAAGTTTGGGTTCAGCGGATTATGATGTGCGTAAAGACTGTTTCTTATAGCTTTATACAACAAGGAACGATATTTGGACATGTCGAACCACAACGGGGTATTAGGCAAGGGGACCCTATATCCCCTTACCTCTACATTCTGTGTGCCGAGGGACTCAGTGCTATTATCCAAAGACGTGAAGCTGTGGGACTTTTGCATGGTTTAAGAATTGCCAGAGGAGCACCTGCCATGTCTCATTTACTGTTTGCAGATGATTGTTATTTTTTCTTCAAGGCAAATGAGTCAGAGGCAAGGACTATGAAGCAGATTATAGAGAGGTATGAATCCTTATCGGGACAAGCTGTGAACTTCAGTAAGTCTATAATCACATTTAGTCCAAATACAGGTGTAGCAACTCGTGAAAGCATTTGTGGTATCCTGGAGGTTCGGGAAAGTCAAACACCTGGCAGGTACTTGGGGTTACCAATGTCAATAGGGCGGAGAAAATGTGAGGTATTTAACTTCTTGACAGATCGTGTGCGACAGAAATTGCAGAATTGGCAGAATACAAAAATTTCGAAGGCTGGTAAATGTGTACTTTTGAAGAGTGCAGCACAGTCCATCCCAAACTTTTGGATGAATCTGCTGCTTATTCCAAGTGAGGTGTGTAATGTGATCCAGCGTCAGATGAATAGGTACTGGTGGGGTAATGGTACTGCAAGCAAAGGGCTTTGTTGGATGGCGTGGGATAAGCTCTGTACTGTGAAGGAAGGGGGAGGACTAGGATTTAAAGACTTACATCAGTTCAATATTGCATTGCTCGCAAAACAGGGTTGGCGTTTTTTAAATAACTCGAATCCTCTTGTTACAAATATTATGAAGGCCCGATACTTCCCAAACACGGATTTCTTTAATGCAACATTGGGAGAAAATCCAAGCTATATGTGGCGAAGCTTATTTGCAGCCAAGGATGTGATTAAAGAAGGATGTCGAAAAAATATTGGTACAAGAGCAGACACGAATGTATGGAAAGTTCCCTGGCTTCCTAGTACTGATAATGGTTATATTACAACAGATATGCCACCGGAGTTAGCACATATAAAAGTATGTGATTTGATGGATGTCTAGGAACAGAGGTGGGATGAGGAAATATTGAGGGATCTCTTCGATGAAAGGGATGTTCAACTGATTCAGAAGGTTCCTTTATCCTCAAGACGAACAACTGACACATGGCTGTGGTTGTTTGATGGCACTGGGGAGTTCACTGTTAGAAGTTGTTATCGTCAGTTGGTTGGGGAATGTAACACAACAGATGCAGCTTTCTGGAAAAAATTACGGAGTTTAGAAATTCCTGGGAAAATACGACTCTTCTTATGGAAAACATGTAGGTCCTATTTACCAACTAACATAGTACTCATTGAGAAAAGAGTGAATGTGGTAGGTACATGTTCCTGGTGTCGAGTAGAAATTGAAAGTGCAAAATATGTCCTTTTTGAATGTCAATTTGCAAGGGAGGTGTGGGAATCTACAGGCCTGGCACAGTGGAGTCAAACTATACCAGGGGAGTCGACTATAGAGCATTTTAGAAGGTTGTTCACTACTGGGACAAATGAGCAGTGTGTTTTGCTAGCCACATTATGTTGGAGTCTGTGGAATCGCCGTAATAATTGGGTGTGGAACCATATTGCAGCTTCTGTGTTTGGAACGACAAGTGCAGCAACTAACTTATTGGTAAGCTGGAGAATGGCTCAGGAGAAACAAAGAGGGAATATTTCAGCTACAATGAAGTCGAGTTCATAAAGATGGCAGCCACCACAACGACACTGGGTAAAGGTTAATATCGATGCAGCCATATTTATGGACCTGGACATGATAGGTGTTGGTGGAATAATCCGGGATGAAAAAGGCCATTTTCGAAGGGGCAATGTGTAAGCAGAAGCAAGGATTGTGGTCACCACATGAAGCTGAAGCATTAAGTTTTAGGGAGGTTTTATCTTGGATGAAGGATTATGGATTCCAACGCTGTGTTTTTGAAACGGATTCAAAGCTTCTGGCTGATGCATGTAATGGTAGTCCTGGTCAATCATATTTTCATACTATCGTTAGTGATTGTATTGAGTCATTTAAGCATTTTGAAGAAGTGCTAGTACGTTTTGTACCAAGGTCTGCGAATGAAGTCGCTCACTTGCTAGCTAGAGTGTTTCGTTCTATGTCAGACTTTACGGAATGGGATAATGTTGCTCCCAACTTCCTTTTTGATGTACTTTCAAGTGATTTGATTTAATGCAAGTACAATTATTTCAAATAAAAAAGGTTATCACTCCCTTTTTTCATATACCTTTTCTTTTTATTCTCGATTCCTTTCATTACTTATCCCTTTCTATTTCTCTCTGCCTATGTAGCTCAAGAACCCTAAAAATTCAATAACCCTAAAAACCTCAACAACCCACATCACTACGATGGAATCTCAATTGATAGATGACTCAGCCCCTTCTTTTGAACCAGACTCCGAAACCCAAACTCCCACATTTCCGTTTGTTCCATTAGTACAAATCACTCAAGATTCTCCAAAATCACCAGATCTGTTACACCAAGTTATTGAAGACACCCCGGAAGCTGAAATCAGTAAACGAGGAAATAGGATTAAACAAACCTTAAAGGAGAAGCCAAGTAACTCGATTAGAAAGTGTTTGTATATAAATCAGTACAGGGGTATTTATTTACGATACAGCAGCTGACACAAAAAGGAGGAAATAAGCTGATTCTGTAATTTAGTTTAGGCGGGGTTTTTTAATCATTTTCCCTCCCCCAAAGCTAGCATGTACTTCTATTATATTTAATTCAGTTTTGTTTCATTAATTCAATATTTTATAAACTACCTTGTCCTCCGTGCCCAATTGATATGTAGTGATATCAATGGGACAGAGGGAGTACTTGGTACAACATAACTGCCACGTTAGATATCTAACCTGATTGCACAAAAATCCGATTATTGTTCTAAACTCAATTTATAACTCAAATCCAAGTTCAAAACACAATTAAGCCTGATTAAACTTATTTCAAGCATGATAGTGGAGATCTAGGCACGATCGACTGATTGATCAAAGAACAGTGATGAGAAAACGAAAAGTAAAGACTTCCAAGGGTCAGGACACATCGAAAAATGCTCAAAAATCACTGTAAATTTTCCTCTGCTTTGCTCTTATATATGTTCTTAATTCGAAATTAGGGTTCTAATAAGAATCATAATTACATCTCTCGATTCATGGATTTCTTTATGAATTTATTTTATTTTACTATCTGCGTTAGGTATTGAACATCTAAATTTATCATGTATTATTTTTATTGAACAAGTTAGTAAAATTTTATACTTTGAATGTATATTATGGAGGGGTATTTATGCATTTTTCAAAGTTTTCTTATTCCAGCACCGTAAAAAAGGTTTTTGGAGGTGTGGACCTAGAAAATATGAATGTTGATAAACTAAAATTTTGTGCCACATTATGGGTGAATCTGATTCTCTATAGTATAAATTATTAGATGGTATAAATTTATTTTTGGATGATAAAAAAATGTAAGTTATTCAATTAAGTCCAGGTTGTGGGAATGTTTGTACTTTGTTTGTTAATCATTTTAATCTCAGTGAAGATTCATATGGAGTGTGTAGTGATGAGGAGTTTAAGGAGATTAAGAGATCAAGTAGGGTTGAAAAGGAAAGAATTGAACAATTGAAGAACAATTTAAAAATGAAGAATATACTGATATAGAGGATGAGAGTGAGGGGTCTGAGATGTATGGTTATACAAGTAAAGATTCTGATAAGGAGGCTTGTTATGCTCAACCACCTCCTGCTATAGAGAATATGCAATATGTTGATTAATTGTTTAATGAGAATACACGAGGTAAAAATATAAAATGAAGAGTATGTTTGATATTTTCTAGTAAAAACCTATTGAAAAAAGCTGTTAGAGACCATTCAATGGCAAGTGGTTGACCCTACCAATATATCAAAGATGATTTAAAAAGGGTGCAGATAAGGGGTGCACATGAGTGCCCATTTAAAATGGGGGTGAGCTTTATTAAAGAAAGGAAATGATGGCATATAAAGTTAATAAATAATGAACATAATTGTGTGTGAAATTACAAAAAAACCTTGTTACAGTTAAGTATTTGGTTGAAGAGTATGGAGATAGGATTAGGAAGAATCCTAATTGGAAACCAATTGAGATGCAAGAGGAGTTTAAGAGGGTACTTAAAGGAGATGTAAATGAAGCTAAATGTTGTAAAGTAAGACATAAAGCTCTTAGAGCTGTTGAAAAGACACAATGAAATAGCATTATGCAAAATTTAGGAGATTTAGTGGGGAGATATTAAGGAGGAACCCACATAATACTGTGAAAATTAGAACAACTAGGTTGCAGGAAGGGGATGAGAGTGGATTTCAAAGAATATATGTGTCTTATGATGGGTTAAAGAGATCATGAAAGTTCTTCTGAACTACTTTAACAAACTAATTAACAACCAAGTAACCAAAACAATTATTATGACCATTTTCAATTTCGAACCACAATTTTCGTCTTCAAATTTACAAACTTTGCTGCTAATTCTTTTTTTTGTGAAGTTCACAACATTCTTCGTTTAGCACCCAAATTTTCTTGTGAAGTCCAAGTCCACCCCTGTGTTGTGCATTTCTTCATCTTTTCTCTTCAATTTCAGTCTCAAATCTCGAATTACCTCCCTTGCTCTCTCAGTATAAGGAGGGTCAGCCTATACAAAAAAACCACACTTTTTTGTAGGATCCTAAGAAAGAACATAAAAAGTTTGTGAATTTCAGAATTATACTAGGACTTATATAGA